>NC_132929.1:39212500-39517500 GCF_047675955.1 Chlorocebus sabaeus | reverse complement strand
AACCATCCTAGTTAACATGGTGAAACCCCATCTCTACTAAAAATACAAACAAATTAGCTGGGCATGGTGATGGGTGCTTGTAGCCCCAGCTACTTGGGAGGCTGAGGCAGGAGAATGGAGTGAACCCAGGAGGCCGAGCTTGCAGTGAGCCGAGATTGCGCTACTGCACTCCAGCCTGGGTGACAGAGCGAGGCTCCGTCTAAAAAAAAATTTTCGAATTGAAATCATATCAAGTATCTTCTCTGACCACAATGTAATAAAACTAAAAAACAATAACAGAGGAATTTTGGAAACTATACAAACACATGGGAATTAAATAATATGCTTCGAATGACCAGTGGGCTATTGAAGAAATTAAGAAGGAAATTGAAAAATTTCTTGAAACAAATGATAATGGGAATACAACATACCAAAACCTATGGGATATATTCAAAGCAGTCTTAAGAGGGAAGTTTGGTTTGCAAAAGCAAACCAAACCCAAAATTAGTAGAAGAAAAGAAATAATAAAGATCAGAAGAGAAATAAATAAAAGTGAAATGAAGAAAGCAATACAAAAGATCAATGAAGCAAAAAGTTGGTTTTTTGAAAAGATAAAATCAACAAACTTTTAACCAGACCTAGTTAGAGGAAAAAAGACCCAAATAAATAAAATCAGAGACGAAAAAGGAGACATTACAACTGATACTGCAGAAACTCAGAGGATCATTAGTGGCTACTGTGAACAACTATATGATTTCCAATAGGCTGGAAAACCTAGAGGAAATGGGTACATCCCTAGACATGTACAACCTACCAGGATTGAACCATGAAGAAATCCAAAACCTGCACACACCAATAACAAGTAAGAAGATCAAAGCTGTAATAAGAAGTTTCCTGGCAAAGAAAAGCCTGAGACCCTGTGGCTTTACTGCTAAATACTATCAAACATTTAAATAAGAACTAATACCAGGCCAGGTGCTGTGGCTCATGCCTATAATCCCAGCACTTTGGGAGGTTGAGGTGGGGAGAGCACTTGAGCTCAGGAGTTCAAGACCAACCTGGGCAACATGGAGAAGCCCCATCTCTACTGAAAATACAAAAATTAGCTGGGTGTGGTGGTGCATGCCTATAGTCCCAGTTAGTTGGGAGGCTGAGATAGGAGGATCACCTGACCCTAGAGGCAGAGGCCACATGAACCATGATCACCCCATTTCACTCCAGCCTAGGTGACAGAGCACGACCCTGTCTCAAACGACAACAACAACAACAACAACAAAGAACTAATACTAATCCTACTCAAACTATCCTGAAAAATGGAGGGGGGAATACTTCCAAAAATTCTAAGAGGCCAGTATTATTCTTATACCAAAACCAGACAAAAACACATCAAAGAAAACTATGGACCATATCCTTGATGAACGTTGTTGCATTATATCAACAGAATTAAGGAAAAAAACATATAATCATTTCAATTGATGCTGAAAAAGCATTTGATGGAATTCAACATCCACGCATAATAAACATCTCAACACAATAAAAGCCTTATATAACAGACCCACTGCTAGTATCGTACTGAGTGGGTAAAACCTGAAAGCCTTTCCTCTAAAATCTGGAACACAACAAGGATGCCCACTTTCATCACTGTTATTCAACACAGTACTGGAAGTCCTAGCTAGAGCAATCAGACAAGAGAAAGAAATAAAGGGCATCCAAATTGGAAAGGAAGAAACAAAATTATCCTTGTTTGCAGATATAATCTCATATTTGGAAAAACCTGAAGACTCCATCAAAAAAATTGTTAGAACTGATAAACAAATTCAATAAAGTTGCAGCATACAAAATCAACATATAAAAATCAGTAGTATTTCTATATTCCAACAGCGAACTATCTGAAAAAGAAATCAAGAAAGTAATCTCACTTACAATAGCTAAAAATAAACCTAGGATTAACTTAACCAAAGAAGTGAAAGATCTCTGTAATGAAAACTATAAAACATTGATGAAAGAAATTGAAGAGGACACACCAAAAAATGGAAAGATATTCCACGTTCATGGATTGGGAGAATTAATATTGTTAAAATGTCCATACTACCTAAAGCAGCCTATAGATTCAATGCAATCCCTATCAAAATACCAGTGACATTCTTAACAGAAATAGAAAAAACAAAACCTAAAATTTATATGGAACCACAAAAGATGCAGAATAGCCAAAGCTACCCTGAGAAAAAAACAAAACTGGAGGAATCACATTATCTGACTTCAAATTTTACTACAAACTATATAGTAACCAAAACAGCATTATACAGGCATAAAAACAGATACATAGACCAATGAAACAGAGTAGAGAACTCGGAAACAAATACATACATCTACAGTGAACTCATTTTCAACAAAGATGCCAACAACATAACTGGGGAAAGGACAATCTCTTCAATAAATGGTACTGGGAAGACTGCATACCCATATGCAGAAGAATGAAACTAGACCCCTGTCTCTTACCGTATAGAAAAATTCAAAATGGATTAAAGACTTAAACCTAAGACTTCAAACTATGAAACTACTAAAAGAAAACATTGGAGAAACTTTCCAAGACATTGGATTAGGCAAAGATTTCTTGAGTAATACCCCACAAGCACAGGTAACCAAGAAACATAGACAGATGGGATCACATCAAGTTAAAAAGCTTCTGCACAGCAAAGAAAACAACAGAGAGACAACCCACCGAATGGGAGAAAATATTTGCAAACAACCCATGTGACAAGGGATTAATAACCAGAATGTATAAGGAGCTCAAACGAGTCTGTAGGAAAAAAATCTAATAATCTGATTCAAATGGGCAAACTCAGCACCAGAGGAAAGGTTAAAAAATGGGCAAAAGATCTGAATAGACATTTCTAAAAAGAAGACATACAAATGGCAAACAGGTATATGAAAAGGTACTCAACACCATTGATCATCAGAGAAATGCAAATCGAAACTACAGTGAGACATCGGCTCACCCCATTTAAAATGGCTTTTATCCAAAAGACAGTCAATAACATGTTGGTAACAATGCTGAGAAAGGGGAACCCTTGTACACTGTTGGTGGGAATGTAAATTAATATAACCACTATGGAGAACATTTGCAGGTTCCTCAAAAAACTAAAAATAGAACTAACATATGATCCAGCAATCCCACTGCTAGATATATACCCAAAAGAAAGGAAATCAGTATATTGGAGAAATACCTGCACTTGTGTGTTTATTGCAGTACTGTTCATAATTGCCAAGAATTGGAAGCCACCAAAGTGTCCATCAGCAGACAAATGGATAAAGAAAATGTGGTAAATATACACAAATAAGTACTATTCAGCCATAAAGAGAATGAGATCCTGTCATTTGCAACAACTTGGATGGAAGTGAAGGTCATTATGTTACGTGAAATAAGCCAGGTACAGAAAGACAAACTTTGTATGTTCTCATTTATGGAAGCTAAAAATTAAAACAGTTGAACTCATGAGAGATTGAGAGTAGAAAAATGGTTGCCAGAACTTGGATGGAGCTGGAGACTATTACCCTAAGTGAAATAACTCAGGAATGGAAAACCAAACATTGTATGTTCTCACTCATAAGTGGGAGCTAAGTTTATGAGGATGCAAAGGCACGAGAATGATACAATGGACTTTGGGGACTTGGGGGAAGGGTGAGTTGGGGGTGAGGGATAAAAGACTGCAAATTGGGTTCATTGTATACTACTCAAGTGATGGGAGCACCAAAATCTCACAAATGACCACTAACAAGCTTATGTAACCAAATACCACCGGTACCCCCAAATCCCATGGAAATAAAAAAATTTCTGGTTGCCAGAGCCTAGGAAGGATAGAGGAGCCAGGCCAGGAGTGGGGGGAAGGGAGACTTGTTAATGGGTACAAATATATAGTTAGATAAATGAAGACAATCTAGTATTTGATAGCACAATAGAGTATAGCCAACAATAAGTTATTGTACATTTTAAAATTACTAAAAGAGCATAATTGCATTGTTTGTAACACAAAGGGTAAATGCTTAAGATGATGGATACCCCATTTATCCTGATATGATTATTATGCATTGTATGCCTGTATCAAAATATCTCACATACCCCATAAATATATACACCTACCATGTACGCACAAACATTAAAAAATTTAAAAAAAAGCAGATCATGGCTTGCTCTTGCCCAAAAATCTGTGATGCGTCCTTGTTAGCCATAGGATGAATGAAGCCACTCTTAGCATGGCGTTCTTGGGCCTTTCTTGTACTGCCTTAGCCCTGTTTCTGGCCTCATCCACTGTTCCTCTCTCCAAAACCTAGCCCCGGGCAACAAGATACAGATACACATCCTGGCCTCTCTTCTCCTCTGTTTGTGCTATTCTCATCCTGGATGCTGCTGCTCTTCCTTTTTTCTGCTTATGGACTTCCTGCTAATCACTCAAGGCCCAACAGAAGTGCCATTTCCTCCGGAACACCTTCACCATCCTTGCCACCTCTGAAAAGCATAACTAAGAACTAATCTGCCTTTCTGCTTCCATTGTTCTTTGTAAAAACTTTTTTTTTTTTTTTTTTTTTTTTGAGATGGAATCTTGCTGTGTTTCCCAGGCTGGAGTGCAGTGGCAGGATCTCGGCTCACTGCAACCTCCGCCTCCCAGGTTGAAACAATTCTCCTGTCTCAGCCTCCCGAGTAGCTGGGATTGCAGGCACCAGTCACCATTCCCGGCTAATGTTTGTATTTTTAGTAGAGACAGGTTTTCACCATGTTGGCCAGGCTGGTCTCAAACTCCTGACCTCAGGTGATCCACCCACCTCAGCCTCCCAAAGTGCTGAGATTACAGGCATGAGCCAGCACACCTGGCCCTTTGTACAAACTTCTGCTGAGCATTGATCACAGTGAGTCACTTTCTGCTACCTAGTGCCCAACACATGCTGAGTTAGTGTTGAACAAATTAGTGAATGGGTGAATGAAAGCATGAATGAGTGAATGCGTTAGTGAAAACCAGGCACACGTGGATGGCCAAGGCCTTTTCACGTCTTACCTGGAAAATACAGAAGAGATTGCAGGTGGATTTCAGTGTATTGATATGAACATTTGTTGAAGGTCTACTGTATGCTAGGGGGTAGAGTGACAAACATCAGTGTGCTATGGTACCTGCCTTCCAAGAGCCCATCATCTACTAGGAGCTGGCCACAGTGAGACTCGGTGGGGATGCCATCGAAAATAAAAGGTAACCAATTCTCACCAACAAACGCTCACTGCCAAGGAGTGTGCTCTCTCTCTCTGCAGAGTGGAGATCATCCTGGTGTGTGTTGTACATTCACCACAGAAAGCCCTCTGATGTGGGTAGGTGGAGGTGATGTGCATAGATGGTGTCACCTATCTTGATATAGATGGAAGGGACACTGGGGCTGACTGCCCTTTGGTACCCGGTAGCAACAGATGTACCTTCCACGGGATGGATCACCAGGAAACAGGGCTCAGTATCACCCAGGAACCTCACCCCCGTGTGTGATTCCAACACAAAGGGACCTTGTAGAGGGCATTTTTGTGTGGTTTTGTGTTTGTTTTAGATTTGGGAGCTTCCCCTCTGAGTATGGGTGTGTCCTTCCCCCACTCCCAATCTGCACCCAAGCCTGATCCAACTTGAGAACTCAGAAATGGAAGGTGAAGTTTTCAGGCCTGATGGCATTTTATGCCAAAATAACACATCACGAGAACTGATGAAAATTCTGTGCAGGCCAGGAATCCAGAACTCCGGGGAGGGGGAATTGCTTTATATAAATAGTGTTAAGAGGGGTGAATCCTTGAGTAAGATATTTCAAAAAATCCGAATTCCTGTATGCCCTGAGTCATTCTGTGAGCTGTCCTTTAATAATATGCGATGAAGTCTGCTGGCCAAGCTGTCATGAGGATGACAATACTTCAAATGTGTGTGGAACTTTCTAGAACATGGTGTGTTTACATGTCTGTTTTCTCATTTGATCCTCACTGAAGTATAGGATCTTGTCACTTTTTTACATACAGGCAATGGAGATTCAGAGAGGTTAAGTAATTTGCCCAAGATTACACAGTATTAAGTGACAGAGCTGAGACTTGAACTTAGCCAGTGAGGAAACACTAAACAAAGCTGGAGGTCACCAAACTTTATTTTACCAGAGTCTAACATTACAGATTTCTTACTTCTTTAGGTTATGCCTTTTATACACAGTTAATCCAAAGCCCTATCCTGTGTCATAAATTTATCCTTTACACAGTTAATTTCTCATCTGGTTACACTGTGTTTTTTTCTTTCTAATAGTTGTTTTTCTGGCTGGGCACTGTGGCTCATGGCTGTAATCCCAGCACTTTGGGAGGCTGAGGCAGGAGGATTGCTTGAGTCCAGGAATTTGAGACTGTGGGCAACAGAGTGAGTCTCTGCAAAAAAAAAAAAAAAAAAAAAGTTTTTTAATTAGCCAGGTATGGTGGTACATACCTGTAGTCCCAGCTATTCAAGAGGCTGAGATGGGAGGATCACTTGAGCCTAGGAAGTTGAGGCTGCAGTGAGCTATGATTGCACCACTGCACTCCAGCTTGGGTGATAGAGTGAGACTATGTCTCAAAAAAAAAAAAAATTGCTTTCTCTTTCTAATAAGTTATCCCTCATAATTAAAAAATTAATTTGTATTTTATTAATTAATTATTAATTAATTAACAATTATTTTATTAATTGTGCATACATTTGAAAGTAGAACTTATGCCTGGAGCTATTTCCATACTAAAACCTGACGGCATAGAGTGTAGGTGAGACTTGGTAGAAATCTAACTGGCAAGATCTGTTAGGATGAGACTAAAGGTTCAGGGCCAGACCAAAGAGTTTCTATCAGCAGTCACAGCATGGAAGTCTTTTTCCTTCAAAACTTTTTACTGGGAAAAAAATTTCAGAACACTTGAAGAAACTGAGAGAATACAATAGACATCATTAAACCTTCTCCTTACATTCAACATTCAGCAATATTTGCTTTACCATATTAACATTCCCATTTTGCAAGTGAGGGACCCAAGGCTCAAAGAGATGAGTGACTTGCCAAGGTCACAGAGCTGGGATGGGTAGAAGTGGAATCGAATCCTTATCTACCTAAGGATGGGGCCCTCTTTAGCACTGGTTTTCTAAACACTGGACCCCGACTGATTTTGACTTCCTTGCAGGCTTGCTTCAAAGTCATGACTCTTGGAGCCCAGCTCCTGGTGAGTTGGATTTAGTTGGTTTGGGAATTCCAATAGGCAATTAGCACAGATAGTGGACTCCCTGAAGCACAGCTGGGTGCCCAGAATGCCTGAATCCAGGCCCAGGCTCCTCACTGGTTAGATGGGGGCAACATCCATCCCAGCCTCACCCATTGGCTTTGAGGGTCTGATAAAGGGAAGGGCAGGGAGAGCCCGTGGCAAATGCTGGTGTTGTGTGGCACAGACCGTAAAGCCAGGGTGCTGCTTAGCCCAGGACTGAAAGCCAGTGGTCCTGGAATGGCCTTGAAATTGAATTTTTATTTCTCTCCCTTTATCCCATGAGAGTATAGAGACAGGGCAGGTAGTGGTTTTCTTTCCTGCTTTACCCAGTAGGGCAACAGGAGGTCAGAGCCACACAGTGGCCCACCCCAGAGGAGGAGGCAGCCATGGGTGATAGCCAGAGGCTGTGGTTTAACAAATCCAAGGGCAACTGAGTTCAGGCCCTTTCCTAAGCCACAACTGTGGGTTTTCTGGGAAAAACATGGAGCTGGGCAGCAAACTGATGAGGCACCAGAGCTAGGTTGGAAATGGCAAACCAGCAGGCAAGGGTGATCTCAGAAGGCACGCTGGCATCAGCTAGAGGAAGGGAGGCTGTGTGGGAGAGTGGAAAGCTCACAGGATTTGGGGTCAGCCTGTGCTTGAATCTCAGCTCCACTACCTATTAGCTGAGGCAATGTGGGCAAACGATCGCTTGTGCCTTGGTTTCTTCATCTGTAAAACTGGGGTCATGACAGCACTTGCTTCACAGGGTGAGGACCAAATGTGAAGTGCTACAAGTTTTGTTCTACACGGACCTCTAGGCTGGGTGTGTGGAGGGACGCAGGAGGAGTGTAAGAAGCACGCCCTGCCTTCAGCAAGTGTGCTGTCTGGCAGTGATATGCTTTGGATCTGTGTCCCCCCCCAAATCTCATGTTGAATTGTGATCCTCAGTGTTGGAGATGGGGCCTGTTGGGAGGTGACTGGATCATGGGGGCGAATTTCCCTCTTAGTGCCTTGGTGCTGTTCTCATGATAGTGAGTTCTCACAAGATCAGGTTGTTTAAAAGTGTGAGGCACCTCCCCCCTCTCTCTCTCTTGCTCCTTCTCTGGCCAGGTAAGTTGTGCCTGCTTTCCCTTCGTCTTCTGCCATGATTGTAAGTTTCTTGAGGCCTCTCCAGAAGCAAAAGCTGCTATACTTCCTGTACAGCCTATGGAACCATGAGCCAGTTAAATCTCTCTTTTTCTTTTTTTTTTTTTTTGAGATGGAGTCTCACTCCATCGTGCAGGCTGGAGTGCAGTGGTACGATCTCCGCTCACTGCAACCTCCGCTTCCCAGGTTCAAGCGATTCTCCGACCTCAGCCTCAAAAGTAGCTGGGGTTACAGGTGTGTGCCATCACACCCAGCTAATATTTTTGCATTTTTTCTTAGAGATGGGGTTTTGCTATGTTGGCCAGGCTGGTCTTGAACTCCTGACCTCAGGTGATTTGCCCACCTCTGCCTCCCAAAGTGCTGGGATTACAGGCATGAGCCCATCAGGTATTTCATTACAGCAATTCAAGAATGAACAAATACAAGTGGGGAAGGCAAGACTAACTCACAGAACTCTTGGCATTGGTTGGTGCTATGGGTCAAGCTTGTTGCATGAATGGAGATGAGAGAAGGAAGAAGAGCTGGGCTGCATATCCAGATGATGCTTCTGGAGGACAGAAGATTTGGGCAGGGCCTGGAAATGTGGTTAGGAGTTCAATAGACAGATGATAAAGATTCTCATTCTGGGAGGGAGAGACATCATCAAGGAAATAGTCGCAGAAATTAAGATAACACCTATAGGCCTCTTTATATGTCTTGTTTGATCCTCCTAGTAACCCTCTTGAGGTAGGTTTTATGATTGTTATTCCTAATTTATAGGTGAGAAACGTATGCTGAGAGAGGTTCAATAATTTGCCCAGTGTCAGGCTGCTGGTAAATGGCAGAGCTGGGATCCGAACCCAGATTCCAAGGCTTGCGCACTTAGCCATTATCTATATTCTCCAAAAGCAGGATGTGCAAGAGATGCCTCTGTGACTGCATTGGCCCATTTCTTTATTTGTCCAGTAAACAGTAACTGGGCCCTGCTGTAATGCCAGCCACCCTTGGGTGCTGGGGATGGAAATGAAAGGCAAGGCTCTTGTCCTGTCTCATGGGGCTTTAATACAGCGGGGATAGGACATGTAAGGAAGGAATTGTAGTGCAGCTGGCTCTCGGCTAGAGGCGTGTGCAAGCTGGGAACAACTAGCTCTGTGTTGGAGGGGAGGAAGGTCATAGAAGAAGTTCCAGTGTGTGTGGGAACTGGGTGGGGAGGGGAGAAGGAGCTTGTCAGGAAGGCTGTTCCAGCAGAGTGAACTGCAGGGTGGGATGGGGTAATGAAGAGGTGGTAGGGATGTAGCAGAGGGAAAGCGGCAGGCCGTAGGAGGTGGGCAGCAGGGCCTTGAATGCCACACAGAGGCAGGCATTGGACATGGGCCACACTGAAGACTTGTGGGGAGGGGCTGCCTGTGGTCCCATCAACAGTGTGTGAGGAGAGGGAGCTGAGCACCCTGGAAACCTGTCCACAGAGGCCTGACATGGAGCAGCCTTCCTTTCTCAGGTTGCCCAGCACTGCCTGAATAATCTGGGGCTGTGCTTGACATGGCCGGTGAAGATTGTTAGGTAGCTTCCTTGTCCCCACAGCACAGCCCTGGCTGGGCCTCTGTTTTGCTGAGCAGAGCAGCCTCACTCAGCAGCAAGCAGGCCACACGGGCATCTGGAGAGAGCACTGGGCTGGGGGTTCTTGCTCAGTGACCTTGCTAGTTTCTTGATGTCTCCGGGCTGCTGTGACATGCAGGGACTAAATGATCTCTGAGGTCCCTTGCAGCCCCAAAAATGCGAGTCTGGGGGTGAAATGGGGTGGGAGGAGGGAAACAAGCTGAGTGGGGAGGAGGAGGTGGGTGTGTGAAAGGGTATGGCTCTTCAGCTGAGTGCAGGTAATTCACCATTCAACGGGGATTTGGTCTGAGCTCCCAGGGATGACTGTTCATGCTGCATCCCAGAAAAGAATGGGCAAACAGAGCCGCTGTTCTCTGAAATCTCACTGGGTGCTGCTCCTTACATAAACCATCTCTCTCAATCCCAGAGCAACCCCATGGCTTAGTAGGTATTGCCCCCATTTTGCAGATGGGAAACAGCCTCTAAGAGCTCCAGTGTCTTTGTCCAGTTTTCATATTGTGAATAGCAGAGCTGGGATTTGAACCCAGACTTGCCTTTGTCTTTTGTACTTTACTACATAGCCCCGAAAGGGTGTCTTCATCCTGCTCAGACTTCAGGACATGTTGTGCTGGGCCCACAGGCCATGGGTGCCCCACCGGATGACCACCTTCTCATCAGCACCACAGCAGGCACCTCTGACCAGATCCCCCAGAGCACAAAGGAGCACATTGGCCTCTCCCATGGGTGCCTCCCTGGTGGGATGAGCTGGGTGGGTTTGTTTTGACAAGGGTATTTCTGCCTCCTGGTGGCAGGCAGGCCCTGGGCTGGGCAGTGACAGCACCTGTGGGAATGTGACCCCTCCTTCCAGCCGTGCTTTGGAGGTGATGTCAGGTGTGTGGGTGAAGTATTTGGTTGAAGTAAATAAAGCTGGAGGAGAATGACAGGAGTGAGGAGTATGGATAGGATCGGACTGCCCCAGAGGGCACTCTGGCTTGGACCCAGCAGTGTGTGGTTGCAGCAGCCTGTTCTTCCTTCCTGACCTCGGGCCAGGAGACCTGGGCCTTTACAAGTCCTGCCTTAGAACCCAAAGCAGTAGGAATTTTCCCAGCCAGCTTGGGAGGTTGTGCCATCTCGAAACTGCAGAGCCTAGAGCTTGAAGGGGCTTTGGATACCATCCACTGCCTGACTCAGAGTTGGGGGGCTGAGGCCCAGAGAAAGGGCGTGGCCTGCTTAAGCTCACACGGCCTTGGGTGGTGGAGCTGGATCTGCAGTTTTCCAATCCTCAGGCCTGGCCTCTTTTTCACCACGCTGCTCTGTTTGGGGAGGGAGGAAGCAGAGAAGCTTAGACCAAATCCCTGGGGAACTGCCACTTTGCTGACCCTTAGCTTCCTTTTGGACCCTCCCTTAGTCCCGTTCCCTCCTGCTCAATCCCCATCACTGTCCTATGGGAGGCGTGCACTCTGGAGCCCCTAGTGGTGGTGCGGGGCCTCCGTGGGGCAGAAAAGGAGGAGCCTCTGGCCCTGGATTCTTTCAATTAATTTCCCCAAATATTAATGGAACATGCAGGATGCAAGATGCCACAGGGGATGCCAGGAACCCTAAAACCAATTTGAATTTTCCCAGGGAAAAGGCTGCCACCTAGGAAAGTGGCATCACCTGTGAGAGACAGCCTACAGCTTAGGACTGCCAGCAGGCCAGGGTCATCAACACTGAGGGGTTAGAGTGCAGGGTCGGGGGAAGCTCAGTGAGAACTAAGGGAGTTAGCTGGGTGTTAGGGTGGCTCGTGTCTGTAATCCCAACTACTCAGGAGGCTGAGCGGGGAGGATCACTTGAGCTCAGGAGTTTAAATCCAGTCTGGGCAACATCTCATCTCTTTTTTTTAAAAAAAAAAGATTATCTCTCTTTTAAGTAAGGGAGTAAGAAGAGGCAGGGTTGAGGGGGAAGAGGCTCTGAAAATGAAGAGGAGTAGGACAGACATTCCAAGCCAGAGCAAGGATGGAGCTGAGATGTCGTTCTGGAGTGGTAGTGCCCACCCTGTGGGGATATAAAGCAGGTACAGGCAAGGAATGGGTGGTGAGGCTGGAAAGAGAGCATGGAGCAGTCAGTGCCTTGACTACCTCAAATATCAGGCAGGGCGTTTGGACTTTCTCTGTTGGCCAGTGGGAACACTGAAGATATTTAGCCAGACTCAGTGATGTGTTGGGGAGAAAGGGATTGGACTGCCAGGGAAGCCTCCACCCCACTGCTCCCCACTGACTGACATTACAAACTGTTGCACCTTGGGCAAATCATTTAGCCCTGTGTGAGCCCCGTTTGCTTAGCTATGAAATGGAGTTGATAACAGTACCTGTCACTCAGGATGGCTGCAAGGATCACACAGAGCACTAGCATCAAATCTGGCTTAGTAAACATGCTGTAAATGTTAGTCCTTGCCCTCTGTCCTGGCTGTCATCAGGCCAGTAGTGGAGCTTGGGACAGCAAGAAGGAAGCCTGTGTGAAAGCAGGTGGAGCTTCAGGTTTGGGGGCCCAAATCCCCTGGCCAGCCTATAGGCACCGTGGTGGGCTAGCACGGAAGCAGAAACATCGCTGGATGGCAGGGAGCCATGGCCTCTCTTTACTCCCAGTCAGGGCAGGTCTGAGTCTGTGGGTATGTCTGGTCCAAATGGTCCAATGAGTGGTGAAGGTGGGGACAAGAACCCGGGTCCTGACCACCCAACAGAGCATTCCTGCTGCCCCATGGCCACCTTCCAGCCTGAAACCCCCAGGCTACATCCCTTTATCCAGACCCAGCTTGGGTGTTCCCCCTGCCAGGACCTCCGTTTTCTCATCTGACTTGAGGACCTCCTGCTCAGGAGCTCCTGAGGCCAGGGATGAGGTCTGGGGCTACTCACTTGCATGGAAGCATCACCAGAAGAAAAGGCAACCTGGGGTAGGACGCAGGTGCCAGAGGAGGAAAACAGCTGTGTCTGAGCCAGGCACGTGGTTGCCCCAGGTTGCCAGGCCAGAGTGGCATTGCTGCTTCTGTCTGGGATAGATTTTTTTTTTTTTTTTTTTTTTTTTGAGACAGAGTCCCTGTCTGTTGCCCAGACTGGATTACAGTGGTATGATCTCAGCTCACTGCAGCCTCTGCTTCCCGGGTTCAAGCAATTCTCCGGCCTCAGCTTCCTGAGTAGTGGTGACTACAGGCGTGTGCCACCATACCCAGCTAATTTTTGTATCTTTTTTAGTAGAGTCGGAGTTTCACCATGTTGGGCTAGTCTTGAACTCCTGACCTCAAGTGATCCACCTACTTCAGCCTCCCAAAGTGCTGGGATTACAGGCATGAGCCACTGCACCCGGTCCCCCTGGGCTAGATTAATAAGACCCCTGAGAAGCAAGGAAGGGGAATAATTTATTTTAGTGGTTAGGAGCACAGGCTTTGGGGCCTGAGAGATAAAGGTTAAAATTCCTAATGAGGGATAATACAAGCTAATGTTATAGTCTTGGTTTCGTTGCTTTTCTTTTCTTTTTTTCTTTTTGACAGGGTCTCACTCTGTTGCCAGGTCTGGAGTATAGTGGCACAATCATAGCTTATTGCAGCCTCAACCTCCTGGGCTCAGGTGATCCTCCCACTTCAGCATCCTGAGTAGCTGGGACTACAAGTGTGTGCCACCATGCTGGGCTAATGTTTAAATTTTTTTTTTGTAGAGACAGGGTTTTGCCATGTTGCCTTGGCTGGTCTTAAACTCCTGGGCTTAAGCAATCCTCCTGTCTCTGCCTCCCAAAGTTCTGGGATTACAGGCGTGAGCCACCACACCTGGCCAGTCGTGGTTTCTTTTTTTTTTTTTTTCCAAAAGAGGAATGGTAACACCCAGCACGTGAGGTAGTTGAGAGTTCAATGAAGTATAAAGTATGTCGCATGTTTGCTTAGCACTAGGTCCTGTATATTGCAGGGGCTTAATTGGGGCACCTGTCTTCACTTAGGGCACATATAATGAGCGCCTGCTGGATATCAGGCTCTATCCCAACCTCTGGGGAGATGACAGGAACAAAACCCTTGGGCAACCCAGTAGAGGGTGAGAAGCAGACAAGCTCATCAGAGTAAGAAGCACCGCATTCGGGTATTACAGGGTACTTTGGGAACTGGGGAGGGCGGTAGGCAGAGAAACAGCAGGAAAGGCCTTCTGGAGGAGGTACTACCTTTGCTGAAATGTGAATAGGAACTAACCAGGTTTGGGGTTGGCGTAGTGCGGGGAGAGTGTTCCAAGCAGGAGAGAAGTCACCTGCTGTGTGTTAGATTCTTAGGGTGGGGCTGAGGACAGATGGGACTGGGGGGGGTGGGAAACATGGTCTTGCCCTGAGGTTCTTTTTTTTTGTTGTTGTTGTTGTTTTGAAATGGAGTCTCACTTTGTTGCCCAGGCTGGAGTGTAGTGGTGTGTTCTCGGCTCACTGCAGCCTCCGCCTTCTGGGTTCAAGTGATTCTTCTATCTCAGCCACCCGAGTAGCTGGAATTACAGGCGCCTGCCACCACACCCAGCTAATTTTTATATTTTTAGTAGAGATGGGGTTTCACCATATTGGCCAGGTTGGTCTCGAACTCCTGACCTCAGGTGATCCCCCAGCCTCGGCCTCCCAAAGTGCTAGGATTACATGTGTGAGCCACTGTGCCCAGACTGCCCTGAGGTTCTCATAGGCCAGTGGGGAAACCATCTCTCCTGGACTGTGTGCCACAGAGGTGAGTGGATGTGAGGAAGGAGACTTCCCATCTCTCAGGCAGCATTGCCTTGGAGATTTCAGCCTCAATTCTTCCCCTCCACCACCTCATCCCTGCTGCTCCATAGTCCTGGGGATCACCATGTCTGGTGTTTCCACCTCTGCCCACTGTGGCTCCCACCCCCAGTCAGCGTGTGGTGTGTGGCGGTGTCCTAGGCCCTCATCTATGGTGGTTGGGAGGGCTGGGGCCATGGCCTTTCAGCACCAGAGAGATGTCTCAGGGTCTTTTCTCTGGAGGAGAGGAGAAGTTCCTAAGAGGGTGAAACTGTCTACCTGGGAGATAGTTGGTAGTCAGGAGGTTGCAGCTGACTGCATGGAGTGCAAGGACACTTGGGGTCTGTGGGCAGCCCCCCGTGGGATGGTCAGGGGTGCCAGAGTGGGCCCACTTTCCTGGATCCTCTCCAGGTCATAAGCTGACCTCGCCTACCCTCATGCTCCTTTCTGTACGGCCTTGGGGAAATTTGCGGTGCCTTGGGAAAAGACTTGGACACATTTTCAAAACAGTGTTGAGAGTAATCTCCAGAGGGGAAGAGGAATGAAAAAGCAAAAAATGCAAAAGGAAATGTGTTATTTATTTTTTTTAAAATGGAAAAAAAGTTGGGGAAGGCCTCAGCCAGCTCCCTTGAGTGGAAGTTTCCAGCTGGAAGGTCACAGAGACCATAGGCAGCCAGGGGCACATGGGGGAAGGCATCCGTCCAGATTCAGTATCAGTCCAGCTAATAGCTAGGGTCACCCTCAGCACGCCAGCTGCTATGCTGTGCACTGCAGGGGCAAAGATGCAAAGATGCAAAGATATGAATCCTCCTTCCAGCTGAAGACAGCTCTGGTAGGGGAGCTATGATAAAAACAGCAAAGGACCACTAGACAAGAGAAAGCATGCCAAATATTCATCACAGAAAGGTTCAAATAAGCTTGGTGGGGCCTGGAGGAGGGTGGGGCTCACTCCTGGGGGTGGTGGAGGGTGCTTAGGGTTGCTGAGGAAAGTCTGCAAAAACACGGTGGATTGAGTTAGACTTTGAAGCCCAGCTAGGATTTCAATGGGCAGAGACTGAACAGAAGGCTTTCCAGGCAGAGCAGATGGCGTGCGCAAAGGTGCAAGGTATGGAGGCCCTTCAGTGCTTTAAGAAACAGGGATGTTCGATTTTCTTAAATATTTTTTTTATTTAATAGTTTTATGGTGATATAATTCACATACTATACAATTTATTCACTTAATGTGTACCGTTTATGAAGTTAAATAACCAACACCACCATCATTTATAGAAAATAGAAAAGAAACCTTGTACTCCCCATCTCTCCATTCCCCCAATCCTAGGTGACTACTGATCTATCTTCTGTCTCTGTGGATTTGCCTATTCTGGGTATTTTGTATCAATGGAATATTTTTTGTCTTTTGTGACTGGTTCTTTCCCTTAGCATAATGTTTTCAAGGTTCATTGCTGCTGTAGCAGGTATCAATACTTTATTCCTCTTTATATTTTATTTTATTTTATTTATTTATTTATTGAGATGGAGACTCACTCTGTTGCCCAGGCTGGAGTGCAGTGGCATGATCTTGGCTCACTGCAACCTCCACCTCCTGGATTAAGCGATTCTCCTGCCTCAGCCTCCTGAGTAGCTGGGACTACAGGAGTGTGCCACCACACCCAGCTTTTGTATTTTTTGAAGAAACAGGGGTTTTGCCATGTTGGCCAGGCTGGTCTCGAACTCCTGACCTCAAGTAATCCACTGGCTTCGACCTCCCAAAGTTCTAGGATTACGGGCGTGAGCCACCGTGCCCAGCAGTATTTAATTCCTTTTTATTTTTTTGACTTCATTCCTTTTTATGGCCAAATAGCATTCACATGTGGATACTAGATGTGCTATGGGTGTTCACATCTTGTTTATCCATTCATTCACTGTTTCCCCTTCAGGGCTATTGGGAATATGCTGCTGTGAACATTTGTATACAGATTTTGTGCGGATGTGTGTTTTTGGGACATTTCCTTTAGAGTGGAGTGAAGGAAAGTTGTGTGGTGGGAGAAAGTGGGTGAAGCAGAGGGGACCGTAGTCTGAGTGGTTGGGTGGGAGTGAGAAGGGAGACCTCAGGATTCCATTGTAGCCTCACTGGGAGTCTGGGGTGTGTGAGGGCCAGGCCCATGGGTGTGTGAGGGGCTGTCCCCTACGCTGCACCCACCTGCATTGTTGTGTCAGACCTGGCAGCTGCTTGCTGGGCTGGAAATAGCCTGAGCGGCTGGTATTTTCCCTGGAAATGGGGTGCATTTTTTCCTGTGTCCTGCTGAGGACCAAAATTAGTTAAACACAGAGAGAAATGTGGGCTACACAGTTAGTCTAGAGGAGGGGAATGTTGTCAACAGGAAGCTGGCTGGCCAGGGGAAAGAGGCGGTCAGGAAGACCAAGTCAGTAAGCCAAGTATAAACAGAGGCTAAGCTGGGATGTCCCCTTCCCTTTCACACTTACACAGCAGTGCTGGGTTTGTTTACAGGAAATGCTGCAAGTATCTCTGACCCCATTTGACAGATGGGAAAACAGAGGCACTGCATTAAAGGGATCTGCCACTCAGAGACAGAACGGAGATGAAGGCTGGAGTCTTCAGTTCTGCTGTGAGCAGAAGGTTTAGTAAAACCCAGGCCTTGCCCTCAATGCTTTGCCTGTCTTTGAGTTCACAGAGAAGACTGAGGACACAAAAACAAGGAAGAGTTTATGCTGTTTCAGTCTCCTAAAAAGAACACCAAGTCCCACCCCAAACCCCAAAGCCAAAACACAAACCAACCAGCCTTTAATTATCGTCTTTTTTCTTTTTCTTTTCTTCCTTCCTTTTTTTTTTCTCCTTTTTGTTGTCCAGCCAGAAAACATTATGTTGTTAGACAAGAATATTCCTATTCCACACATCAAGCTGATTGACTTTGGTCTGGCTCACGAAATAGAAGATGGAGTTGAATTTAAGAACATTTTTGGGACGCCGGAATTTGTCGGTGAGTTTTAGGCCTGTTTCTCTCTCAGCTAAGAATCTGGCATCAAAGGTAGAGATCCTGGGAAGAAACCTGTGTTTGGGGCTATGGCCTCTGGGCAAAGAGATGATGCGTTGGGACATCCCTAGAAACCTAATGGGTGGAGAAGGAAATGTCTTGTTGGGCCTGGGGGCGAGGGCCCAGGTGTAGCCTTTGAGTGCTCAGTGGGGCAAGGTGGAACGGGGCCCAGTGGCTCTCAGTGGGGCTACAGCCTATAAGCTTAAACCCTTGCAGCCCTGGCCCCACCTCCTGTTCTTAGATGAGTTTATTCTTGTGAAGATTTAAAATTACCTCGCCCTCTTGAATTCCCATAAACTCAACCTTCTCTGAACTAGCTTTTGATTTCCTGAAAAGGAAAAGGGAAATCATCTGCCAAATTCCACATCCACCCACTCGCCTCTCCTCTATGCCTGGCTTTATTCATGCATGGGGGTGCCCAGCTCCAGTGGGGCCCTGGCTGCTTTCTCTTCCCTCTGTTTCTCTCACCCTTGGCCCAGGCCCCTGCCTGTTCTGTACCCCAGAAGCCTCCTTATAGGGCTTGGGGAGAAAGTTGGGGTCATGAAGAAACAGCCTGTACAGGGGGAAGGAATGAGCCCTGAGAACCACCATCTGTGTATTTGCTTTGGGAGTTGGAGTGGTCTTGGAGATAGGGAGGGCATGCATGATGTCCTCAAAATCTGGGTGCTAAAACTTCTGACCACAGTCAAATCAAAAAGAAAGAATGTGTCAGACCAACCTCCTGATGGATTTTCAGGCTCTGCAGCCACTGTAGAATGCTGTTCAGAGACCCCACAGATCCCAGGGCAGGAAGCCCTTGCTGTATACCAGGCACTATGTCTCATGCTCTACAAACATTCTCTTAATTATCTTCAAATGGCTTCATGAAGCAGAGTTAATTGTTTTCTCCAACAAGTGACTTGTTCAAGGCAACACAACCAGTAGGCAGTGGAGCTGAGATTCAAATACAGATATAGCCAATAGCAAAGCCTGTGCTCTTCCCATTATGCCAGTTTGTCTAAGGAAACCCTGCCCTCAAAGAGCTTACAATTCAGTTGTAGAGACAAGACATCAAACCACCAAATAAGAGTGCCAGAAGGATCTTTTTGGATTCTCTGGTCCAGTTTAACAAATGTGGAGATGGCAGGCTGGGGGATTTTAGTTAAGGTCAACTCAAGTTATTTGTCACCTACCGTATGACAGATATTAGGTGATGTATGGGGGACACAGTGATGTTAAGGAGCCATACTCAGAATGACACACCCAAGGTCACAAGTCGGTGGCCAAGCCATCTTAAACCTGGGGCACAGACATCTAAACTCGAGCTTTGTCTGAAAGAGCAGTTGCTACCCGCCATTCTCATATGTGATAAAAACGCATGTCTGTTAGTTAAATTTATTCTAATTGTTAACAATAAACAACTAGAAACTCAGAGCAATAATGGAAGAGGTGTCACAAGACAGGATGTGATTAAGTGTAAAGCAAGTGAAATAGATGTTCTGAAAAGACTGTTCATATGAGATATCCACTCTGGCAAAGTCAATGGGATCAGTTATGGCCTTGAGTGAGTGAGGGAAAAAGGTCTGGTGTTGGGGTGGGAGAGGTATCTGAAGAGGGGTGGGGAGGAAGCCAGAGGAGAGGAGGAACACCTCCCAGGTTCACTGATACCCTATCAGGGGAGTAAGGCCAGAGTAAGCCATTTATCAGGGACAAGTCACTGTCCACTGCAAATGGAGCCGAGAGTTCACACTAGACTGTTCGTGTGAGTGGGTTATTGATGGATGAGGCTGTACTATGGAGAGTTTTGTCCAGTGGTATGCTGATAAATATCTAACAACCAGGTCTCAAAAACAAATTCCCTAATTTATAGCATTGGCCAATTTCAAGATACTGGCATGTTGTCACTCAATACAGAGTTGGAAAGATATACACATCATTGGCTTTTGTGAGCCAGTATGGTTTTGTTTGCACTGGTTTTGTCTTACCTTAAAATATATGAGATGGGCCGGGCGCGGTGGCTCACGCCTGTAATCCCAGCACTTTGGGAGGCCGAGGCGGGCGGATCACAAGGTCAGGAGATCGAGACCATGGTGAAACCTCGTCTCTTCTAAAAATAGAAAAAATTAGCTGGGCGCAGTGGCAGGCGCCTGTAGTCCCAGCTACTCGGGAGGCTGAGGCAGGAGAATGGCGTGAACCCGGGAGGCGGAGCTTGCAGTGAGCCGAGATTGCGCCACTGCACTCCAGCCTGGGCGACAGAGCGAGACTCCGTCTCAAAAAAAAAAAAAAAAAAAAAAAAAAAATATATATATATATATATATATATATGAGATGACTTCTCCAAACCCTTGGCTAAATTATGATGATGTTCTTTCCCAAGACCCCTGAGAAACAGGTTATAACCATTTTCCCCTGCTCCTACCATTCCTTTGATATTGTAACTTGAGACCCAGGGTCAAAAAATTAGTGTCAACTTTTAGTACTAGGGTGGATTAGGTGTTCTAAAAAGCCCTCCAGCTACAAAACTGGATTTTTTTTTTTTTTTTTTTTTTAGACAGGGTCTCACTCTGTCACCCAGGCTGGAGTGCAGTGGTGCCATCATACCTCACCACAGATTCAATGTCCTGGGCTCAAGTAATCCTCCCACCTCAGCCTCCTGAGTAGCTTGGTCTACAGGCATGCACCATTTTTAAAATGGCAAATTTTTAAAATGTTTTGTAGAGGTGGGGTCTCACTATATTGCCCAGGCTGATCTCAAATTCCCGGACCCAAGTGATCCTCCCACCTCAGCCTGCCAAAGTGCTGGGTGACAGGTGTGAGCCACCATGCCCGGCTTACAAAACTGGATTCTTGAGAAAAATTTTCTTTTTCATGAAATTCTGGTCTCACGGGAAGTAAGAGAAATCTTTATTTTTATTTATTTATTGAGACAGAGTCTCACTCTGTCGCCCACTCTGGAGTACACTGGTGTGATCTCAGCTCACTGCAACCTCCATCTCCTGGGTTCAAGTGATTCTCGTGCCTCAGCCCCCCTAGTAGCTGGGATTACAGGCACCCACCACCATGCCTGGCTAATTTTTGTATTTTTAGTAGAGATAGGGTTTCACCCTGTTGGCCAGGCAGGTCTCGAACTCCTGACCTCAAGTGATCCCCCTGCCTTGGTCTCCCAAAGTACTGGGATTACAGACGTGAGCCAGTGAGCCACTGCTCCTGGCCAGAGAAATCTTTAAACATAGTAACTCCTTCAGTACCACCTGTCCCACCCCCAAAAGCTGATGAGTTGGAGCTAGAGCTAGAGCAGTGAGCAGCAAGAAAATTCAACAGAAGGACCTCCCCTAGAGGCAAGTTCGCTTGTCACCACTTCAGTTAGAGACTAGCAAAATTTAGACGTTCAAGGACATAAGATACTGGAATTATCAGATGTTGACTATAACATCTGATGGATGGAATATATACACTAGTGGAATATACACATTAAAGTACATTTTATATACATAGAAATAAAAGGTAGACTCACAAGAATGAGCAAGCAACAAGAGGTGTCAAAAATGACCAGATGAATTTTAAAAAGAACTGGATAATAGAACTTGAAGGAATTTAATTGCTGAAATTTAAAACTCTGTGAATGGATTAAACATCATATTATATACAGCGAAGGAGAGAGTCGAAGAATTGAAAGAGCTGAAAAAAGTTAGCTAGAGGCCGGGCACAGTGGCTCACGCCTGTAATCCCAGCACTTTGGGAGGCCAAGGTGGGCGGATCACAAAGTCGGAAGATCGAGACCATACTGGCTAACACGGTGAAACCCCGTCTCTACTAAAAATACAAAAAATTAGCCGGGCGTGGTGGCGGGCGCCTATAGTCCCAGCTACTCGGGAGGCTGAGGCAGGAGAATGGCGTGAACCCGGCAGACAGAGCTTGCAGTGAGCCGAGATAGCGCCACTGCACTCCAGCCTGGGTGACAGAGCGAGACTCTGTTTAAAAAAAAAAAAAACAAAAAAGTTAGCTAGAGCACCACAGAGTGACAAAGACGTAGAAAATGAAAGAGAGGAAAAGCAAGAGAGTAAAAAGAGAAAACCCATCACAGGTCTCTTTGGAATTCTAAAAGGAGGAAATAGAGACCAAAAAAAAGGAGAAGCACTATTTGAAGAGAATGGCTGAGAATTTTCAGAACTGCATCCATGCATCCACAGACACAGAAAGACAATATATACCATGCAGAAAAAACAAAAATCTTACCTAGACACATTATAGTGAAACTGAAGGGTACCAAGACAAAGCAATCAGAGAAGACAAATACCTACAAAAGAACAATAATTAGATCAACAGCATATTTCTCCAAACAACAGTGGAAGCCAGTGTCCAGTGGAATATTATCCCCAAAGAGCTGATGAAAAATAAAAGTAAACCCATAATTGTGTGCCCAGAAATAATATCTCAAGAGTGAGGACAGGCATGGTGGCTTATGCCTGTAATCCCAGCACTTTGGGAGGCCAAGGCGGGTGGATCACTTGAGGTCAGGAGCTCGAGACCAGCCTGACCAACATGGTGAAACCCTGTCTCTACTAAAAATACAAAAATTAGCCAGGTGTGGCGGCGCATGCTTGTAATCCCAGCTACTTGGGAGGCTAAGGCAGGAGGATCACTTGAACCCAGGAGGCAGAGGTTGTCGTGAGCTGAGATTGCGCCATTGCATTCCAGCCTGAACGACAGAGTGAGATCATGTATCAGAAAAAAAAAAAAAAAAGAATGAGGGCAAAAAAAACAAAGAAGAACAATTAAAAAACCCCAAAACATTGATATAGAGTTTACCACCAACAGACCATCATTAGCAGAAGTTCTAAAAGATGTACTTCTGAATTAAAGAAATGAACTCTGAAGGGAGGCCTCAAAGCAAGAAGTAAGAGAAGCAAAGAAATCAGTAAATATTAAGCAAATATAAACATTTTTCTGCCTAAAATTGTGATGATGGCTGGGCGCAGTGGCTCATGCCTGTAATCCCAGCATTTTTGGGAGGTCAAGACGGGCAGATCACTTAGGCCAGGAGTTCGAGACCAGCCTGGGCAACATGGTGAAACCCCACCTCTACTAAAAATACAAAAAATTAGCCAGGCATTGTGGCTCACGCCTGTAGTCCCAGCTACTCTGGAGGCTGAAGTAGGATAATTGCTTGAACTTGGGAGGCGGAGGTTGCAGAGAGCCGAGATAGCACCACTGTACTCCAGCCTGGGCGACAGTGAGAGTCTGTTTCAAAAAACAAAACAATAGGCTGGGCGCCATGGCTCACACCTGTAATCTCAGCGCTTTGGGAGGCTGAGACCGGCAGATCACCTGAGGTCAGGAGTTCGAGATCAGCCAGCCTGGCCAACATGGTGAAACCCCATCTCTACTAAAAATACAAAAATTAGCTGGGGGTGGTGGTGGGTGCCTGTAATCCCAGCTACTCACAGGCTGAGGCAGGAGAATTGCTTGAACCCAGGAGGTGGAGGTTGCAGTGAGCCAAGCTGGCACCATTGCACTCCAGCCTGGGCGATAAGAGCAAGATTCCGTCTCAAAAAAAAATAGGATAAAACTAAAACATGAAGAAAATGTTAGATGGAGCAGTGTTTAAAATTAATGTTCTGAGGTTTTTAGATTGTTAGAGGAGCATCAAAATGTTGATTTATATTAGAATTTGTTAGATATCCACAGTTATGTCTCAAAGATAGTTGTTAAAAAAAAGAAGTTGGGGAAAAAACAATAAAACCAAAAGTCTTCATTTTTTAAAGAAGGCAAGAAAGGAAAAGAAAGGCACAGAAAAAAGACAGACAAGTAAAAGCATGTTGATGACAGAAATAAAAGTGTATATATCTCAGATCAGTGGCATGAGAAAGTGAGTTCTGCTTCTCAATCTATGATGAAAGCTTTAAAAAAAAAAAAATTCAGCTGGATGTGGTGGCTCATGCCTGTAATCCCAGCACTTTGGGAGGCTGAGGCCAGAGGCTTGAGCCTAGAAATTTGAGACCAGCCTGGGCAATGTAGTGAGACCTCATCTCTACAAAAACAATTTTAAAAAGTAGCTGGTATAGTGGCACATGCCTGTGGTCCCAGCTACTTGGGAGGCTGAGGTGGGAGGATCGCTTAACCCCAGGGGGTTGAGTCAGCAGTGAGCTGTGATTGTGCCACTGCACTCCAGCCTGGGTAAATAAGCAAGACCCTGTCTCAAAAAAAAAAAAAAAAAAAAAAAAAAATCAGTCTGTCCTGAACTGCTACTTCAGTAAGATACAATAAAAAATAAATTCTTAGGCCAGGCGCTGTGACTCATGCCTGTAATCCCAGCACTTTGGGAGGCTGAGGGAGGTGGATCACCGGAGGTCAGGAGTTTGAGACCAGCCTGGCCAACATGGCGAAACCCTGTCTCTACTAAAAATATAAAATTAGCTTGTCTTGGTGGCGCGTGCCTATAATCCCAGCTACTTGGGAGGCTGAGGCAGGAGAATCACTTGAACCCAGGAGGTGGAGATTGTGGTGAGCCAAGATCGCATCATTGCACTCCAGCCAGGGCAAAAAGAGTGAAACTCTGTATCAAAAAATTAAAAATGAAAGCAAATAAATTATTAGAAAAATGACCACAGTTTGGATGTCACAGCAGTGTCACATTGCTATAAGAGTCTCTAAACGCATAGTCCAAATTTCTGTGCCTATCTTGTTGGACCAGTGACAGTCTATGGACTGTTTGTCTCTGCAGACCACACTTTGAATTATCACTGACCTAAAGAAAGTCTTTCATGTGCACATTAGGAAACACATGCAAAAAAAAAAAGTTCATAGCAATGTCGTTTCAATAATTTTTTAAAATGGAAGCCATTTAAACGAACTCTGAGAGAATGACTAAAAAATGATACACATTCACATGATGGATTACTGTGCAGCAGTGAAAATGTAAAAAGCATGGATGAACAGTCCTTCTCAAGCTACTGTCCTCTCTTTTGTCTCCATAATCTCCAAGCTTTTAAAAAGTGTCATCTATGCTCTTACCTCCACTTCTTTGTACCTTCTTTTTGTTTTTTTTTTTTGGAGATGGAGTTTTGTTCTTGTTGCCCAGGCTGGAGTGCAATGGTGTGATCTCGGCTCACTGCAACCTCCACCTCTCGGGTTCAAGCGATTCTCCTGTCTCAGCCTCCCGAGTAGCTGGGATTACAAGCACCCGCCACCATACCCAGCTAATTTTTTTATATTTTTAGTAGAGATGGGGTTTTGCCATGTTGGCCAGGCTGGTCTCCAATCTTGACCTCAAGTGATCTACCCACCTCGGCCTCCCAAACTGCTGGGATTATAGATGTGAGCCACCGTGCCCAGCCTGTACCTTCTTGACACTCTGGGCACTGCGGGGCTGTGAAATTCAACACTCACTTTCCAGGGATTATCTGCTTGATCTCTGGGGAGCATTTGGTCTTCTTGTCTCCTTGACAGAGCCATCTCTCCTAGACTCTGCACCCTTTCCTGGTCATCATATCGCTGGCTCAGCTCCTGCTCCTTCCTGTACATGGATGGCTCCAAACATGATGGATCTGACCCACTCCCCTGAAGCCTGCCCCTGGACATCTTCCCCTGGCTGCCCCTCAGGCACCTCAAGCTCATTGTCTCAGGGGCCCCCAAGAATGTCCTCCTGCTCATCAGATGGGAGGGACCCTCTTTCAGACCAGACTCAGAGGAAAATGCCTTCTTCTTCATCATTTTCCAGCACTGACATGACTGGTCTTTACCAGAGAGTTCTAAAGCAGGCCACATAGCCAAGGCCCCATTTCTCCTTCCTGTACCTTCCTCTCCCTGCTCTCCTCTTCCTTTTTCAGGTGTTCTGTGTACTTTTCCTCTTCCTATCAAGGCCTGTTTGTAAAAGGTTTCTACCAGGATAACAGACAACTCTTTTCTTAGTCCTTTTGGGCTGCTTTAATGAAATACCTTAAAGTGGGTCATTTATAAACAACAGAAATTTATTGCTTACAGTTTTGGAGGATGGGAAGGCCAAGGTCAAGGTGCCCGTGAGGCACCTTTGGAATCTGGTGAGAGCTCACCCTGTTTCATAGATGGCACCTTCTTGCTAAGTTGTCAAATGACCAAAGGGGCAGACAAGCTCTCTCAGGCCTCGTTTTCTTTTTCTTTCTCTTTTTTTTTAAGATTGGGTCTCACTCTGTCACTCAGGCTGGAGTAGTAGTGCAATTATGGCTCACTGCAGCCTCAACCTTCCCAGGCTCAAGCAATCCTCCCACCTCAGCCTCTTCCCAAGTACCCGGGACTACAGGCATGTACCACCACACCCAGGTAATTTTTAAAAATTTTTTGTGGAGATGGGGTCTCACTGTGTTGCCCAGGCTGGTCTCTAACTCCTGGGCTCCAGCAGTCTTCCTGCCTCACCCTCCCAAAGTGCTGGGATTATAGGTGTGAGCCACCACACCCAGCCCTCAGGCCTCTTTATAGGGGTACTAGTCCCACTTGAGAGGCTTCCATTCTCATGACCTAGTTACCTCCTAAAGACTATACCTCTTAATAGTATTGCATTGGGGATTTGCTTTCAACATATCAATTTTGGGGACACACAAACATTTGGGCCATGGCAACTCCTTTCCTCAGAAATCTTAGACGCAGGTCACCTTTATCTGCTGCTCTAATTTTCCTGGAGATTCAGGATGGAGACATTTGGCACCAAATTCCCTAAAATTCCCTACAACCATCTCTCCTGTCATTTTCACACTCATGTTGACTATTTAATATGACTTCTTTCAGCTCCAGAAATTGTGAACTACGAACCCCTGGGTCTGGAGGCTGACATGTGGTAAGTTGGACAGGCCACCCAGGTAACCTAGCGATCTTTCCAAGGGCAGAAGGCCTCAGATCCTGCTCCAGGTGACATCCCCTTAACTATGAAAGCCCCTTACTCCACACTCACTGTTCAGAGCCTCTGGCTGCTCCCCCAATATGTTAGACCTGTGACCAGGGCAGCTGGAGGCCTCTAGGCCTGGACCTGAGGCCAGTTAGCTCCTGGCCAGGTCAGAGCTTTATCAGGAATGGAGGAGCAAGAAAAGAGGCAAGGTGGAGGGTGCAGGCTCACCCCTGGGCCTGCCCCAGCCAGGTTAAATATAATAGTAACAGTAGCTCACTCAGTCGGCCAACCAAGTGGTCACTGAAAGTCCATGCATTCTGGGCACTGTGCTGGGCCTGCGGATACTGCAGGGATTAGTTCTCTGCACAGATGGGACTCGTTTCATTTGGACCCTGCTTTACAGTTGGCCAAGCACCTTTGTTACCTGGTTTTCTAAAATCCTGCCAACAGTCCTGTGAGGTAGTTATTATCCTCATTTTATAAGGGGAAAAGGGCTCCCAGGTGGTAAGGGACTTACCTAAATCACACAGCCTGCAAGTGCAAGAGTCTGATCTTGAACTTGGGTCTTCAGACTCAGGATTCGGAGCTCAATGACTCCACACACATCCCGGGCTGCTGCTGAGGAGAGGGATGGAAAGGGGTGTGGAGCATGAGACGGCATCCAGGGTCTGCTGTGGAGGAGGCAAGTGACCTCTTCCCCTGAGATCCATGAGGGTGCCCTTGCTCGTCGGGGATTGGACCCAGGCGGCCCTGACTTGACTGTTCTTTATTTTGCAGGAGCATAGGCGTCATCACCTACATCCTGTGAGTATCCCTGAGGTAGGGGCTCTGGCTCAGCTTAGATCTGGGGGAACCAGAAGGAATGAGAGAGGGGCAGGCTGACAGACTGACATTTACTAAGCACCCACCATAATCCAGATGCGTTAAGTCCACACAGCAAGCCTGAGGCTAAGTGCTGTAGGTTCATTGTATCCATCTGACCCTGACATTAAGGTTGAGTAGGCATCCACGGGAGCAGCCTCAGGCTCTCCACTCTGTACAGCCTGTGTCTGCATTTCTCCTGTAGAATGCCAGGGCTCCCCTGTTTAGCCTCCCCCAGACCGAGGTGTACGGGAGAATGTTACTTTTCACTCAGAACCTTTTTTTTTTTTTTTTTTTTTGAGACAGAGTCTTGCTGTGTCACCCAGACTGGAGTGCAGTGGCACGATCTTGGCTCACTGCAACCTCTGCCTCCCGGGTTCAAGCAATTTTCCTGCCTCACCCTCCCAAGTAGCTGGGATTACAGGTACCCACCACCATGCCTTTTGTATTTTTAGTAGAGACGGGGTTTCACCATGTTGGCCAGACTGGTCTTGAATTCCTGACCTCGTGGTCCACCTGCCTCAGCTTCCCAAAGTGCTGGGATTACAGGTGTGAGTCACTGCGCCCGGCCCTTCACTCAGAACTCTTTGGATAGCCCTGTGAAGCTACTTATGCCCTCCCCAATCTTGCCTCTTCTTTCTTTCCTCATTTCCCCAGATCCCCTTTTCTTCCTCTCACTGTCTCTCTCCTCCTTTCTCCTTCCTCTTTGCCTGTATTCAGTTGCTTAGACAGAGATTTTCTGCATAGCTCCAGTGTGTAGTGAGTTACCTCTGGGGCTGGAGTCCCATGATACTATCACTTTCCATCTCTGTGACCTTGGGTAGGGACTTAACCTCTGGGCTTGTTTTTCTCATGAGAAAAACGGGAATCACAAACTTCCTGCCATGGGCGTGTTGTGAAAGCTAAATAAGTCAACATGTACAAGTTTCCTAGCCCTGGCTCTGGCCCATGCACAGTGGGCTGGTGACTATTCATTCCATCAGCCCTTCCCAACCATTTTCCCTTCACGGCACACATGGAAAATGCTATTTTTATAGCACACTGGAGTAAGAGTCAACCGGTTGGGGCAGGCGGCACCAGTGCTCAGTAGCTGAGGGGATCATTCTCTCAATGATCCCTGTGAACCAGGTCTCTGACTCTCCCAGCAGCACTTGGAGTAGGAACCTTGTGTGACATGGTGGATCCCCCTGAGCTGCAGCAGAAGATCTCAACCCTGGCTGCACAGCAGAGCTTTTAATACCCACCATGGCCCACGTCCCACCCCAGATCTATTATATCACAATTGCTGGGGGTAGAGTCTTAGTATCTGTATCTTTTAAAACTCCAGCTGAATTTGATGCAAAGAGAAGGCTGAGAAACATCGATCTATAGTTTCAGATCAGAGCCAGAATAGTCTGACACTGGCTCTTGAAACTTTGATTTCTTCAGGACTCTGATTTGAACTATGAAGGAACTCCATGTAATCCCAGCATTTTGGAAGGCTGAGGTGGACAGATGCTTAAGTCCAGGAGTTCAAGACCAGCTTGGGCAACATGACAAAACCCCATCTCTACAAAAAACAAAACAAAAAACTAGCTGGGTGTGCTGGCCCACATCTGTAGTCCCAACTACTTGGGAGGCTGAGACAGGAGGATCGCTTGAGCCCAGAAGTTGCAGTGAGTTGTAGTTACACCACTGCACTCCATCCTGGGCAACAGAGCAAGACCCTGTCTCAAAAAAGAAGGAATCCCAGTGTCTACTGAGGACATAGTCTTCTTGTGGCTTGTTTGAATTTAACAGCTTTGTTGAGATCTGCTCCATGGCAGGCACCATACCAGGCCCCAGGATGCGACATGAAGGAGGGTCTTCCCTGCTTGCTGGGGCTCCCTGTCTGTGGGAAACACACCATACACCTAACTCACACCCAGTGGAACCAAGGTTAGGCTGGAGGCATGAACATGCCTCTTTGAGACACAGATGGGAGCCACTGGTTTGCTGAAGGTTTATTGAGAGAGAAATAGAGCACATGATTGATGGATCAATTTGAACTGGGATGTAGGGAATGAAGTTAATTCTGTGGGTGGAGAAGGAGGGAAGGGCTATGCTGGCTGAGGAAACAGCAAGAGAAAAGGAACGGTAAACCTTAAGTTCGGCTGAAATGTACCAAGCATGGGGTAAGGACCAACGCTTGATGCCTTGCTCAGGAGTTTAGATGTGATCCTATAGAAGATGGAAGGTCATAGAGGGCTTTTGTGTTCTCACAATAACAATAATAATGGCCATTAATTCCAGAGCCCTTAATGTGGGCCAGGATTACATAAGGCTTTTGTATGCATTTATTCTTTACAACAATCTTGTGAGGTGGGAATTTTATTTCCTTTATTTTACAGATGAGGAAACTACAGCTCAGAGGGGTTCTAGCTTCACACAGCTAATGAGTGGCTTATCAAATTGCAATATCAAAATGTTTCCAGTGCATCTTGCTGCCACCATGCTAAGAAAGTGGCTGTGGAAATGGGGATGACTTTCAAGAGATATTTAGTAAATGGAACCAACAAGGAAGCTTTTGGCCAGTCAGATGTGTCAAGGGAATAGAAAGAAGGGTCCAAGGTGACTCCTGTGCTTCTAGCTTGGGTACATTCATAAAGTAATGTCATTCATCAAGGGAATGCTTGGAATGGGTTTGGACACAATAAATTTGGGACAATGGCACTTCTGATACAGACACCCCTGGATCTTGCCTCTACCAAGGCATCCCATGAGCAACTGAAATCTGAGTCAGGAGATAGTAGATTTAGAAGTCATTATTTGTATGACATCTTTGACAGTCCCTGTTGGGGAACCACACAGATCCTTCCTGTCCCTAATGGCCCATCTATTTCCAAACTTCTTGGGCTCTGCTTAAGTTGCTCCTGTAACCCAGAAGGGCTTTCTGTCTCCTTCTCTGACTGCTGACAACCTCTTTATTCTTTAAGACACAAACGATGCAAATATCCATGTCACCGTGAAGCCGCACTGGGCCTCCCTCTTTCCTGTGCTCCCCTGTCCTTTGGCTGGCCTTCCATTATATTCTGCTTTGTCCTGCTGGGGATCACAAAGAGATATGTTTCTGTGTTTCTCTCCCCTCCGCTTTCACATCCCTTGAAGACACAGTTTCTGTCGGGTGCTTAGGAGGAGCTCCGTGAACATGTATTGAATTGGATTCAGCTGAACAGGTTGCTGGTTGGCTGCCCAGATTGGGCAGGCTGTGTTGCTGGGAGCCTTCCAGCTCCATGCAGCAGTCATGGGGCAGGGTTCCCCTAGTCCGTCATCCCCATTTCCACCTACTTTTCCCTCAGTTATGTGATTCCCTCTCTGTTGTACTCAGCCTAAGTGGAGCATCCCCTTTCCTGGGAGACACGAAGCAGGAAACACTGGCAAATATCACAGCAGTGAGTTACGACTTTGATGAGGAATTCTTCAGCCAGACGAGCGAGCTGGCCAAGGACTTCATTCGGAAGCTTCTGGTTAAAGAGACCCGGTAAGAGGACAGAGAAGCCACTGGTTTCTCAGGTACTGATCCCTTCCTGTCGCCTCTGGCAAAGACCTGTCAGTGTGTCCCTGCTTTGACATAGCTGTCATCTGCACCATTGTGGTCTAATCCGGGCAGGTGCTGGGAAGCGTGGCCTAGCCAAGACGTGGCATTCGTCTTGTTTGCTCAAGTCTTTCTGCTTTCTTCTCCTGTTGAAATGTAAATAACGTGTGTGTGTGTGTGTGTGTGTGTGTGTGTGTGTGTGTGTGTGTGCTGGAAGTCAGCCTGGGTTTCTTTAGGGCTCATTACCTTGTGCAGTCTGTCCCAAAGGCACCTGGAATTCAGATTTGAAAAGGTTAAGTGGCAGGATTTTCAAGCCAGTTCAGGTTGGGAGTAGGAGCTAGTAGGCTCGGAGAGGTCAGTACAGTGCAGCGGTGGAAGACATGCTAACCCTATCCCTTCTCCAGTGGCCAGGGTGAGCCCCGTGGCTGTGGGGTCAAAGAATGAAATAGGCAGGGATTGCAGGGTGCTGGGTACCCGGAGCATGCCCTGGATGGAGCAGGAAGAAAGGTCCACAGACTAGAACACCATGTCCTCTCTATCCCACAGACTTCAGAGAGGGCCAGAGTGGGGTTGTCTGGAGTGCAAGGGCCCTGATTTTCCTGTCTAAGAGCAGTGCTAGGGAGAGTCGCTTACCTAGGTACAGAGCAGCAAAAGGCAGAGAACGGATCCAGGAGGCAAACAGAAAAACAGAGACCAGGGATTTAGCAGTGGAGGGTTGGCTTTTGGAAGATTATGGAAGCTCATTAAAGCATTTATGACTCTTCTTAGGCCATTCAGCTTTGGGACTAACAGTATGGGTTTAGGTAACAAGGCCACTCTATTGAGGGGTCTGCCTGGACTGCTTCCTTCCCCTGGAGGGCAGAATTTGCAGCCGGTTCCCATCCATCTCTGCATCCTCCATTCCACTGGTTTGACAGCAGTGGCCAAATAATGCCAAAATATAGTTCTAAAAAGAGTGAGAACGGAGATGGTTGCTCCCAACTTCTGTCCTCATGGATCATCACTATTTCCCAATCCTCATTGCAGGAAACGGCTCACAATCCAAGAAGCTCTCAGACACCCCTGGATCACGGTAAGGGCACAGCCATGAGTTCCAATGGGCAAAGGGTCCCTGCTCTGTCGCCAGGGTTGGCCTAGGCAGCCAGATGCAGAGGGCCTGTAGAGAGGCCTTTGCTTGAAACGCTGACCCTGGGCACAGATGAAAGCTAGCCAGGGGCCCCAAAGGGCCTGGGCTTATTCGAATAGGTTTATTTGCTTGCCATTTTAAGTTTGTGTGTCTCAAATTCAGGTAACTTATGAAATTAAACTCTCACAAACCTCAGTTGAAACCCTTTTTCTTTGGGGCCAACTTACACAGCGTTCTTTGTTGGAGGGTGTGTCACTGCCACTTCTCCACGTGGAAATCAGGGCTCCCCAGGTGTAGAGAGATCAATGACAATTGAAAACCCCAACTTTGTGACCAGCCCTCCTTCCTTCTGATTTTTGGGTCTCTGAGTCAAGGATGACACTTAAATCAGCCACCCACCTCCTCAGGCCCTGAGGAATGGGGCCCAAGACAGAGGCCTGGTGGGGAAGAGAGACAGCCACTGTTAGGGCAATTCTGTTCCCTCCGGGGAGAGTTGGAGCGAAAAGATGAATCCCTGCCTAACTCGCCTTGCAGCTGGGCTTCTGGCTGCTGGCTTTCCAGAGGCTCTTGCGGTCTGGTGTAGTGAAGAGCACTTTGAGAGGGTGAGACTCAGCAGGATTCAGGCCCTAATTCTGCTGACTGGCCAGCTATGCACACCCAGGGACATCACCAGACTTCCCATTCACCTTAACTGTTACATGAGAAGGTCAGCAAGGATGAAATGACCATAAGAAAGGTAGAGATAAGAGAGGGTGAGGCAGGCCAGGCGCAGTGGCTCATGCCTGTAATCCCAGCACTTTGGGAGGCCGAGGCAGCAGAAGGATGGTTTGAGCCCTGGGGTTCAAGACCAACTTGAGCAACATGCCAAGACCCCATCTCTCTAAAAAATAATAATCAATCAATCAATACAAAGAGAAGGTGAGGCCTGTGGAAGACAGAACAGGAAGGGCTGGAGTAGTCTGAGAGGAGGTCGCCTTCATCTGCTCAGCTTCATCTGCTCATTGAAGGATGGGGAAGGCCCAAGGAGCCCTGAAGGAGAGATGCTCCTCAGCCCCGCTGCGTGAGCCCTGGCCTCATGCACTGCAGCCCTGCGCAGATGCCTGTGGAGTCCTGGCTGCAGCCTGCTTGTCTGCGTGAGCACCCCTTAAATGCTATGTGTGTGGAGCTCTCTGTAATGACTGTGGACCCCTCTGCCCTGAATGAGCATGCAGGCAGCAGCCCCACACCCTTGACCTCACGTACGGTCTGTGGGGCTGCTCATCCCGCCCTGGTTCTCCCTGCCCTGATGCATGCAATGAATGCCAGAGGCCGCTTGTGTGTGCCTTCTGCCTGCCCCTCGAACTGCCCTCTGGGGCGGGAGGCAAATTAACACTCTGGTTCTTCTGTCTGAACACCCACCAGTCAAAAGGAGAAGTCAGAGCCCCCGAAGAGCGGAAGACAGAGCCCACCCAGCTGAAAACCAAGCGCCTGAGAGAGTACACTCTCAAATGCCACTCAAGCATGCCTCGCAACAACTCCTACGTCAACTTTGAACGTTTTGCCTGTGTGGTGGAAGACGTGGCTCGGGTGGACCTGGGATTCCATGCCCTGGTGGAGGCCAACGATACCATCCAGGACGATGTGGAGGCCCTGGTCTCCATCTTCAATGAGAAGGAAGCTTGGTACCGGGAGGAGAATGAGAGCACCCGGCACGACCTGTCCCAGCTCAGATATGAGTTCCGCAAGGTAGAGTCATTGAAGAAGCTGCTGCGAGAAGACATCCAGGCCACGGGATCTAGCCTTGGAAGCGTGGCCAGGAAACTGGACCATCTGCAAACCCAGTTTGAGATTCTGAGGCAGGAGTTCTCCGCAGACCTGCAGTGGATCCAGGAGCTGGTGGGCAGCTTCCAGCTGGAGAGTGGGAGCTCCGAGGGCCTGGGCTCTGCATTCCACCAGGACACCAGTGAACCCCTGTCAGAGCTGCTCAGCAGATCATGCACTGAGGAAGTTCTGGCCGGCTGGAAGCTCTGATCACCAGAATCTAGTCAGTGGTGCATTCCAAGAGGTTTGCAGAAGCATGTTCTCATCCATCCTGCTGCGGCATCCAGCTAGAATTAACCTGCAGGGGTGTGTGTCTGTAGTATAGCCTTCCACCCTCTCCACAGAATCCAGAATCGCTGAGGTGCCAGTTCATTCTTCATTCTGCACCTCCCCTCACCAATCTGGTTTTCTGGGAGGGTACTGGCAGGGCAGCCAAGCTGTTAAAACAATTAGAGAGTGAATACCCCTCAGGGTCCCCTTCTCCAGAGGGAGGATGGCTGGCCCTGGAGAGATGCTTGAGAATTGGTTTGTGATGAAGGATTTGTTCACATCTCACTCTCTGCCTACATACCTTATGGACTGTAGATCTTGGGTAATATTTGAGTTAATTCAGAATAACTAAGTCAGCATGGTGCTTTCCTACTACAGAAGCAGGGATTTAAAATGCATAGAGAAAATAATATTGCCTTTCGTTTGCATTGATTTTTCACTTACTGTGCACTTATGTCTGACAAATGACCTCACTTGATCCTTAAAAGAACTCAGTGAGATAGGAAGGTGGGTGGCATTATTATTATTATTATTATTTCCATGCAACTGATGAGAAAATTGACTCAGGGAAAATGATATAGTCAATCAATACAGATGAAACAGAAACCCAGGATTCCCATCTCTAAGATGAGGTATATGGGAGAAAGTAGTAAGGCTTTGCTGTAAATAGCTACCTTAATATTAAAGTCCAGGTCCCAGAGGCAAAGTAAGCAACTTCATGCATTCTGCCAGGTGTAGGTGCAATGCATACACCTGCAGATGATTGTCTCAGGAGCTCTGTCCCAGAAGGTACAGTCATTGTCCCTACTCAGCCGTGTCTGTGTCTGAAGACCAGTCTGCAAGCAGGAGAGAAGGAAAGGAGTCTTCCCATTCCCCACCCTTTCCCCTCTTCTGGCTAATGGCCCCAACTTTGTGTCGAGAATAAAGACCAGAAGGTCCTCAACAGGAGGTTCCTTTTCTTATATACCTAGGCCATTGGGCCTTGAAGGCCTAAGAAATTCCATGAGGGTTTTTGAAAAGGGCAAACGTAAAGATGAGGAAGCACAAGGCCACATGGTCCTTTCATGACTCAAAGCTTTGAGCACCCCTCCCCAAGGATGATAAGATCTCATCTCCCTTTCTCTTGGGGAGGGGACAGTCAACCTACTCATATCAACAGAGCTTGGCATAGGAGCCCATTGCTGAGCTAGAAGCTTGTGGGTGGGGCATAACTTGTATAGTTCAAAGTGTCTTCACGGCCTCACAAAACATCCCTATCTTATAGGCAGACTAAATGATATTCCCAATTTAGAGATGAGGAAACAGACAGAGGATGGGATTTTCCCAAAGTCACATCATTATGGCAAAAGTAGAGGCCTTCTGATGACAAGTCTGTTGCTCTTTCTGCTTCCCCTGGCTGCGCCAGGCTCCAGAGGTTTACTGCCTGCTTGTGGGGCAGCTCACACCTGGATTCATCCATCCATTTACAAATTATACTTAGGCATCAACCAACTGCCAGTTGCCTGGCTTGACTCTGGGGATACAATGTTGAGTAAAAACAGGCCTGATTCCTGCCTCACGGAGTGCTCAGTCCAGCGAAGGATTTGAACATTGATCAAGAATCACAGAAAGGTAGAGCTGCAGCTTGTGTTTATGCTGGGAGAGAAGCACGTAGTACTGCAGGGGCCTGCCATCGGGGTCTGACAGCGTCAGGGGAAGCGTCCTGAAGAGTGACACTGGAACGGAGATCAGCTAAGCCAACCAGGGAGAGTGAAGTTTCCCAACAGAGCCACCATGCCAGGCCTCTGTGATGAGAGGCAGTGTGGAAGGTTAAGAATGCAAGGATTGGCCCGGCGCGGTGGCTCAAGTCTGTAATCCCAGCACTTTGGGAGGCCGAGACGGGCGGATCACGAGGTCAGGAGATCGAGACCATCCTGGCTAACACGGTGAAACCCCGTCTCTACTAAAAAATACAAAAAACTAGCCGGGCGAGGTGGCGGGCGCCTGTAGTCCCAGCTAATTGGGAGGCTGAGGCAGGAGAATGGTGTGAACCCGGGAGGCAGAGCTTGCAGTGAGCCGAGATCTGGCCACTGCACTCCAGCCTGGGCGACAGAGCAAGACTCCGTCTCAAAAAAAAAAAAAAAAAAAAAAAAAAAGAATGCAAGGATTGAAAGCTGGAGGGGAGAGAATGGAATATAGTGTGGAAATGACCAGAGAACAGGCAGGACCAGCAGGGCTTTGGCCATGTAGAAGAACTCTGCCTTTATCCCAAAAGTCAAGGGAAGCCAGCAGGTTCCCGGTGCTAGGCAGGGAATGCCTCATGAACAGCTCAGATAAGAAGTGGTTTAGGACAAGACAGGAAAGTTTCATCTCATGAAACCATTTCTTCAAAATCCTATCTCCTTTTCTATTCACATGAAGGATCATTTCAAATATCATATACAATATTTGTAATAGAAACTTTCTTCATCACTTACGAGAAACCATGGTGATAAGATGCATCATCATTTTATGAACCACTAAGAAAAAAACCCTAAGATGGGGAGTCTAATAGGAACCTCCCTCTACCCCCACCAAATAAAGCTGTGATGCCCTCAGTGAGAGGGTAAATGAGAAAGGGGGAGCAAGGAAACCCGTGTGTCTCAACCTTGACACTGAGTGGGGGTGAAAAATCCTCCCCTGAGAACAGGAGTCACAAGCCGGTGGTACTCATGCAGGTTGCTTTCTGAATTTGTACAATCAGTGTGATCTAAAAGAACATCAAGCAGAGAATGTAACGTCCAACAGTCTGAGGCTGGGTGGCCCTGGACGGCTAGCAGAAACAGTACTGTCCTCTTCCGGAGCACCTGCCTTCTCTCCAGGCCAACAGTAAGAATATGATACCATCGTCTGGGAGATGCCTCCTGACTTCAGAGATCCAAAAATGTACATCTTGGAACCAATGAAAGATGACAAAAGCTCCGTTTCCTACATCCCACCCAAGAGAATTGGTTCAAATAACCTGTCTACAGTCTCTGCAAGGTCTTACCTGCCCTGTCACAGGAAGTTGTATACATGTTTGGTGCTGAGACACTGCAAATATTAAATGTCCCTTTGGTCATGTTAACAGAACATTACCTTCACACAGCCAGGTTTCTAAGGAGAGGAAGCCACTGATGGGGCAACACAGGGCAAGCTCTTTGGTGAAGGTCAAAATAGAATGCAGGCCCGGTGTGGTGGCTCACGCCTGTAATCCCAGCACCTTGGGAGGCTGAGGTGGGTGGATCAAATGAGGTCAGGAGTGCGAGACCAGCCTGGCCAACATGGAGAAACCCTGTCTCTACTAAAGATATAAAAATTAGCTGGGCGTGGTGGTGGGTGTCTATAGGGCCAGCTACTCAGGACACTCGGGAGGCTGAGGCAGGAGAATCTCTCAAACCTGGAAGGTGGAGGTTGCAGTGAGCCAAGATTGCACCACCGCACTCCAGGCTGGGTAACAGAGTGAGACTCTGTCTCAAAAAATAAAAATAGAATACAGTAAAAGAGTAAAATGTTAGCAATGATTTGAATGGGGGAAATTGGGAAAAGGGAGGGAAAAGTGGTTATTTTAGAATCGTGATCAGTTACACACAGCACTGAGAGTCACCCGTTTAGTCGGCCCCAAGCTGGACTCCGAACTCTAAGTGGTTTTCCTTACAGCAGTGAGATCGTCCTCTCTGTGCTCACGTCCAGTTATTGTAACTGCTTCTCACTTAGACATGTCATAAACAGGCCTTTCTCTGTACAAAGAGCTTCTAAAGACAAAGAGAGTTGAGAAATGCCCCCCAAGTCTTTTGGGGAAAGCAGAGGAGACCGTGACCTTCTTCTGTGTCCTGGCCAGCCAAAGTCCTGTCCTCCCATGGTGTCGGAACCTGATGCTGGGGGAACCAGGGGGTCCTGTGGGATGCAGCCACAGGACCTGCTTATCTCTGCGCCCCACACGCCCTCAGCTGACTTTTTACAACAGTGTTGAGGGCTAACAGTGGCAGGAAGGGCTATGGGAGTGGACTGTTTCGCTGGTGCCTAGAGGAGGGAAGGCTTGTGGGTGCTGCTCTGTGGGCAGCCCCTCTGCCATTGAGGATTTTTAATTCACTAAACTGCAAATTTTTTGGGGGGGGGCGGGAGGACAGCCTCACTGTGTTGTCCAGGCTGGAGTGCAGTGGCACGATCTCGGCTCACTCCAACCTCTGCCTCCCAGGTTCAAGCAATTGTCCTGCCTCGGTCTCCTGAGTAGCTGGAACTACAGGTGTGTGCTACCATGCCTGGCTAATTTTTGTATTTTTAGTAGAGATGGGGTTTCACCATATTGGTCAGGCTGGTCTCGAACTCCTGACCTCAGGTGATCCACCCACCTCGGCCTCCCAAAGTGCTGGAATTACAGGTGTGAGCCACTGAGTCCAGCCCAGCCTGCAAATGGAAGGTCGGCTTCTGTGCTCTGTTCAAACACCATCCTGGGCTGTTTGGGAGGGGAAAGTGAGTGTATGACATTGCCCTGAATAATGATTCTCAAGGAAGCTGGCGAGCTGGCCCTTGGGGAAGGCAGCTGCCTGTCCCTGCTGTGAGGCAGGTGCTCATGTGTCTCAGAAGGTGGGGTGATGGTTTGGTAATTGATGATTCTGCAGCTGCGGGAGCCTGGCAGTGAAGGGAATGAGCAGAGGAATAATGGCAGAAAGAGTCGGAGTCTCCCCCATGGGCCCTCCCCACCCCTGCAGGTGATCATGAAGATGGTGGCTTCCTACCTCACTCCATCACGCAGCACAGGTGGCCCGGCCCATGCTGGAGGTGGCTGTGTGCCCAGCTGTCATCCCTACTGTCAACTTTCTGTAAATGTCTGTGGAACTGGATGCCGTTTTTCCTTGGTCTGTGAAATTCTTGACCCCACAGTGGACATGTTCACATTGCAGAAGGGTCCAGTGCCATTGAACAAACACTGATTGTGCTCTGGCTCAGGGGGAGGTTACAGACAAGGACAAGACAACCTCAAATAAAAGACTCAGTGTCTGGGGCAGATGGGGACCCAGCCAACTAGATGGGAAAAGCTGCGGTGAGTGATAAAATAGAGCTTCCTCATCTCCTAGGAATCAAAGGAGAGAGGAATTCTGATTGAGAAAGGGTAAGCGGGTGGCAGAGAAAAGAGGCCTTCCCAGGGACTCTGTCCCCACCAGTGACCACCCCCTTCCACCCCCAAACTGTGTCCCTTGAGGAAGGCATGAGTGAAATCTGGAAGGGTGGGGGGATGAGCCCAGACTGGGGTTGGGAACTTGGAACAGTTGAATGGAGATTAAAGAGAGGGAGATGACAGAAATTTAAAAGAGAGTTTTAAACTTTTTGTTATGGTCCCCTCAGCAGGAAAATTGTCAAAACTTGCACAGAAGTATAAGGAATGGGATAGTGGATTCCAGGACCCATGACCCTGCTCCAGCAAGAATCAAGTCATGCGGGTCCTCTTTCATTCATCTCTCCCATTACTTTTCTTCTGGGGTATTTTAAAGCAAACTTCAGACTTATGTAACTCATAAATTCTCCAGCATAAATCTCTGCTAAGGATTTTCTTCTTCTTCTTCTTTTTTTTTTTTTTTGAGACAGAGTTTCACTCTTGTCACCTAGGCTGGAGTATAATGGCGCGATCTTGGCTCACTGCAACCTCCACCTCCCAGGTTCAAGCAATTCTTCTCCTGTCTCAGCCTCCCGAGTAGCTTAGATTACAGGCACCCACCACCACACCTGGCTAGTTTTTGTGTTTTTAGTAGAGATGGGGTTTCACCATGTTAGCCAGGCTAGTCTTGAACTCCTGACCTCAGGTGATCTGCCTGCCTTGGCCTCCCAAAGTACTGGGATTACAAGCCTGAGCCACTGCGCCCGGCCAGGACTTTCTTTTTAATATAACCCCGTGCCATTATCACATCTGACAAAATCAGTAGTAGTTCCTTTATCTCACCTGAATTCCCATTCCATACTCACATGTCCCCACCACTCCCAACAGTGTCCCATTACAGCTGGTTTGTTCAAATCAGGATCCAAACAGTCCGCATGTGGCATTTGGTTGCTACATCTCTCAAGTCTCTTGGGTTTTATAACGGTACAAAAGGAAGAACGTTTGGAGCTTTTCCTGGGGAGAAAAATTGCTCAGAAAACTGATGGTCCCATAGAAGAAGAATAAAAAAGAGAGCGTATCCATGTCGAGACCTAACTCAGAAAAGTGAGACCAGGCCAAGCAAGGAAAGGGACATTTCTGCCTCCTTCCACTGGCTTGTTCACTGTAGGGGACAGCCTGCAGGCTCACAGCCTTTCTGCAGTTCCCCCTCCCACTTAGGAGGAGGCAGAGACTGAAGCCTCCCACAAGCCCTATGTGCTCCTTTCCTGGGAAAACAGGTGGGTGAAGGCAGAAGAGCCCAGGCTTCAGCCATCAAAACAGCCAGTGAAGGGAAGGGGTGGAGGGGTGCCACCTGTAAAACTCCATTGAGGGAAGGGCAGCGGGGAGGGGTCCTGGGCAGGAGAGAAGTGGGTATGAGAGTGCCCTGGCTTTCACTGGAGTAAGGGGCTGGAGAGATGGCACAGATGGGGGTTGGAGGTGCAATCTGCTTGCAGTTCCTAAAGGAGGCCTAGTATCTAGAGAAAATCGTTGTGTGTGGGGTGGAGCTGGGGGAGTCGCCTCTTCTGTAAAGCCAGGATTCCTTTTTCATGCCTTCGCAGCAGCTGCTGCTTCCTGCCCCTGCCTGTGGATGTTGGTACTGACCTGGCACACCCCACTGGACTTTTTCAAAGGCATTTGCAGCTGCATAAACAAAACTTGACTATCTCACAGTTTTCTGTCTTCTTGCTTCCCTTTTGGACATTTTTCCAAGACACCAAACACACTCCTAGGAGCCTGGTCAGAATCACCGGGACTCCCTGGTATCACAGATGGACCACAAGGCCGGAAGGCGGGCACTTTCTGTTTGCAGGGAGGGGTGGTCAGGAGAAGGCAGGACACAGTTCCATCTCCCCCTCACACCCCCACTTGAATCAAAAGTATTTGTGCCACATTCCCTCTGGGAACAATTTTGCTGCAGCATTTTCACCTCTGCTGCAGAATTTACATGTTTCCAGGCTGAAATGTCAGCATCAGCGTTTAGTGAGGCTCTTAACAACCAGGAAGGCCCATTGATTAGGAAAGGCCAGCCTGACAGATTGATAGCCCCGTGGCCGCCTCCTCAGGGTTGGTGCTGTTGTGTGTAGCTATAAACAGGGCCCTCAAAAGAATGGCATCACCTCCCATTAATAGTCTCTGGGAAGATGATCTCACCTGACATTTTAGCTGGGCCCCTCTGCTCAGTGGCTGGCACTGCTGGACCAGGAGGTGAGTGGGATTCTCATGAACGAGATCCCCCACACCTGCATGTTGACCTTCCAGCCATAGGCTTAGCTCTTCCTCCCCTGGGTGAGGGTGCCAATCAGTAAGTGGACAAAAAGAAATCTCTTCCCCTCCAGAGTCTACTAATCCCATCTCAGCAAACTCTCCTTGAGAGGTGCAAGTGCCCCTGTGAGGGTTAGGCTCAAAGATCATTCATGCCCAAGGGAATTGCAGACGTCAGTGAAGTTACAGTTAGAAACGGTTGATGGGTTGGGGAGGGTGCTAAGCACCTTGGAAAGGAAATTCTAGGAGCTTGGAGGTGTGAGGGAGAGAGGACTAACAAAAAGCAAGCAGTCAGCCCTCCCTACCTGCAAGTTCCACATCCTCAGATTCAATCAACCACAGATCAAAAATGTGCAAAAAGTAAAAAAGATAACATTACAATAATAAATGCAAATAATACAGTGTGATAACTATTTACATAGCATTTACATAATATTTGCTATTATAAGTAAGTTAGAGAAGATTTAAAGCATTAGGGGAGGGTATGTGTAGGTTACATGCAAATACCACACCATTTTATAATAAGGGACTTGAGCATCATGGATTTTGGTATCTGCGGCAGTCCTAGAACCAACCCTCCAAGGATACTGAGGGGTGAATGTGAATAAATACAGAACAGAATATCAGGTAGCACCACGTGTAATGAAGATTTAGTACTCTGGCATAGTGAGTCATGGGGGCAGTTGGGTTGCTACTAGTGTGGTCAAGGAAGGCTTCCCTGAGGAGATAACATTTGAGCAAAGACTTGAACAAAGTGACAAAGTGAGTATAGGAGGGAGCAAGGGCAAAGACCCGGAAACTTTGGATTCACAGACCAGCAAGTGGACCTGTGCGATGGGAGCCAAATGGACAGGAAGGAGAGGTAGAAAATCAGGGTGGAGGGTGCAGGCCTTGAGGGTCTCCATGAGCTCATGGGGATGTATAGAGAGCACGGGGAAGCCACTGGAAGGCTTGGAGAAGGAAAAAGGCAAGATCTTCAGCACAGATTTGTCACCCTCCACCTACTTTTGTGCCTCCCTTCCAGGGGGGACTAGACCCAGGGCTGGGCTCGCAGGTGCACAGAGTGGGTAACAGTTAAAGACAGGATCTAGAGGACTGGACATGGCCTGGTGGTTCCTCTGGCAGCCTCATCCTTTTCTCTTCCCATTCCTTGTCTTTCTCCTTCCCCTCCTGTCTTTCCTTCTGCACTCTTTGGCCCAAAGCACTGTGCTTCAGTTTCGAGGGTGAATAGCCCCTGGTTTCTCATCTACCATCCACTTCTAGGTGGCATGCACTCCCTGTCCAGCTCCGGGTCACCCCAACCCCTGCCCCTGGAGCTCTACATCCTGCTGACTCCTGGGCAGGGCCATGGGGAGCCTTTGTGCCCTGACACCCTTTCACAGTGGTGTGACTGGGCTGACCAGGTGACCTGGGCCCCTCATCAGTGGGAGTAAGTAGGTCCCAGGTCCTGGGATTTCATTCCAACTTGTCTCTCCAACAGCTCAGGGAAACAACTTAACCGTACAACTATTAAGCACTCACTGTTGTAGGTTCCGGGTAGGGAGGAGAGTTGGGGTCGGGGCACTGACATAGACAGGAAGAAAGTCTGTGCCCTCCAGTCATTTTCCAGGAGTGAGATGAATCCTCTGCAAGGCTGACTGACAGGTGCTGGACTTAATAAAGGAGCACTGCTTTGTTCATGTCAGGGAGGGAGACATGATTTTCTGAAATTTGTCTTGGAGGAGATCATCTCTGAAATTGGCCTTTGAAATACTTGAAGGCCTTCCAGGGGGATGGGCGGCAGGGGCTGCCATGGGATGGACTCCTGCCAGAGGGTGCCAGCTCCAGAGCAGTGTGGCCGGCAGTGTGCACTGGCTTTCTTCTGGTGCCTGATGCCATGATGAAAAATCAAGCGTGGAGGCGTGCTCGGAGCATGGTCAGGAGACAAGACCCGCACTTGGGAATCAACAGGCAAGCTCGCTTAGCATTCACCAGATGCCCAATGAGGCATTGCGGCAGGAAGGTTATCAGAGCACAGAGAAAACCAGAGCTGCCCAGGACCTTTGGAATCATTCTGGGCAGTTCATTTTCTTGAGGTCAGGGGGGCCTTTGAGATTCAATAAAAGCTATCAATGCTCCTCCAAAGAAATGCGTGTCTGTACATACACACTAAATTTTAAAAATTGAGTTATAATTTATATACCATAAAATTCACCATTTTAAAATGTACAATTCAGTGGTTTTTAGTATACTCACAAGGTTGTGTAACCATTATCACTATCTAATTCCAGAATGTTTACATTACCCCAGGAAGAAATGTCATACCCTTTAGTAGCCATTCCCCGTTCTCCCCTTTCCCTGGCCCCTGGTAGCTACCCATCTGCTTTGTTTCTAAGGATATGTCTGTTCTGGACATTTTATTTAAATTGAATCATACAGCAGGTAGCCTTTTGTGTCTGGCTTTTTTCATTTAACATAATGTTTTTAAGGTTCATCCGTGTTGTAAAATGTATTGGACTCAATTTTTTATGAATAGTATTTCTGACTAATATTCCTTTGTATGGATATAGCACATTTTGTTCATAGAACCCCTGAAACCTCTCTTGATTTCAGAAAACCTTATTTTACAAAAGGGAGGAGTTGAAGAGGGAATGGAGAAGGCAGGAAAGCTCACTATAACTTATTACTATGTATTGAGTGGTGCTGGGCTAAGCACTTTATATATGTGTGATCATGTAATTCTTAACCCTGTGACATATTATAATCCCCATATTACAGATGGGGAAACTGAGGCTCAGAGAAACCATCCCAAGCTTCTTGGAGAAGTCAAGATTTAAGCTGAGCTTTGACTGCCAGCCTGTGAAAAGCAACTGCACATCCTGTCACCTCTTGACTTTCATCAAAGCCCTTATTTCCTTCCATTTATTTTTTAATGGAGTATGAATTCCCTATCTACCAACAAGGCATTTGTTTTGCTAAGCCCAGAATCGCCCCAGTGCCCAGAAGGCATCCCAGACTGCTGTAAAATGACCCTCTCCCCAAAGTGATGTGTGATTGAAGCCCCCGCCTCCTGCCGTTCCCCTTCAGGAGCTGCTGAGCCTCCAGCCAAGGCTGCCTGTGTGTCAGGCTGTGGTAATAATAGCTGAGAGGCATCTCCTGAACAGCTGAGACATGTGTAGCTGTTGCCCTGACTGCGATGCTCCCACGGTGTGCCCCGCCTGGTGGGGAGATGCCAGGGTCAAGCCAAGGGCGGTGGGCATGCGGTGGGTGGGGGGTTCTGCGGCAAGGAGGGTGGCTGCTGTCTGAAGCCCAGCAGCAGCTGCCATGCTCTGCTTTGTCTCTCAGCCGGTGGACAACCAGCAAGCCATGGTGCGCAGGGAGTCTGTGGTCAATCTGGAGAACTTCAAGAAGCAGTATGTCCGCCGGCGGTGGAAGGTGTGTCTGGGGCTGGGGTGGCCCGGGGGACCTGGGTGGGGTTTCTGGCTCTCCTGGGTCTCCGTGTACATTCTCACCTGGGCGTTCCTTTTCTCTGCCTCCCTCAGCTCTCCTTCAGCATCGTGTCCCTGTGCAACCACCTCACCCGCTCGCTGATGAAGAAGGTGCACCTGAGGCCAGATGAGGACCTGGTGGGTAAATGCGTGCCCTCTTCTTGGGCAGAATTCTGCGGTAGCCTGGAGCTCAGGGATGAGTGAGTTCCCTTTCCCCTTGCAAGGCAGGTGGGTGTTCACTGTTCCCAGCCAGTTCTGCTGGCCCAGTCCTCCTCTTCCCTGAAGGCTGAAGTGTGATCCTCAGAGGAATGTGGGGACCTCCGGGTGGTGCCAGGAGGGGAGGGCTGATGCAGCAGCATGAACTCCTGGAGGATCTCCCATCCTTTCCTGGTGGGCTGTCAGAGGGGCCGCTGCTGCCGGCTGACCACAGACAACCTCAAACGTATTTCTGACACAACCCAAAAGCTGCTTTAGAATGGGAGCTTTACATTCTCTTTTCCGTATTTCCATTTCTGCTTTGCTTCAGATTACCATCATCATAATATTTAGACAAGATCTTATATTTGATTGCTTTATTGCCATTTTGTATACATTTAAAAGGAGTAGCTTATAACAGAATATACTGATGAAGAGGGTGGTCTCTGGAGTCAGAGTGCCAGGATTCAAATCTGCCACTTACTGTGTGACCTTGAGGAAATTGCTTAACCTCTCTGTGCTGAGATTTCATCATTTGTAAAATAGGGTTAATAATAGTTCCTAAAGGTTAAATAATGACATTTTTTTTTTTTTTTTTTTTTTTAAAGACAGATTTTCACTCTTCTTGCCCAGGCTGGAGTACAATGGTGCGATCTCGGCTCACCACAACCTCCACCTCCCAGGTTCAAGCGATTCTCCTGCCTCAGCCTCCCGAGTAGCTGGGATTACAGTCATGTGCCACCACACCCAGCTAATTTTGTATTTTTAGTAGAGACAGGGTTTCTCCATGTTGGTCAAGCTGGTCTTGAACTCTCAACTTCAGGTGATCTGCCCACTTTGGCCTCCCAAAGTGCTGGGATTACAGGCATGAGCCACCGTGCCCGGCCAATAATGACCTGTTCTTACAGCCTGGTATGTAAGTGCTCAGTAAGTGTTAGCAATTATTGTTGTTTAAAACCCTCCTGTAGGCTGGCCGTAGTGGTTCGTACCTATAATCCCAGCACTTTGGGTGGCTGAGGCAGGAGGTTCACTTGAGTCCAGGAGTTAAAGACCAGCCTAGGCAACATAGTGAGACCCTGACTCTACAAAACAAAACAAACAAACAAACAAAATTAGCCGGGTATGACGACGCGCACCTATAGTCCTAGCTACTCAGGGAGCTGAGGTGGGAGGATCACCTGAGCCCAGGAGTTAAAGGTTACAGTGAATTATGATCACGCCACTGCATTGCAGCCTGGGCAACAGAGCATGGCCCTACCTCTAAAGAAAATTAAATTTACAAATTAAAAAAATAAAATCCTCCTGTAGACTTTAAAATGCAGTTGGTAGGGGTTCCCCGGACAGCCCTCTCCCCCGCTTATGGAGTGTGGTATAGGGTGCTCAGGAGTGTCTGGGATGCCACAGGTCAGGACAGAAGGGGATGCCTTGCTCAGGGAGGGACTGGGAGGTGGGTGCCTAAGAGGGCTGAACAGCCTCATGGTGCACGGCTAGACCCACGACAGCCCTGCTGTCCCCACTCCCTCCACACAGCCTGGGGTCTTCTGTCTTCAGCGTGATCTCTTGCCAGCACTTGAGGATTTCTGGCCCAGAGGCCCCAAATAACTGTGTGGCTTTGGCCAAGCCTTGTGCCTGCTCTGGCTGCTTTCCTCATCTCCTGTGAAGGGGATTGGACCACTGTCCCTCTGAGAATCCCTGATAATGACAAGCAGACTTCACCCAGCTTATTTTTTTACTGTTTGGCTCTGACTCATGCTAAAAAGTTGCTATTCGGCAGAGCTCGAGTTATTTTTATTGTTATAGCCGGGCTTGGTCTAGGATATTTGGCTAAAGTTGATCTTGACCTTGGATTTCCAGCTGGCTCAGGCTGGAGGAAGGGGAAAAGACCCTGGGAGGATGAGTGGCAGATGGTGGGCATGCCTCGCAGGCTGAGCCACTGGCCCTGCTTCCCTGACAGATGCAATCTGTGGGGAGAGAGGACCAGAGTAATTGAGAAGAATGCCAATTTTTTTTTTTTTTTTTTTTTTTTGAGACAGAGTTTTACTCTCTCCCAGGCTGCAGTGCAGTGGCACCATCTCAGCTCACTGTGACCTCCACCTCCCGGGTTCAAGAGATTCTCCTGCCTTAGCCTCCTGATTAGCTGGGATTACAGGCCTGCACCACCATGCCCGACTAATTTTTGTATTTTTAGTGGAAATGGGGTTTTGCCGTGTTGGCCGGGCTGGTCTCGAACCCCTGACCTCAGGTGATCCGCCCACCTCGGCCTCCCAAAATGGTGAGATTACAGGCGTGAGCCACCGCGCCCAGCCAAAAAGAATGTCAATTTCTTTCCAAACTTTTGTTCTTGTACAAATATTCTTTTTTTTAAATTTTTTTAATTTTTAAAGTCTTTTTTTTTTTTTATTATTATACTTTAAGTTCTAGGGTACATGTGCATAACGTGCAGGTTTGTTACATATGTATACTTGTGCCATGTTGCTGTGCTGCACCCATCAACTCGTCAGCACCCATCAACTCGTCATTTACATCAGGTATAACTCCCAATGCAACAAATATTCTTAAATAGTACTCTTTTTACTCAAACAGCAAGCATCATCAGCTCAAAGTTTCATCCTAGAAGTGGAAAAGGGTTGGGTCCCAGATATCTGTTATACAGTTTTCCCAAAGGGACTTTCCTTTAAAAAAAAAAAAAAAGGGCCAGGCGCTGTGGCTCATGCCTGTAATCCCAGCACTTTGGGAGGCCAAGGTGGGTGGATCATGAGGTCATGAGTTCGAGACCAGCCTGGCCAACATGGTAAAACCCCATCTTTACTAAAAATACAAAAATTAGCTGGGTGTGGTGGCACGTGCCTGTAATCCTGGCTACTCAGAAGGCTGAGGCAGGAGAACTGCTTGAACCAGGACCCGGGAGGCGGAGGTTTCAGTGAGCCGAGATCACGCCATTGCACTCCAGCCTGAGCAACAAGAGTGTAACTGTCTCAAAAAAAAAAAAAAAAAGCACTGGAATTGGACATTGGACAACAGATATTTTAGGACTGAAGTCATTGTGGATTAGTACTTCTTTTAATAATTTTAATAATTACATTAGATTATCAAGACTTGGATGAAAAGACATTTTGACCTCAGGGTGGCTGCCTCAGCTCTGGTTTGCCATGTAGGAGCTGACAGACAGTACTTTAGACTCATTTCCTCTTTTATAAAAATGGAACTCAGAAGTCCTTTCCCTGGAAAAACTGCTTGACAAGGTGGCTAAAGGTGCAGCCCATCAAAGAAGAAGGGGCATGGCATGGTGGCTGTCGGAGCATGGGGAGGACCCTGTGGCTCATGGCCATCCTCCAGTCTCTCTAGGCCGAGCTCAGGAGACCCGGCAGCCACAGACCACCCAGCCAAGTGGCCTTGATTATGTGGCAGCCTCAAGGGGAACTAGATGTAATTTTCTTTAGTATCATTTGGCTTCTCCTGATGTCTGGTTTCCCTTAGATGCCCTGCTGCTTTCCTTCCTCCTGGGAGCATCCTTCCTCAAAGTAGCTGGTCTAGCCTCATTTCAGATCCCTCCCCTCCCCCAACCCCTGGATGGTGCAACAGACTTGCTTTCACCCCCCACCTCCCTGGCTTGCAGGCCCCTGGCCCAGGTGAATCAACCCAGGTTGCCCAGCATAGCCCCATTCCTGGCATCTCATGATCCTCCTGCCCTGGACCTCTTTCTCTTTGCTTTCTCCAGAGGAACTGTGAGAGTGACACTGAGGAGGACATCGCCAGGAGGAAAGCCCTCCACCCGCGGAGGAGGAGCAGCACCTCCTAACTGGCCTGGCCTGCAGTGGCTGCCAGGGAAGTCTGGGCCCAGCGGCGCTCCCTTCTGTGCAGACTCTTGGACCTAGCTCAGCACCAGCACCCGGCGTCCTGAGCACTTCGCAAGAGAGGTGGGCCCACAGAATTCAGAAGAGCTTGCAGGCAAGCCGACCCTGGGAGCTGTGGCTGTCTCCTGTGGAGGAGGCTCCGACTTTCCCAAAGCTCTTAATTCTCCATAAAATGGGCTTTCCTCTGTCTGCCATCCTCAGAGCCTGGGGTAGGGGTGTGGACTTAGGAAAACAATATAAAGGACATCCTCATCATCACGTGGTGAAGGTCAGACTCAGGCAGCCTTCCTCACAGGCTGAGGGGGTTCAGAACCAGCCTGGCCAAAAATTACACCAGGAAGACACAGTCCTCCCTACTGGGAACAGGGTGATTGAGGAAAGTGAACCTTGGGTGTGAGGGACCAATCCTGTGACCTCCCAGAACCACGGAAGCCAGGACGTCAGGCTGACCAACACCTCAGACCTTCTGAAGCAGCCCATTGCTGGCCCACCATGTTGTAATTTTGCTCATTTTTATTAAACTTCTGGTTTACCTGATGCTCGGCTTCTTTTAGGGCTACTCCCATCTGATTTCCTTTAGCCCGTGTGCCTGTGACTCTGGGGGGGCACCCAGTGGGGTGCTGAGTGGACAGAATCTCAGAAGGTCCTCCTGAACTGTCCCCGCAGGCCTGCAGTGGGCCTGCCTCCTTCTTGCTTCCCTAACAGGAAGGTGTCCAGTTCAAGAGAATCCACCCAGAGACTGGGAGTGGTGGCTCATGCCTGTCATCCCTGCGCTTTGGCAGTCCAAGGCAGGGGAATTGCTTGAACTCAGAAGTTGGAGACCACTCTGGGCAACATGGCAAAACCCAGTCTCTACAAAAAATACAAAAAATTAGAGGTGTAATGGTAGGCACCTGGCGTCCCAGCTACTCCAGGGGCTGAGGCAAGAGCATTGCTTAAGCCCAGAAGGTCGAGGCTGCAGTGAGCTGAGATCACATCCCTGCACTCCAACCTGGGTGACAGAGAGAGACCGTATCCAAAAAAAAAGGTTGCCAGAGACGAGCATGCCCGTGCTCCCTCTACCTCACTGCCACCACTCCTGCTGTCAGGGGCTGAGTGTGTCTCCCTAAAATTCCTATGTTGAAGTCTTAACCCTCGGTACCACAGAGTATCACTGTATTTGGAGATGGGGGCTTTAGAAAGGCACTTAAATTAAAATGAGCTCACTGGTGTGGGCCCCGATGCAATATAATTGGTGTCCTTATAAGAAGGGGAGGGTAGGACAGGCAGGAAAGGCCACACGAAGGCCCAGGAGTGGGAGGGGGAATAGCCATGAACAAACTAAGGAGGGGGCTCAGAGGAAACCAACCCTGCTGACACCTCAGTCTTAGACTCTGGCCTCAAACATAGTAAGAAAATAAACTTCTGTCTTTTAAGCTACTCAGTCTGTGGTACTTTGTTATGGCAGCCCTAGCAAAATATACACCTGCCAAGATGGGGGCAGAAGAATCCCTAATGATGTGGGTGGAGAAGGGCAAAGAAGGATCCACGGGGAGAAGGGAGAGGAGAAAGAGACGGATGACCTGGCCCCTTGGAAATGGCAAGGCAAGCTCACTCAATGGCATCGAAATGTGGGCCCTGTTTTTCAGGCCACAAGAACAGTGTTGCTGAACAGACTCAAGAGATGACCCATGGAAGTCAGAAATACAGTCAGGGTGAGGCCAGGAGGCTGGGAAAGTACATGGGAAGAGGCTGAAAGAGAAGTTTTAGAAGGTGAGGAAACTGAGCTGAGGAAGTGAGCCAGGAAGGAGAGAGGGGAAAACTATTATTTAAAAGAAAGAGTCCTGGGGAAAGAGGTCCCAGTTCCCTTTGTCAGCAGACAGTGGATGGGTCCAGAGCAAAATGGCCCCACAGGAACAGCAAGGCAACCTAGTTTCAGAAAAGTGTCCCGCCAGAGATGGAGTGAGCCCACAAGCTGGTTGCAGAAAGCGTAGCAGCTGACCTGGACTTCTGGAGCTTCCCCAGATCTCAGGTAGAAACAGTCCTGTGCCTCCCTCCACCCTGGAAGGATAGCAGAGGCCAAGAACTGCCGACTGTGGGCAAGGGCCCTGGGCCTGCGAGGGGCTCTTGGCTGTGGTTGGTTACATAAATCAGCAGGGTGTGTTCTGGAACAGGGCTCACTGGGAGCTCCTAGGAAGTCAGTTATGGTAATGGGGTGAGGCACTGCCCTCCTGCTAGGAAGGAGAGTAGGGAAGACCTTTGAGGAACCCAGTCTTGATCAGAAAGTTAGCCTTTTACAACTTGTCTAGCCCAACCACTACGTTTCACTGAAGAGGAAACCGATGCCTAGAGAGAGGAAGTGACTAGTGCTTCATGCAACAAATTTGTGAAAATATCTGATGAAAGCCCAGACTTTCTGGCGCCTAGTAACAGTGCTCATTTCTTCAGCTGATAAACTGCGGTGTACCTTTCAGGAAAGGATGAACCATTCGCTTTGCCTCATTGTTAATGAGTCTCATGTATTCTTGACTGTTGCTTGCCACATCCTTCATTCTTGGAAAAGGAATAAATTGACACACTTGCTTCTACCCATCTTTCACAGTAAAGGACACTGCCCCTGGATGGGGGCATCTCAGCAGCCTACCCCCACAGGCTGCAAGGCAGTCAGGGAACCAGTATTTATTGGGCTCCTGCTGTATGCTTGGCACTGTTCTAGATGCTAGGTTGGAACAGAGCAGGATAGACACAGACCCTGTCCTAAAGGGGTCCACGTTCTCTAAGCCCTGGGAAACCAGGACTCCATCATGCTCATATCTCCTCCTGGCCCTCTTCTCATCCAGGTTATACAAAGCCCTGCTGACTTAGTCCTCTTAGCCCAGCTTTCTCGTGTTGGATGGCACCTGCTGTGTTTCCCAGAAGCCCTTGGGAAGCACACGGCCGGGCAGTGGGCCGAGGGGGGCCTTTGAGGATGTACAATCCTTTGAGGATGACTTTGAGGACCAGCAGCCAGAAGCCAGGCACCCATGCGCCTCCCAGACAGGGGCCCAGTCCCTGTGGCCTCTCCGCTAGCAGCTAGCAGACGGCTGCGGCCGCAGGTGTGAGGATGAGTACCGCGGGGGGCCAGGACACCACCTGTGTTCTGTTGGTTCTGAAGAAGGATGTGTTGACCAGCTGACACTTTCAGGGCTGAAAGAGACCACAGCATCCTCAGAGGCAAATGGAACATTCCAGTGACGAAAGCCATACCAAATGCAATTCTTTCAAGAGGTCTGGAGGGGTCCTGCCCCAGAGTGTGTGCTTACGTGAGTGTTGGATGCTGCATTAATATTTCACAAATATCCATATCAATATTTTAGTGTGTTGCATTTCGATGTCAATCTCACTAGCTTTCCTGCCTCCAAATCTTAGATTGCCTTTGCCTTTTCCCTTCGTCTATGTATTTGCTGAAAACCTTCTTTTGGAAGCGAATGAAAGCCATACGGTAAGGTGAACTACAACATCTCTCTGAAGGAAAAGTCAGGCCCTGGACTCCACAGACAGTCAAAATAAGTGCATGTGAAAGAACTAACTTGAGGACTCGTATCTCACAGGGAATTTTATCTGGCATAGGATTGGAGAACTTTCCTTCCATCGAGTCCCCAACTTGATTTCATCCTGACATTGTTCGATTCACTGTAGCTGCACCCCCAAGGACAATATCTTCCTCGGTGGTCTGCTGAGAGGATCCCATTCTAAGCAAACATTAATAGGCTTACGGATTAAGCAGCTGAAGATCTGTGAACGATGGTTCATTGACATTTCAAAAAGCAGACACACCACTGGTGAGCTCCCCTTAACAGTTTCTGTCCTCCCGTTTTGCCCTCTCTCACTGGTTCTTTTTCACTCCCCCTTCATCCATTAGCAATTCATAATATATAGCTGAAGTATATATTTTAGTAATTTACGTATTGAATAAAATTCGTGTTCCCAGTTCTTAATCTAAAAAGCAGTTGATTATATTATCTAGGGAGAAATATTTTTTAAAGTATTTTTTTCCTCTATGGATCAGTGATCCTCCACCCCTAAGCTGGAGGAAGAGTGAAAGAAAAAAAATGAAGCTCATAACAATTGTTTAAACTCTGCTCTGCAATAGGAACATTTTGCATACATTTCCTTTAGTCCTCGTCCTAGTCTTGTAAGGGAAATGAGAGTCCCATTGATATGATGCAGCTGAGATTCCGCGGAGTGAGGAAATTTGCATATGCAGTCACACAGCTGGAGTACTTAGAATCGGGATTCTAGCCCCGCTTTGCCTACCCTCAAATCCACTTTCTTCTCTACTTTTCCTGAAGAAGTGTTCAATGAAAAAGTAATCCCGGAGAACCATGTACACTATTATACTCTTGTTTAAAAAGCTCACAAACTATGCCATAAGTTGTTTAGGGATACATGTGAATGTGATAAAATTAATTAATTTTTGAGACACAGTTTCTAGTTGCCCAGGCTGGAGTGCAACGGCGTGATCTCAGCTCACTGCAACCTCCACCTCCCGGGTTCAAGTGATTCTCCTGCCTTCTACGTGGGATTACAGGTGCCCGCCACCATGCCCAGCTGATTTTGTATTTTTAGTAGAGATGGGGTTTCAGCATGTTGGCCAGGCTGGGCTTGAACTCCTGACCCCAGGTCATCCATCCGCCTCGGCCTCCCAAAGTGTTGGGATGACAGGTGTGAGCCACTGCGCCTGGCCTAAAATTGAATGTTAAAAGCAAGGGAATGACTGCATTCCAAATTCAGGATGAAACTTACATCTGGGTGGCTGAGATGGGGAGGAGGACAAGGGTGGGCGCTGGGCTGTTGGCAGTGTTCCAGTCAACACTGAGTTCACGGTGGGCTCCTGCAAGTTCTATTTATTAGAATGCTTTCTAACTTACATACTAGCTGTCAGGCCTCTGAGCCCAAGCCAAGCCATCGCATCCCCTGTGACTTGCATGTATATGCCCAGATGGCCTGAAGTAACTGAAGAATCACAAAAGAAGTGCAAATGCCCTGCCTCACCTTAACTGATGACATTCCACCACAAAAGAAGTGAAAATGGCCGGTTCTTGCCTTAAGCGATGATATTATCTTGTGAAATTCCTTTTCCTGGCTCATCCTGGCTCAAAAAGGTCCCCGACTGAGCACCTTGTGACCCCCTACTCCTGCCCGCCAGAGAACAACCCCTCTTTGACTGTAATTTTCCTTTACCTACCCAAATCCTATAAAACGGCCCCACCCTTAGCTCCCTTCGCTGACTCTTTTCGGACTCAGCCCGCCTGCACCCAGGCGATTAAAAAACTTTATTGCTCACGCAAAGCCTGTTTGGTGGTCTCTTCACATGGACGCGCATGACATTAGTTGTCTATACTTTTGCATGTATCAAACATTATGTTAAAGGGAGAAAATGAGGTGGAAAAAGTCCATCCTAATGGTCACCAGTTGCTGCAGTGGCCTCTGTTAGGGACAGGACATAGTGCCCCTCCCTGCTGTGTTTTTCCCACACGACTCGACGGCAGGCTTTTCTTTGTGTTCTTCTACTGGCACCTAGATCAGAGGTCATCACACCACTCAGTGTGAGAATCCGTGGGCTGGAATTTTTATTTCCCTTTTATTTATTTATTTATTTTATATATATATATTTTTGAGATGGAGTCTCGCTCTGTCGCCCAGGCTGGAGTGCAGTGGGGCAATCTCGGCTCACTGCAACTTCCACCTCTCAGGTTCAAGCGATTCTCCTGCCTCAGCCTCCCTAGTAGCTAGGACTACAGGCGCCCGCCACCACACCCAGCTAATCTTTGTATTTTTAGTAGAGACAGGGTTTCACCATGTTGGCCAGGATGGTCTCGATCTCTTGACCTGGTGATCTGCCTGCCTCGGTCTCCCAAGGTGCTGGGACCACAGGTGTGAGCCACCGCGCCCGGCCTTTATTCCCTTTTTAAAGAGACTGGGTAGGAAATAGCCTCTGCCCGCTGCAGCCCTGTCTCCTCAAACATCGCCTCCCCTGGGAGTTTGCTAAGGCCGTGGGTCTGAGGACAACTTCCAAGGGCCGACGAGGCTGTTTGCCAGCTCATGCTCCGGGTGCCTTCATGTCTCTTTGGATTTAAACCCAGAGGCCAGAACAGCATTTGAAAAGTCAGCTGGGCCATTATCCTGCTCCTAGATGGGATTGCACTTGGGATTCTTTGTCTCATTTTAGAATTGAGCCAGGGAGATCCTATATCATCCCTCAATTCCCTTCTCTAGTTCTTAATAGTATTATATTTCACCACTCAGATCCAAAAAGCCTGGGCTACATCCTGCCACTTTGCAGCTGTTGGAACTTAGCCTTGTCATTCAACCTTTCTGGGCCTCAGTCTTCTAATCTGTGAAATGGTGATATCAGTGTTACTTGTCATGAATGCCTTGTTGAAACCAATTTTGTAAACGAGCTTTGTCCACTTTGAAGGACTTGGCAAGCATAAAGAATTTGTTTTTACACAATTTAGTTACACTCTGGGACCACAGGCATAAAGAGTATAAGGAAGCTCCAACTTCCTCTGAAGATTCCATAACAGTCGCTTCTGAAATAAATTGACAATAGACAGATTTATGGGAGAAAAACCATTTTAATTTTGTGCCTGTACACAGGAGCCTCGTAGAAGAATGAGGCTCCAGAGAGGGACCCAGTGGTTGAAGTTTTTACAGCATAAAGGAGTAGAGCCTTAGGCTTTTGGGGGAGGCGGTGGTAAGTTATGGGAAGGAAAGGGGAAGAACTGCACAGAGAATGAAGGTGTCTTATGCAAATACAAATCCCTCAGGTAATCAAGTTGTTTTGGAACTTCTTCCAGAATAGGCAATAGCTTGTCTGGGGGTGGTGATGACTTTTAATCTCCTTGTGGTTATTAACATTTCCTGGTTGTTTGATGAGATTCCTAGGGAAGGGGTTCCAGACAATTCCATTCCTTTTGGAAGACCATCCCTCAGTCAAGAGGTGGAAGCTTCAGAGGGAGCTCCTCCCTGCCTTAGGGAAGAAAAAGAGGGGTGGGAAGGAGAAGGTCAGAGAGACCTCAGTTTTCCTCTGGGGCTTTTTGGTCTCCTTTGTTCAAAGCACTCAGCATGCCACCCCAGTGAGAGCAACTCCGAGAAATGTAGAAGTTAGTCTACCCTGGCTAATAGACTCCACACTGCTTATTACCTAGACTCTGGGCAGAGGGCTCCCGGAGATCAGTGCACCTCTTACCTCTCAGACTCTCGGCGGTGGTTTAAACACAGGAGAAAGCATCACGTTGATGCTGGAGGCTCTCAGCGAGGGGCCTCTCAGCTGGCTGTCTTCCTCCCACTCCTCCGAGAAGGGCTGCTGAGAGTCAGGGCGCTGAGAGGACAGTATACTGTTCCTTTGTCTTTTCATGCAGCACCCTAACACAGGTCTGAATGAAAAGACAAAGCGTGTAACAACTCTTTTTTTTTTGATTCGGAGTCTCATGCCCAGCCTGGAGTGCAGTGGCTCAATCTCTGCTCACTGCAAGCTCCTCCTCCCGAGTTCATGCCATTCTCCTGCCTCAGCCTCCCAAGTAGCTGGATCTACAGGTGCCCACCACCTCGCCTGGCTAATTTTTTGTATTTTCAGTAGAGACAGGGTTTCACTGTGTTAGCCAGGATGGTCTCAATCTCCTGACCTCGTGATCCAGCCGCCTCGGCCTCTGAAAGTGCTGGGATTACAGGTGTGAGCCACCGCGCCGGGCCCGCTCCTTTGTCTTTTCATTCAGCACCCAACACAGGCTCTGAATGAGAAGACAAAGCGTGTAATAACTCTTTAAAGAACTAAGTGTGGGACTTGACTATTTGCCCCTACCCCGTTTTCTTATTTTGAGTGTTGTATTAGTTTGTTAAGGATGCCATAACCAAATATCACAGACTGGCCAGCTTAAACAACAGAAGTTAATTTTCTCACAGTTACGGAGACTAGAAGTCCAAGACCAAGGTGTCAGCAAGATCGGCTTCTCCTGAGGCCTCTCTCCTTGGCTGGCAGACGGCCGCCTCCTTGCTGCCTCTTCACACAGTGATCCCTCAGTGGATGTGCGTCCCTGGTGCCCCCGTGTGTCCACATTTCCTTGTCAGATTGGATTAGGGCCCTTACAGCCTCATTTTAACTTAATCACCTCTTTGAAGGCTCTCTCTGTAAATACAGTCACATTCAGAGGTACTGAGGGTTAGGGCTTCCACATGTGAATTTGGTGGGGACCTAATTCAGCCCATACGCTGATGTGAATCTATCGAATTCTTCATTAAAAGTAAGTAAGTACTTTGCCTTCCTGTTTTACATCCAGCTTCTGAATACCTCTGGGAGATGGAGCTATGGGCCCAGCCTGGCACAGACCATCCTTGGTGTATGAGGTCAGGTGTGCCAAACCACCAGCAGGGCAGAGACAAGCATCTTTGTAGGCTTTGTATTCCAGGCACCCTTGGGCATTGGACATCCTGCCTCTTTTCTTACTCAGGAGTTGGTGCTGATGCTTAATAAAGAACATTTGCCGGCCGGGCGCGGTGGCTCACACCCTGTAATCCCAGCACTTTGGGAGTCCACAGTGGGTGGATCACAAGGTCAGGGGTTCAAGACCAGCCTCAACAACATGGTGAAACCCTGTCTCTACTAAAAAAAAAAAAAAAAATACAAAAATTAGCTGGGCGCAGTGGTGTGTGCCTGTAATCCCAGCTACTCAGGAGGCTGAGGCAGGAGAATTGCTTGAACCCAGGAGACAGGGTTTGTAGTGAGCCGAGATTGCACCACTGCACTCCAGCCTGGGTGACAGAGCGAGACTCCATCAAAAAAAAAAAAAAAAAAAAATTTGTCACACTGTAACTCTGCTGTGGTTGGTGTATTTCTGCCTTTTTCACTCCAGTTTTTATAGATGAAATACTATTTTATGATGCATCCCAACAAATATTCATTGATTTCAAGACAGTAGTGGATGAAAGTGAGGTGCATAGGGGGTTAAGGTAAGAAAAAAGCTGGGAAGGCCAGGCACAGTGGCTCACGCCTGTAATCCCAGCACTTTGGGAGGCTGAGATGAGCAGATCATCTGAGGTCAGAAGTTCGAGACCAGCCTGGCCAACATGGTGAAACCCTGTCTCTACTAAAAATACAAAAATTAGCCGGGCACGGTGGCAGGCACCTGTAATCCCAGCTACTCAGGAGGCTGAAGCAGAAGAATTGCTTGAACTCGGGAGGTGGAGGTTGCAGGGAGCCAAGATTGCACCACTGCACTCCAGCTGGGGCAAGAAGAGCAAAACTCTGTATCAAAGAGAAAAAAAAAAAAGAAGAAGAAGCTGGGAAGAATTATGTTGCCATTGAAACTTAGAAATATAATTCAAATAGCCAGAGAGTTTCATTGTTTTGGCTGCTTCACTTATTTACACACACACTTTGCCCCTGTGAGCAGGAACTGGGTGTTTGTCTCTGGGCTGGCTGGCAAGAGAGAGGGTAGTGGAGGTGCTTGGAAGATCTGTCTGGAAGGGCTAGGCAGCCTGATGGAAGGACGTGCAAGCTTCCCGTCTGTGGATGCGAGGGGAAACTCCGGATGGGAGCTCTTGGAAGGGAAGGACTGTGTCAGTTCATTTATGGGCCCCACAGTGTGCTGGTGCCTGGCAGATGGTATGAAGATCTGAGGAGGAAAGGCGGGGTGGGAGGGAATGAAGGAAGGAATGAGGGGAAGGAGGGAAGGAGATAAGAAGTGTGGCAGTCCCAGAAGTGCCTTCAAGAGAGAACCCGCAGCAAGGAGTGCTGTTCACGGCTGGCCCCCAGCTGCCACCCCTTCAGGGTATTGTATTCGTTTGCTAAGTGCCAGCTGACTTTTCGAATGCTGTTCTGGCCTCTGGGTTTAAGTCCAAAGAGACAGGAAGGTACCTGGAGCATGAGCTGACAAACTCAGCCTCGTTGACCTTGAAAGTTGTCCTCAGACCCACGTCCTTACGAAAACTCCAAGGGGAGGTGATGTTTGAGGAGGCAGGGCTGGGGGTGGCAGGGGTATGTTCTACCCCTTCTCCTTAAAAGGGGTATATAAAAATCCCAGCCCAGGTGTTCTTAGAGCATTCTCAGAGTAGTTACAGCGCCTTCGCTCTCCGTAGGCTGCTTTTGGCCAGTGATTGAGCACGGTGGGATGGGAGACAGGCGGCGGGTACTCGAACCAGCCATTCCTGCCCAGTGTGGGACCCTTCTAATCTTTGCTCTTGGACTGCTCATCACCTGGCCAAGCCCTTCTCTGGGTTGCTCTGCCATCAGAGGCACTTCCTAGCCAGCCCTCCTTCCTTCCCACCCTCCTTCCTTAGGTGTCACACCTACATCATGGCCTGAAAGCTCTCCCTTGCCTACTCCTGCTTCCTTTCCCCTTTATCCTTCCTAGGCATTCCTCATCCCCCACCCCAGGTCTCCAGCATTTCTCATTCCATCTCAGCATCTGCTTCCTAAAGGACCTGAACCCACACAGCAGAGAGGGCAAAAGGAGGAAAGTTTGAATTTGCTCCTTCTTTTTGTCTCCATTGATTCCTTTGGCAGGCATGGACTGACACAGCCACTGCACTCACCTTAAAGCTGTCAGCTGGGGACAGTGGTGCACCTGTAGTCCCAGCCACTTGGGAGTCTGAGGCAAGAGGATTGCTTGGGTCCAGGAGTTGGAGGCTACATTGCACTATGATTGCATCTGTGAATAGTCACCGCAGTGAGACCTATCTCTTAAAGAAAGAAAAAAAAGAAAGGAAAGGAAAGGGAAGCTGTGAACAGAGCAGTTGGTACTCAATTAGTCTTAAAAAAAAAAAAATCAATGGTGGGCTGGGCGTGGTGGCTCACACCTGTAATCCCATCACTTTGGGAAGCTGAGGTGGGCAGATCACCTGAGGTCAGGAGTTTGAGACTGGCCTGGCCAATGTGGTGAAACCCCACCCCTACTAAAAATACAAAAATTAGCTGGGCATGGTGGGATGCCTGTAATCCCAGCTACTTGGGAAGCTGAGGCAGGTGAATCACTTGAACCCAGGAGGCAGAGGTTGCAGTGAGCCAAATGGCACCATTGCACTCCAGCCTGGGCAACAATAGTGAAATTCCGTCTCAGAAAAAAAAGAGAGAGAAATCAAGAAGCATGATCTGAGGGGCGCATGGAAGAAGCTGCGGTTTCTAGCTCTGGGAATCTGGAGGACTATATGAACAAGGTGAACTTTAATTTGGCCTTAAATTTTGGGTAAGCTTCTGCTAAGAGAAGGAACAGGAAGTTATGGGTTAATATTCTGATGGCTTGTCCTTCTCGTGGCTGAACTTTGGAAAGCTACCAATTAAATGAAAGAATGGGGGTTTACTTTTCTGGGGGTTAACTGCACGGTGGTGAATTAGTAGTTCTACCATTTTCCTCTTCTCTGTCCATTGTGACCCTGGTTCTTGGTCAGAGACCAGAGGGCCCTGTCAGAGAGCCAGTGGCCATCTGTTGGGGTTGGCAGAGGCACTCAAGGTCAGGCATACAGGACAGATCTGATTCTTTCTGAGTCCTTTGGAGGAGTTTGTGTGTGTGTGTGTGTGTGTGTGTGTAGCTGTAGTTGGGTATCTGTGTGTTTCTGGGCATACCTAGGCACCTGTTGTGGGCATGTCTCTGTGGGATGCGTGGACATGTGTGTGGATGTGTCTGGGTGTTTGTGTGTGTGGATGTCTTTATGTGTGTATCTCACTGTGTCTGGATGTCTGTGTGTATCTGACTATGTCTGGATGTCTGTGTGTGCATGTGTGTTGGGTGTCTGGGCGTCTCTGTGTATGTGGGTGTGTGTGCATGTCTGTGTGTTTGCATTTGGGGTATGTCTGGGTATCAGTGTGTGCACATCTGTCTCTGTAGTGGATGTAGGTGTCTGTGTGTGTGTGTGTGCATGTGTCTGTGTGTGTCTGTGCGTGTGTGTGTCTGTGTGTGTGTGTGTCTATGTGTGCGTGTCTGTGTGTATGTGTGTCTGCGTGTGTGTCTGTGTGTGCATGTCTGTGTGTGGTCTGTGTGTGTCTGTGTGTGCATGTCTGTGTGTGTTTGTGCGTGTGTCTGTGTGTGTGTCTGTGTGTGCGCGTGTGTCTCTGTGTCTGTGTGTGTCTGTGTGTGTGTCTCTGTGTCTGTATGTGTGCGTGTGTCTCTGTCTGTGTGTGTCTGTGTGTGCGTGTGTCTGTCTGTGTGTGTCTGTGTGTGTGCGTGTGTCTCTGTGTGTATCTGTGTGTGTGCATGTGTCTCTGTGTCTGTGTGTCTGTGTGTGTGTATCTCTGTGTCTGTGTGCGTGTGTCTCTGTGTCTGTGTGTGCGTCTCTGTGTCTGTGTGTGTGCGTGTCTGTGTCTGTGTGTGTGTCTGTGTGTGTGTGCATGTCTGTGTCTGTGTGTGTGTCTGTGTGTGCATGTGTCTTTGTGTCTGTGGGTGTCTGTGTGTCTGTGTGCGTGTGTCTGTGTGTATGTGTCTGGGTGAATGTGTGTTGTCCAAAAGGACTCATGGAGAAAGTGTCCTCTGGGCCCAGGCTTTGCAGAATCTATTCTGCTGTCAGACCTCTGAGGCAGGTCAATGTGACATTCCGGGCGATGTGGTTGAGGACAGCCGCATCTGCTGAGTCATAAGGATGTGGGCCCTGTGTGTTCGCAGTTGGACGTATCGCCTTTCACACCCACGGAGGGGAAATGTCAGCCGGGCTGGCTGGCCCTGCATTCTTTCAGAAGGTCATGACCTCAGGCAGCCCAGGGAAGGAGCGGAAACAGGAGTGCTCGGGAGACCTGGAGGTTGGCAGAAGGTGAACTGAACCCAGGTGTTCCCCAGCTGGCTCTGCTGGGTCGTGGCTTTCTCAGGCCTTTCCAGTAACTAAGCTGTGGGCTTTGGAACTGATGGGACCCTTCCTGGTGGGGGAGGAAGCATGGGCAGGTTTTCCTAAGTGATACAAATTGCCAAGCTCACCAAACTCTCACAGTCAGTGCTGACTCTGGAAAGCCCCACAAAGCCGTAAGAGTCTAGACTCTGGAAAATCCTTCTCCTCCCGCTCCAAACCAACCAACCAACAAATAAACACCACCCACCACGACACACAGTATGCTTAGCTGCCATGCAATCAAGCGAGGCTTTCACGCCTATGGGATTGAAACAGTAACGTTTCCCCGGGGATGACAGAGGCAGAAATCCTCAGTCCCAGGCTTTTTGGTTGGAATGGGTTTCACAGGTTCTTTCCTAAGATCAGATGGGGAGGGGCGAGGAGGGCATTTGCCTGCTGGAGCACACCTGGGAGAGCACCATGTGTGAGCGGAGGGTTCCAGCCGGACCTGGAAGGGAAGCACGCATCTTCGGAGTATTTACACGCATGGTACCAGGCACTGGAGAATATTCTACAGGGGATATTCCTGTTCCTAAGGAGCCCGAGCTGGGAGCACACCTGTAGATACTCAGCTTGCCCGTAGATGAGCGGCTGCCCCTGGCCACGCGAGGTATGGGTGAGGTAAGGAAAGGCGGTGTGAGTGCATCGAGCTAGGTCCTTCTGAGGAGGCGGTGATCAGAGGGAGGCTGGCCTGGAGTCGGAGGGCTTCACCACAGGTCACTCCTTGTATTCAGTGAAGGCCACTGACAAAATGTCACGCTTGCTGTGATCCCTGGTCTCCAGTAAGGTCCAGCCAGCCTGTGGGGCCTTGTGGGTCTGGCATGCGGGGCAGTGGGTTTGGTGGAGGGTCGGGTTCTCCCGCGGAGAAAGGGGCCCAAGAGGGACACTGAGGTAGTCAGTACTTGGCCTAAGCAGGGATTTCAGAGACTTTGTAGATGCTCGTCCAACACCACTGAAGATGCCCAGGGGTGACAATGGAGCTCAGGATCTCTTGGCAGGACCCTTAAGGGCTGGTGTCAAACTGTTGATGTTATTACAAGTTCTTTCTTGGGTTGAGCTCAAGTCTGCCTCCCCGCAGATCCATCCATTGTCCTGGTTCTGTCTTTTGGGGTCATATCTATTTAGCAAATATGTAGACAAAGATGGGAAAAGATAGTTCACGTCCTCAAGGAATCCACAGTGCAGTGATAAGGATGAAACAGGCGCTAAGCTGGGAGCTGAGGAAGGAGTCCCTTGTTCCAAGGGATGGGGGCCCAGGCAGGCATCCAGAGGAAGTAGCATTTGAGTGGGCTTCAGAGAAGAGGATTCACGTGGGCAGAGGGGGCTGCAGAGTCTGGGCCAGGAACAGCTTGAGCAAAGTCACAGAGGTGGGAGAGAGCAAGGTATCCCCTGGGAACGCGGGGCACCCTGTTGGGGTGGGGCCTGCTGCGGTGGAGATGGGGGTTAAAGAGGAGCTTCAATCCAGGCTTAGGCCTTTATTCAACAAGTTATGGGAAGGGTTTAGAGGTTTTGTGAAACTTTATCAGAGCTGTGGCTAGGATCAGTGGTTCTCAAAGTGTGGTCCCTGGCCAGCAGCATCAGGGTCACCTGGGAACTTAGAAATGCAAATTCTCCAGCTGCCTCCCAGACCTCCTGGATTAGAAACTCTGAGGCCGCTTTAACAGGCCCTCCAGGTGATTCTGATTTGCTGCTTGAGAAAAACAACCCTGAGAGCTGAGGGAGAGAGAGGGGAGGTGGGGGAGCCTGGAAGAGGCCCCTGGTGCTGCTGCATCCTCAAAAAGAATCGGAGCTGGAGGATGGACCCGAGCATGGGAGGAGATATCACTAACGATGCTCCCAACTACAGTAACCAACTGTCCCAGCTTGCCTGGGACCTGAGAGGTTTCATGGGACATGGGACTTGCAGTGCTAAAACCAGGAGGGTCCAGGGCACACTGGGGTGGTCAGCCACCCTGCCTCAACACCGCCGAGGAAGAAGTGCTGCCCAGGATGCTTATGAAGGGAACGGGTGAAGGGTGGCGTTCCCAGCATCCCTGAAGCCCATCCTCGAGGACTTTGTAGTAGCTAAAGTTGCCTGTCCCTCTTGTCACCCGTTTCTGGTGCCCGCTGTGCCTGGCAGGAGCCCTTCCCACATGCCTCTGCTGGGGCCAGGCTCTGGAGACCACAGCAGAAAGGGAGGTGGAGCCCAGGCCAGTGACAAGAATACAAGGCTGGCTCTCCACGGCCCCGTTGCTGGCCGGGCGCCCCGGTCACATGAAATACAATATGGCTGATGCCTCTCCGATCCTGCTGATGCTGCTGGAAGCTGAAAATACCCAGGGTCCTGGCCTGGGCGCCCGGGTGGCTCCTCTGTGCCAGGAATCGGAGGAGAGGCTGTGGTGGCTCAGCCAGGCTCTGGCCTCTGTGGGGTGATTTCAGGACACTGCAGCCTCCCACCTTTCCTACAGGTGGAGGTTTTTAAAACAGGAGCCTTTTTATGTATCACCCCAGCTGCCTTCAACCCATACAGGGGATGGTGGGAAGAATGACTTTACCATGTCACTGAGCTGTTAAACACCAGACAGCGAGCCTGCCCGTGGAAGCTTGTTCAGAGAAGTGGGGCAGCTGCTTTCCGAAGGCCTTAGCGAGCCCCTCCCCATATCTTGTGGATGCACACGCCCTATCCATGGACCAGTCACAGAGGCCAAGCAATGGAGGAGGGTGAGACCTGGGACCTTAGAGCCTGAGGTAGAGTTAACTTCCCCAAAACTGGAAGGAGGAAAACTGCTCATTGCTAAGAGAAGGGGAACAGCTGCTGGGAGATGAACCTCATGTCTCCTTCAGTTCTCACGTCTCCTTCAGTTCTCTTCCTCTGCTGCTGCCTCTGCTGGTGCCTTCTACTTGTTCAGGACTGCCTCGTGAGCAAACTTTCTGGGGTTCAAATGAGGCCCCCTACTCCCAACACACCTGCCCAGGAGTTGGTCCTGCTACAGCCTTCAAAACCTACAGGCAGGAGGATTGCTTGAGGGCAGGAGTTTGAGGCTGTAGTGAGCTATGATCATGCCACTGCACGTCAGCCTGGGCAACACAGCAAGACCCCCACCTTTAAAATAATAATAATAATAATAATAATAATAATAATAATAACCTGTAGGCCCTGCCTCTATCAACCTCCGTTCCCTGGAAAGAAGCATCATACGTGGGCAGGAGGTGCTGGCATGGAAACCCTGGCTTTGGAGTTAGCCTGGACCTCAGCATCTGAATCCCAGTTCTGGCACCTTCTTGGCTGGGTAACTGTTAGCAAGGAACTGAGCCTCGGTTCTCCCTCTTGTAAAGTGGAAACGACAGTAAGCTCCTGCAGGGCTTCTACGAGGGTGAAATGCAATGAGCTGATGCAGGTGAAGTTCCCGTTCCATTGCACTCGGAATGTGGTTGCTGCTGTAACAGCCATGCTTCTTATTGACAGCATACAGTACAGCATAAAAATAGACATGTAAGTGAGGAGCCTGGAGCAAAAGGGGAAGGAAGATCCCCTGTAGTGGTTCTGGCCCTGGCAACCACTCTGGCGACTGCAAAGCATGTGATTGGTAGGGCCCTTCACACGAATAAGGGGTCATGCGTCTCGCTTCTGCTTGCCGTGGGCTGGGTGTGTGGCTCCCACGGCCTGCATACTCTGCAACTCTGGGGTTAGTGAAGGAGCCTCACTATCCAGCCACAAGGCACATTCTGCTTTCCACACATCTGACTCCCTCAACCAGAACCCCATGCCCCTACCATGACCGCCACCAAGTGCAAAGCTGCTGTGCCTGAGAGCTGCAGCAGCCAGCCCTCTTCCTGCCTGTCTGTGGCTGGTGTGGTTTGTGTAGGAGAAGCAATCATCGTAGCATCCCCACTTACCATGTGCCGGGTGGCTTGCATATATTATCTTTAGTCCTGATGACACTCCTGAGCAAGAGCTCTGGTCTGTTTTACAAAGGCAGGAAACCAAGGCTCAGAGAGGTAGATGACTTTTCTAAAACCAAACAGCTAGCAAAGTAGCAGGGGAGATTGGGCTCAAATTCAGTTCTACCTGGCTGCAAAGACTGAGTGCTTTGCACCGTACAGTGAGGCTCGGGAGACTTGAAGTCCAGGTCAGGGTCATCCATTAACTCACATGGGACTGAGGCAAGCACCTCCCCTTGCTGGTCCTCAGTTTCCTCACCTAGGAATCGGGTAATGCCTAAGGTTAAGACTCTGTTCTCTCAGCATCTGACTTCTTGGAAGTCCTCTGCTGTCATGGGCACAAAGGGCAGAATTGTCGCCCAGGCGATCTCAGTATCTCCCAGTTTCCCTTTGGGAGGCTCTCCTCTGGCCAGGCTGGTGTCTTCCCACTGCCAGGGGGTCTGGAACCCTGCAGTCACCCCTTCTAGGAGTGCTCTGCTCTGACTTCCGAACATTCCTTTCTACAGCTTCGAACAAAAATGTTCCAATGTCTTGTCTACGTTTTCATCATGTCTCATCTCTCTTGGGTTCTGCCATCTTCCAGAAGACCTAGGAAGAAAGCAGAGATGCTAATCTGAACTAAAGGGTGAGGGAGTCATGGGCTCCTAGTTGCATTTTTTCAGGAGCTTCTAGAAATAGTGTCACAACCTAAAGGAGAAGATGGTCAATTTAGTAACTTCATCAGTGCCTCTGAGTCCACTTAGTCCCCTGCATATTCACTGATTTGTGCTCTATTCGGCTCTCCCTGAGTATAATGTGCTCCCTGAGGGAGGGCAGGGACTGGGCCTTGCTCCCAGGCCAAAACACTCGATTGGTGGAGCACCCAGGCCTATAGCACAGGACTGGAACCCCATCTGACTCTGCTTGTGGGAACTGTAGCCACTTCTGAACTCCCTCCCCACCTGAGACAGGCCTGAAATGTATCCCTTGCTAGCTAAAGAAAGGGCAAGGAGGAGGGCGAGGGTTTAGAAAGACAAGAAGCATATGGATTTCTTCTTCCTCAGTCTCTCCAATGCTTGAACCCTCCCAGGCCACAGGAAGCTCCCAGGAGCCCAGCCAGGCTCTTTAGGGCCAGAGGGTAAGGCTATCTGGAAGTAACAAAAGGGAAGACAATGAGCATTAATCAAGTTCCTGTTAAGCACAGGCATTATTCTAGATGTGTCTACAGACTTATACTTGTCTCCGTTTTGCAGATGAGAAAACAGAGGACCTGAGAAGTTGTGCTGCATGAGATAACGAGGCTAGTAGCTGGTGGAGCCGGGGTTTGAACTCAGGTCTAACTTTAAAGTCCACAGGTGTGTGCTCTTGCAGGCTGCCTCTGCGTGGCTCCTGGGGACAGAGGCTGTAGAACTTGAGGACCTGTGCCTCATTTCCCTCAGGACCCACACAGGTAGTCCTGGATGTCGACCTTGTGTCCGCTGGGGCCAGCCCCACCCAGCCGGACACCGTGCAATGTTACCTTCTGCCCTGGTCTGCATTCACTGGCCAGAGGGATGCTTCTTCTGAGGGATGCTTGGTAACTAAGGCCACCAGGTGGCGCTGCAAAGGCTGGGACCTTGACTGCTGGATCTAAGGCTCAGTAGGTTCTTAGGGATCTTTCATGACAGGCCAGGATTCCCCTAAGAGATGCCTAGGAAACTTTTAAAAAATATATATGGGCCCATAGTGTCTGGTTTGGTATTTTGGATTGGATTCTGGGACCTTGTTATTATTTTAAAATGGTGTTAATTTTCTGCATTGGTAAAATATCATTCACATGGCTCAAAACATCTAAAGTATAAAAAGGTATATAAGGCCAGGTGCCGTGGCTCATACCTGTAATCCCAGCAGTTTGGGAGGCTGAGGCAGGCAGATCACATGAGGTCAGGAGTTCGAGACCAGCCTGGCCTACACAGTGAAACTCTGTCCTACTAAAAATGCAAAAATTAGCTAGCGTGGTGGTGCACACCTGTAGTCCCAGTTACTTGGGAGGCTGAAGCATGAGAATTGCTTGAACCCAGGAGGCTGGGAGGGGGAGTGGGAGGTTGCAGTGAGCTGAGATCATGCCATTTCACTCCAGCCTGGGCATAAAAGCAAGACCCTGTCTTTAAAAAAAAAAAAAAAAAACGAAAATAAAAACCTTGTTGTTCAAGGGTCAATTGTATATTCAACAAAAGTAGCAAATAGATTTTAACCAAAATAACAAAATATGAACAATATATTCATTTGCTTTCCATCAAAACATGGATAAAACAAAAAATATTAACAAGCAATAGCTATTGATTTGGTAGGAATATGAATATCCTAGCCGTAACCCTTACTTGACAAATTCACTTGATGTTTGATTAGGTAATCTCCAGTTGTGGTTTTAGGAATGTTTCATAGTCTAAGGCGCCAAGTTTGTGTGCCCCGTGTGTTTCGTCCTTCGGTGTTACTGATAAATGCTTGTATGGCATTCTTAATTCTTGCTTGCACAAGATTGTCTCAATACCTTTGGTCATTAGGCTGATCCCATTCGGCTTTCAAGTAATCCTGCTTATCTGACTATATAGAAGTCAAAATAGCATGATGCTTCTGAAGGCTGTGGCAGACTCTCCAGGTGTTGCTCTGCACCTTGACCTTTGGGAGCCTTGGCTCTAATGATCGCCTCTCTGGGAGGGGGGGCCCTTAACCTCCTGCTGGGAGGGGGGGCCCTTAACCTCCTGCTGTAGAATGATGCCAACCTGCTGGCTGCTCAAGTCTCCTTGAGATGGGGGCAGCAGCTGCCACTGTCCCCCAGCCACAGTGACCTGCAGGACCTGATTCCACAACCCAGAGGTCTGGTTGCCACAGTGCGCCCCACAGGGTGACACAATTGCCTATTTTACATACTGTTCTGCACTTTCCTTTTTTCACTTAAGGATATAGAGATATTTTTTCCATATCAGTTCAGAAAAGCTTCCTTATTCTTTGATACAAATGTACAGTGGTTCATTGTATGGATGAAACATATTTTTACCAGTTCCCTAATGATGGTTGTTTCCTTTGCTGTTATAAATGCTATAATGAATAACCTTGCACATATGTCATTTCATACATCTGTAATATCTGAGGATCCATTCCTAGACGTGGACTTGCTAGATTAAGTGGTATGTGTGTTTTTAATTTTTACAAATATAGCCAAATTGCTCTTGATCAGAGTTCTACAAATGTATACATCTACCAGCAAAGTATGAGAGTGCCTGTTCCTCATCAGTTTCACCAACACAGTGTGTTAGCAAACTTTAAAACTTCTGTTGATCTGATCATGTGAAATGGCATCTTAGCATTTCTCTTATTATGTGAGTTTTTAAAAATATTTTCAAGATCTTTTTCTATTTTCTTTTCTGTGATTTATCTGGGGAATTTGTCCTTTTTTCCCTCACTTATAACCTTTGGCAAGACACAAAAACAAAAAACCGGCCGGGTGCGGTGGCTCACGCCTGTAATCCCAGCACTTTGGGAGGCCAAGGCGGGCAAATCATGAGGTCAGGAGATCGAGACCATCCTGGCTAACACGGTGAAACCCCGTCTCTACTAAAAACACAAAAAATTAGCCGGGTGTGGTGGTGGGCACCTGTAGTCCCAGCTACTCGGGAGGCTCAGGTAGGAGAATGGCGTGAACCCGGGAGGCAGAACTTGCAGTGAGCCGAGATGGCACCGTTGCACTCCAGCCTGGGTGACAGAGCGAGACTCCGTCTCAAAAAAAAAAAAAAAAAACAACCTTAAAGGAAAAGATGAATAAATGTAACAACATTCAAATCACAAACTTCTATATGATAAACAATACCATGAAATGTTAAAAGATATAACAGGAAAAAAAAATCTGTGCAACCTGTATCCCAATACAACTTGCAGCTGAACTTCCAAAAGAAGGGAAAAGGCCGGAATTCTGACTGTCCATTGGCTCTCACCATCTTTATAGCTTGTGAGGAGGTGCTTGTACCACATGACTCCCTGGATCCTCACGGAAGCCCTCTGAAGTGGGTGTTATCATCTCACAGATGCAGACTCTAGGCTCAGAGAGGGTAAGTGACCTGCCCTAGGTCACACAGCTGGGGAGAAGAGATTAGGTGTTGTGCTTCCACCACACCACAGCTGCCTGAGCTCCCACTCTGGCTCTGCCTACATCTGTGCAACCTCGGGCAGGTCTCTTGTCCCTCCACTTCAGGCATCTTATCTGTACAGTGGGTGTGTTTTTCTCCATTGTTGCCAGCTCTAGACCGCTGCTGTGGAGATGGTGGCAGAGGGCGGATTAAAGCGTGGGGTGGGATTGAAAGGGGCACACTGTGGAGGTGTGTCCACAGTAGAGGTGGTGAGTATAAGTGCATGTGTCACGTGTGTACAGAAAGAACATTTCTGTAGGCTGGGGAGCTCATGGGCTCTCCCAACAAGTCACTTCCCTCCAAGAGCCCTCTTGTGGCGCCTTCATGGCTCTGAGGCCCTGTGGGGAGAGGACAATGCTTAGCCCTAAAGGAGGGTGGCCATTTGCAGCAGCTCTCAATGAGGCTGATATTCTGGGGCAAGTGGGGACTCATATCCCATGGAGACTAACCCCAGAGGCCCGCCCTCTCAGGAGTCACCTTTCCACTCAGTCAGTTCTGGGGACAATCTGAGCAACTGACCTCATCGTGGACTGGAGGGCAGTGAACTGTAGTGGGACCCATGTGTTCCAGCCACATAGGCCTGCTGGGCAGATGTCCCCAGGGCCAGGCTGAGGCCGGGCAGGAATAGGGAAAATGCCAGCTCCACACTCAATCTCCCCACACAGCATGATAAAGGAGTCTAGTTTGCCCAGCGTGGGCGCAGTACTTGACTGATGGCCAACTAACATTGGCCATCTTTGAGAAAGAGAGACAGAAAAAAAGCCCTGGATAAACAAATGTTGGAAGTTAAAATCTAAAACAAAACATAATCAAATAAAGATAATATTCTATAAATACAGTATAAGATTCCACAGTTTTAAGCAGATTGAGAAGGGTCTCCACTGTTGGCATTAGTCCTGGGTTCTGTGCATGTATGCGTGTACATGTTGGTTAGGGCTCCCCAGAGCATCTGCATCCATTGAGGCATCATGTGGTCAGGGGTAGGGTCATGAGGAAGGACTTCAGGGACCTGCCCCAGGCCTTGTGGCTTTCTGAATGACAAGGGCTGAGCTCAGAGCAGGACTAGAGGCCCTATCCACCCACTTCCCCATGTTGAAACCAACTCCAAAGCAGAATTCCCCAGGCCTAGCCCCAGCACTGGAAGAGGAGCTGGTGGCAGCTTTCCCAGGCCTCCAGCCCAGGGCCTGGCCATCAGAGGAAGTGTTGGCAGAAGGGTCAACAGACGCCTGGCCGGAAGAGGAGGAAGTCCTCCCAAGGACGGAAGTGGAGAGCAGGAGTCAAAAAGAGAGAAGAAAGGGGGACACGTCCTTTGGAAAACTGCTGTGGCTTACACGGCCTTGTTTCAATGGCCCAGGCAGAAAAGGAAGAGACATTCACAAGCATAGATTCCCACAGCACAGATGGACCTTAAAAATAGAATGCTTCGTGAAAAAGGCCAGACACAAAAGACCACGTATATGATTCCATTTATATGAAATGTCCAGGATGGGGAAATCTATAGAGACAGAAAGTAGATCAGTGTTGACTTTGGGACTAGGGGACCTGGGGATGGGGGAGTGATAGCTAAAGGGTGTGGGGTTTCTCTTTATGGCTACAAAAATGTTCTAAAATTGACTACGATGATGGTTACACATATCGTTGAATATACTAAAACCTATTCAATCATTCACTTTAAATGGGTGAATTGTATGGTGTGTGAATTACATTTCAATGACACTGTTAAAAAGAGGGAGCAGGGGCTGGGCGTGGTGGTTCACTCCTGTAATCCCAGAACTTTGGGAGGCCAAAGTGGGCGGATCATGAGGTCAGGAGATCAAGACCATCCTGGCTAACACGGTGAAACCCTGTCTCTACTAAAAATATAAAAACAGCCAGGCGAGGTGGCAGGCGCCTGTAGTCCCAGCTACTCGGGAGGCTGAGGCAGGAGAATGGTGTGAACCCAGGAGGCGGAGCTTGCAGTGAGCTGAGATCCGGCCACTGCACTCCAGCCTGGGCAACAGAGCGAGACTCTGCCTCAAAAAAGAAAGGAAAAAAAAAAGGAGCAATTCCCATGGAGAGTGCTCCCATTGGGAGCAGTTGGAACAGGTCCTATTGGGGAGTGGGCAGAAGGGTACAGAAAGTCTAGTGGGGCAGGGAAGACCGAAGAAAAGAACAACTTCCATTGGTCCCTGAGGATGGGCAGTGTTTCTGTTGCCTTTCCAAGAAGAAATGGAGACCTCCTTCTCCCCCTTGCTCCTTCTTAACTCATGCGCATCATGTTAGGAGAACTGTAAATTCAGACCATAGAGAAAAATCCAGAAACCCAACTCAGGGGCTGCAGAGGTCCTAAGACCTGACACTGGTGAGAATGGAGACGCAGCACTTCCCATCGCCACAGAGAGGAGACCTGTGGTTGGCAGCTCACCAGCCGGTGGCCTCATAGATCCCTGAGTGTCCCAGTGGTTGCCAACAGATTCTCATCAAATGTTCACTAAACATCCCCCATCCTCTGCTTTCAAACATAAGGCACAGGAAGATACAGGCCATGGCCGCAAGGAACTCCCAAGCCAGGCCTGGCACAAGGTCTGAATTTACCATAAAACACCTTTTTTTGGTAGAAGGGAGGGGTGTTGTGAAGCCTGCTGATTGAATCATGGAATCTTAGATTTTGAGAACAGCCTTTATTTTACGGGAGAATTAAGTTCGAGCTCTACCAGGTATGTGGCGTTGGGCCTTGCAGATCTGTCTGAACCTCAACAAAATGGGATAAGGAATCTACTCTGCCTTCATCAAGTCATCTAAGGCAAATAAGTAAGTAATGCTAGTTGGTAAATGCTATGCACACATTGGTTACACAATTAATGAACCATGCAGCATTATTTCATAATAGCCAAAGGTGGAACCAACCCAAATGTTCCTCAGTGAATGAATGGATAAACAAAATGTGGTATATGCATACAACAGAATATTATTCAGCCATAAAAAGAAATCAGGCTGGGCGTGGTGGCTCATGCCTGTAGTGTCAGCTACTCGGGAGGCTGAGGTGGGAGGATCGCTTGAGCCCAGGAGATTGAAGCTGCAGCAAGCCAAAATCGTGCCACTGCACTCCAGCCTGCAGCCTGGGTGACAGAGGGAGACCTCAAAAAAAAAAAAAAAAAAAGAAATGAAATTCTGCTACAATATAGATGAAGCTTGAAAACATATATTAAGTGAAAGAAGCCAGTCACAAAAGGACAAATGTATGATGCCACTTATCTGAGGCACCTAAAGTTCATAGCGCCTGAAAGTAGAATCATAGTAATGAGGGGCTCAGGGGAGGGGAAATGGGAGTTATTGTTTGGTGGCTACAGAATTTCAGTTTGGGATAATGAAAAAGTTTTGAAAATGGGTGGTGGTGATGTTTGCGTAATAGTGTGAGTGTACTTAATGCTTCTGAATGCGTTTGTTTTTGTGGTAAAATATAAATAACATAAAATTTACCATTTTAGGCCGGGCGCGGTGGCTCAAGCCTGTAATCCCTGCACTTTGGGAGGCCGAGACGGGCGGATCACGAGGTCAGGACATCGAGACCATCCTGGCTAACATGGTGAAACCCCGTCTCTACTAAAAAATACAAAAAATAGCCGGGCGAAGTGGCGGGCGCCTGTAGTCCCTGCGACTCGGGAGGCTGAGGCAGGAGAATGACGTAAACCCGGGAGGCGGAGCTTGCAGTGAGCTGAGATCCGGCCACTGTACTCCAGCCTGGGCGACAGCGCAAGACTCTGTCTCAAAAAAAAAAAAAAAAAAAAAAAAAAAAATTTACCATTTTAACCATTAAAATATGTACCATTTTAACTATTTTTATTTTAGTATATTCTGAATTCATTGAACATACTAAAACCTATTGAATCATTCACTTTAAGTGGGTGAATTGATGGTGTGTGAACCATATTTCAATAACACTGTTAAAAAGAGGGAGCAATTCCCATGGAAAGTGAGGGACATGGGGAGCAGTTGGAACAGCTGGAACACTATTGGGGAGTGGGCAGGAGGGTACAGAAAGTCCAGTGGGGCAGGGAAGACCGAAGAAAAGAACAACTTCCACTGGTCCCTGAGGTTGGGCAGTGTTTCTGTTGCCTTTCCAAGAAGACATGGAGACCTCCTTCTGTAAATTCAGACCACAGAGAAAAATCCAGAAACCCAACTCAGGGGCTGAAGAGGTCTAAGACCTGACGCTGGTGAGAGACAGGCAGCGCTTCCCACTGCCATAAAAATGGTTAAAATGGTAAATTTTATGTTATCTATATTTTACCACAATAAAAAAATTAATGAACTCAGACTTCAAGGAGATTAGGATGATATATCCTTGCTTGTGGCCTGGCTGGGATTAGAAGAAGAATAGTAAATGTTTATTAAATCCATACTGTGTTCTAAGCCTTTTGCCTTACGTCATCTCAGTTAATCCCCCAACAAGACTACAAAGTGGACTTCCTTATCATTGCCACTCTACGAATCATTAAGCTGAGGCTCAGCAAATTTAGGTGCCTGTATCCTTCAGCCCTTGCTTTAGTCAGCAAGCAAGGGAAGACTCAATTCAGTATATCTGAAACAACTAAAGGATTTATCTGCCTTGACAAAAAGTTAAAATGGAGCAGCTTGGAGGAGGTGGTCTATTCTGCATCTCTCAATGAGATGCAATGAGGTTATTTCTTATTTCTTTCTAAAAGCAAAGAGTCTTTGGCTGGTGCGGTGGCTCACTCCTGTAATCCCAACACTTTGGGTAGACCAAAGCAGGAGAATTGCTTAAGGCCAGGAGTTCAAGACCAGCCTGAGCAACAAAGCAAGACCCCCATCTCTATAAAAAATAGAAAAATTAGCCAAGTGGAGGCTGAGGCAGGAGGATCACTTGAGTCCAGGAGGCCAAGGCTGCAGTGAGCCATGATCACAGCACTGCACTGTGGCCTGGGTAAATGGAGCAAGAGCTTGTCTCCAAAAAAAAAAAAAGTCTTTTTGAAAATAAAGAAAAGTGGCAGTCCAGAGACAATCGATATATTTCCTGTGGTCCTGGGGCAACCTGTTCTGAGTGGGAATGTGGTCAGGAAGAGGAGGGCACAACAGGAGCCACGCAGGGCCCTTGTCGCCTACAACCTGACCACTTTGAGATGACAGACCCCCAACTCCTGGAGTGGAAATTGCAACCTGTTGGGAGCGGAGACACCTGTGTTTAAGTCCTGGTTCAGCAAGTCAAGGCGGTCCTTTCCCCTGTGGGCCTCGGTTTCTCCAGCTCTAGAATGATAAGCTCAAGGCTTCTTCTAGGTTTCAAACTTAGGCATTTTGGCCTATACCTGGCATGGGGAATTGTTTGTTCAGAGCCAAATTATTCTGTCTTGTTTTCTTGAGTAAAAAGTGAAGGGAAGCAAAATCAAACCCCATCCCTCTCAGACAACAGTCATATTCTCCCCACACTGCCATCTCCACTGGCTCTGGGGCAGTCCTGGGCAGTGGGAAGATGGTGAAGCTGCCTCCCACAATCCTGGTCCTGATGACTTGGAAACTGGAGGCACGTCTGCTTCTGAGGACTCACAGCAAATGCTGGGAAAGTGCTGAGCGAACCTGGCGTGCAACCCACGCTCAGTAGTGGGTAGCAGTTGTTGTGATGGCCCTGCCAAGCCCCTGGTCCTGGTGGGAATTCTCTGCATGCCAGGCTGCCTTCTGGAGGCCTAGGAGCTCTGGCCCCCTCTGCCCTTTCCTCACTCCCAGGGATTTCCCCAGAAGGACATGTGGTAGCCCCAGGGGAGAGTAACTATCAGAGGGGGCCAACCCAGGGCAAAAAAACCCAGGATACCGGATCCCTGGCTGTCCATGGATATGGTGTGAGGCCAGCCCTGCCAGCCACCCTGCCCTGGCCTTTCCTGGCCTCAGGCAGAGCGCAGGCCACTCCTCACAGGCTCAGGTCTCACACCTCCTGATTCACTCCTCTGCTCAGGGCATCTTGCCCTGACCCCTCAGGCCTGATCAACATGAGGAGGTCTGTGACTATGACTTCAGGGTACAACTGTCCTCTTCACAGCCCTGCCCTGCTTCCTGACTCCTGCAATCCCAAAACTAGAAATGTTTCTCTTTGATGCTTCCCTGAACATAAAAGCATTTTAAGCCTTCTCCGTCACAGGGAGTAGGATGGGAATGATTCAGGAAGGCTCCTTCCCAAGAGCAAGCTTCTGTGGGGCAAGCAAAGAAGGACACGTAGCCAGGAAGTGCCCGGAGGTGGGCGGGAAGAAATACAAGTCACAGAAAGGGTTCCTGAGACCCGTCTGCCTCACAGTTGTGCCCAGGGCCAGATCTGAGTCTGCTCTTCCGACTTCCAGAGTGAAAAAATAGAATGCCCTTCAATGCTTCTGTTTTGTCAACTAAAAATTCAGCAAAGTGCCAAAGGAAGGTGTCTCAGACATCGGGGAGAGCATGAACTTTGTGATGAGACAGTCTTGATTCTCTTAGGACCTGGTTCTGTCACCAACTCCATATGCGATAGACAAGTGACTTCACGCTGTTAAGCCTCAGTTTCCTCCTCTGTTAGACTGGGCCTAACGAAACCTACCTTGAAATGCTGTTATCAGAATAAATTGAGAGCATGAATGGGAGGTACCTAGCCCAATGCCTGTACATAGCAGGCCTGCACTAAAAGCTGGCTTCCTTTCTTCCTTCATCTCTCCTGTTCTCCAATTTGTCTGAATGGTGAATCAGATGGTTCTTTGGTTGAAAACAGCAGAAACTGACCGGGCCTAACTTAAAGAAGAAAAAAAACAAATGTTAGGAATTTACCAGGTAATTCACCAAAGCAAAAGAAATGAACAAACCAGCCTTGAGAAGGACAGTAACTAGGAGATCACAGGGAGGACAGGCTGGTGATTTGGAGACCAGCTCCTCACCTGCTGGTGGGCTCTGGCATGGGCCTGGGTCCTTTACAAGGTGCACCCGGGGGCAGATGCTTGCTCTCAGGGAAAGCTTGTCCTCGTCAACTCTCCAAGGTCTTGTCACTCCCAGGAGCCTGGGCTCTGAGGACTGTCAGGGATAAGGAGAGCCTTCACTAGTCTCGGACTGGCCACAAACAAAACCCAAACCCTGCTTTCCAGCCCTGGACTCTGACCACTCAGCACACGCTAATTCAGCCTGAAGGTTATGGGTGCCAGAGACCGAGGAGAAGGTTTGTTCTTAAAATATGTTTATTTAAGTTATTTTTTTGTGGAGAATTTTTTCTCGTTATAAAAGACAAGATAAAGAAAATTTGGAGAACAGAAAAACACACAAAATCCCCCAAATTTCCACAATTAACACTACTCAGACCTAACCACTAGTAATATTTTAGAACATATTCTTTATTTTTTCAACCCAGACACACAGACACACACACACACACACACACACACTTCCTAGCAACATGAGCTCATACTATCATAACATTGCAGAACATTTTTATTTTTTAATTTTATTTTATTTTAATTTTTTTTGGAGACAGAGTCTCGTTCTGTCACATAGGCTAGAGTGCAATGGCGTGATCTTGGCTCACTGTAACCTCCGCCTCCCAGGTTCAAGTGATTCTCCCACCTCAGCCTCCCGAGTAGCTGGGACTACAGACGTGCATGCCACCACGCCCGGCTAATTTTTGTATTATTAGTAGAGACAGGGTTTCACCACGTTGGCCAGGCTGTGTAAATCGAACTCCTGCGTGGTCAGATTTATTGATCTGTAAGGTGGAGGGGCCGTTCTGCCCACTTTCCCTTGGTGCCTGACAATCTTTCATTTATATGACCTGAACCTCTCATATTTGTTTCCCAAAACCAACTGGGATGTCTCTGCCTCCTCTGGGTAAAGGATATTTCTTGAGCTGTAGGGCAGGGCCCAGAGTATAGCCCTAGCTGTCCATCCATGGGGCACAGCCAGGTGAAGAACCCGCTCCCCACACAGCCTGGAGTCACTGACCTCAAGTTCAAACCCTGCTTGGTGAAGATGATTCTGCTGCTGATGCCAACATTCAGGTCAGCCTCAGCTGTTCAAAGCATGTCTACCCACAGGCCATGCTGTAGCCAACGTGGTCAAGGCCCGCCCCAGATAACCTGCTGGGAACCCCGCTCTGGACTCCAGCTTTGGTATTAGCCAGGGTGCTCAGAGCTCGGCCCAAGGCTGTCGGCACAGTGGCTACTCTCTAGGCCTTGCTGTGGAGCAGCTATGACAGGGGCAGCCCCCCTCAGCCTGCCAGGCCTGAGGTCCTGGGGAAGGGAGGAAGGAAGTGAGGAAGGAGGAAAGGAAGGAAAGGAGGGACAAAAAAACCCAAGCAAATATTGGGGCTCAGAACACAATATTCCAAAATATGGCGCTCTAGCACTCTGAATTATTGGAACTGGAAGGGACGGGAAGGGCCCCAGAAACCAAGTCTTCCTGACCCTCTCCCGCCTTCCCTTTTCTTTCCCTCCTTTCTCCTTACCCCATATTGCCTCTGAAAGAGGTCATAGAAACTAGAACTCCTCTCCCCAGTGCAAGCCATGGAACTTAGAGAGGCCACTCTAACCTTTTCCCATCTCCCTGGAAGACCCTCATACGACGGGAGTCCTGCCCCTTAGGAAGGAAAGAACGCTACGCAGAGAGGCCATGGAGAATCTGAACAAGAGGCCTTGCTGGGTTCCACCTTCAGTCTATCACCATTAGAGCACACCCTCTTTCCAATCGCAATTCTACATGACTGGCTGGTCTTTATGGGACCTAAGCTTAAAAATACACATCGTCCCTTTGTCTCTGGGTCTTCATTTCTGAACGCTCTCGCATCACGTAAAACTTAGGTTAGATAAATGTGTTATGCTTTTCTCTTGTTAATCTGTTTTTTTGTCACGGCGGTATAGGCCGTGGACCTTGGAATGGGTGAGGAAAAGGTACTACACCTCTTTGCCCTGCAAAAGCAGGCTGGCAAGTAGGATGGCCCAGCGCCTATTGCATGCCGAGCGTCTTCACTCAGGCAGCTCCATGCGTGGTCTACACAACCTCGCACTTTTTACTTCCCCACTTCAGGGATGAGGAAGCTGAGGCTCAAAGGGGCAGGTTATTCACCTTAAATCGCTCAGCTGGCAAATGGAAGAAATAGTGTTTGAAACCACAATCTGTTGCAGCCTCCCAGATGGGTACCTGCCCACCAGAAGGTCTTCTGCCTAGTGTTCCATTAATGGAATGCTAAGCAGGTGGAAGTTATTTATAGCCTGCGGCTCAAGGTCATCACTAAGGCCCAATTTTTCACACATGTCTACAATTCAAATTGTAACCTCTGGGCCGGGCACGGTGGCTCATGTCTGTAATCCCAGCACTTTGGAAGGCTGAGGCAGGTGGATCATTTGAGGTCAAGAGTTTGAGACCAGCCTGGTCAACATGGTGAAACCCTGTCTCTGCTAAAAACACAAAAATTAGCCAGGCGTGGTAGCCTGTAATCCCAGCTACTTGGGAGGCTGAGGCAGGAGAATCGCTTGAGCCTGGGAGGTGGAGGTTGCGGTGAGCTGAGGCCACTCCACTGCACTCCTGTCTGGACAGCAGAGTGAGACCCTCTCAAAAAAAAAAAAAAAAAAAAAAAAGGTAACTTCTTAAGCTCTCTCCTTAGTTTCTGGGAAAAATGAGTGGGGGAGCTCATTCACATTGGAATTCAAATATAGGTTAATAATGTCCTCTTTCCCAGGGGGCTCCAAGATGTGGACCCAAGTCTCACCTTTCTCTATCTCCCTCACAGCCAGTCTGACCAGGCGATGGCCTCGGACCGTAGAAAGTAGTTTAACTGAACTGCTTCTTTGGGGAATTTCCCCTAAAGCTGAGGCATTTCCCTGTAAGTCTTACTGGAAAGTTCCCAAGAGCCTCCTTCCCTATCCCTTCTACCTGGCTGGCTCCAGGTCAGACCAGAGGTCAAGGCAGGGATGCAGCAGTAGTCTGCCTTAGTATTCTGCCCCTCCCATCTCCAACTTGTCTCTGTGGCATCTGTGATGCTTGAGGGCAGGAGATGGGGGAAATGGTTGGTGTGAGGTGCGGATGGGATGACTCTTTGCCAGCCTTGTTCTAAGGAGCAGGAGTTAAAGGTACCTTATCCCCCAGCCAGGCCCTGCTGTTGATTCTAGTGGTAGGAATGGCGATGGAAACAAGAGATCCTTCCAAAAGCACTGTGGATCTCCCCAGGGCCGCTGCCATGGAATTCATTCCAGGTCTCCAGGCTTGAGCAGGGAGGGGGATTTCAGGCTTTGGATTCTGGCAGACTGGATTTGAATCCTGGCACTGCCACTTGCCACTGAGTGCTTTAGGGGAGGTGACCTAATCTCTCTGAGCCTCAGCTTCCTCATCATAAAAGGAGAACACAACCCCAAATGGGCAAGAAACTGAGAGATTCCAGCAACTCTGTGGCAACTTCAGGAACTGGTGCTGTCTGCCCAGAGTGGTGTCAACCAGCTCTCTCTACTGGGTGAGAGTGGTGAGTGGACCCTTAGGTGTGACCAGTTAGACCTGGCACATAGTAGATGTTCAATAACTAGGAATTCCCTTTTCCCCCTGCTTCTGTGAGGTCACCTTCTCCATTTGTCACTCCCTTTCCCATGTGTCCCCTGTTCTTCTCTGCCTCCAGCCACAAACTCATCTGGCCGCTAAGGGTCTGAGGTTTGCACCCCAAGGGAGCCTGGATTCCTAATTGCAGCAACCCTTCCTTCTGTGTTTGCCTCAGGAGGCATGCCACTAAAAGTCTCAGGATGGCCGAGAGATAACTCACTTCCGATCAAGGAATATGTCTAAATGTACATTTAAAAAACCATACTTGGTGGGCGGGGTGGCTCACGCCTGTAATCCCAGCACTTGGGAGGCCGAGGTGAGCGGATTGCCTGAGGTCAGAAGTTCGAGACCAGACTGGCTAACATGGTAAAACCCATCTCTACTAAAAATACAAAAAATTAGCTGGGCATAGTGGCGGGCACCTATAATCCCAGCTACTTGGGAGGGTGAGGCAGGAGAATCACTTGAACCCAGGAGGTGGAGGTGGAGGTTGCCGTGAGCCGAGATCACGCCACTGTACTCCAGACAGGGTGACAGAGTGAGACTCCGTCTCAAAAAAACAAAAATAAAGCAAAAACAAAAACAAAAACATACTTACGCCAGGCACAGTGGCTCACACCTGTAATCCTAGTACTCTGAGAGGTTGAGGCGGGAGGGTTGCTTGAGCTCAGGAGTTTGGGACTAGCCTGGGCAAACTGGCAAAACCTCGTCTCTACAAAAAACACAAAAAGTTAGCCAGGCCTGGTGGCACACATCTGTAGTACCAACTACTCAGGAGGCTGAGGTAGGAGAATCACTTGAGCCCTGGAAGTTGAGGCTGCAGTGAGCTGAGATCACGCCATTGCACTCCAGCCTGTGTGATGGAAGTGAGACCCTGTCTCAAAAAAGTAAATAAATAAATTGAAAACCATAATTAGCAAATAACTGCAAGTCTAGATGCTGAAATAGTAATAGTGGCATTGTATGTATGCTGTGGGTCCATAAAAATATATACTGTATATACATACATATGCAGGACTTTATTGTCTTTATGTACATTAATGTATTTTTCAATGAACATGTATTATATTTATATAAAAAAGAAAATAGCCGGGTGCAGTGGCTCACATTTGTAATCCCAGCACTTTGGGAGTCAGAGGCAGGCAGATCACTTGAGGTCAGGAGTTCAAGACCAGCCTGGCCAACATGGTGAAACCCCATCTCTACTAAAAACACAAAAATTAGCCAGGCGTGGTGTCGCGTGCCTGTAGTCCCAGCTACACAGGAGGCTGAGATGGGAGGATCACTTGAGCCCAGGAGGTCAAGGCTGCAGTGAGTGATATTTGCACCACAGCACTCCAGCTTGGGTGACAGAACAAGATCCTATCTCAATAAATGGATTAATAAATAAATAAATAAAGTACTGAAATCTGTATTGGCAGGTGCATCAAGATGTAGAACCTCTCCTTGCTCATTTTGGTTCTGTGAACTTCCAAGTACCTTTGAGAACCCCCAAAGAATCCGACTCGGTTTCTTTCCTTTCAAATTAACCCATTTTCTAAATACTGTGCATCTCGGCTCTGGGCTAAGGCACTTGGATTGTGCTGAAGAAGTCATAATCGCCATCCTTGAGTGATTGGACAAACGAAGTAAGGAAATAAAAGCCTTTTAGTGGATGGTATTTAGAGATGAAGGAATTCTACACAGGAAGGAAAAATGTAGAGCGAGGCTTCCCAGCTGGGCAAAGGACCCTCACAGACTGTAACGTGGGTCCCCCAGTGTCCTCTCAAGTTTTGCCTAGGATTGGGGTTCCCAGGTGTTCTGTGGGGGACTCAGGCCCCATAAGGGCAGCTCTCTGAAGAGGTCCACTTGTCCCTACTGACTCTGAGGGCACAGCTGTTGAGATCTGGGGTGGGCATTTTGGGAGCTGCCTCTAGGCTACCCATCTCTTGGTGTACTCCCTCAGCATTCCTGGAGTCTGGCTGGGGGCTGGCCCTAAGGAGCCCGCCCCTGCCTGTGCAGAGCTGCTCCTGGCCCAGGGGAGAGCGAACGTATGGTGCTCAGGCCTCAGTAAGAGGCAGCCGTGGCAACCAGAATCCTGAGGGAGGGTGTGCCTGGCAGGTCCCCTGTGGACTCAACCAGTTGCTGTCCTCATCACCAAGGGTTAGTTTGGACACTAGCTGCTCCCTGCTACCAACAAGAGACCAAAGAATCATGTCTAGGACATAGAGTCCGGAGACCTGGGCTCCAGTCCTAGCCCTGCCACTAATTCTCGCGGCAAACTTGGTCATATTGGTTACCTCATATGTGCCAGACACTGTGGAAGATACTTTACACACTTAAGGCTGGGCATGGTGGCACACACCTGTAACCCCAGCACTTTGGGAGGCTGAAGCAAGTGGATCACCTGAAGTCAGGAGTTCAAGATCAGCCTGACCAACATAGTGAAACCCTGTTTGTACTAAAAATACAAAAATTAGCTGGGCATGGTGGCACGTGCCTATAAACCCAGCTACTCAGGAGACTGAGGCAGGAGAATTGCTTGAACTCAGGATGTGGAGGTTGCAGTGAGCTGAGATCACGCCACTGTACTCCAGCCTGGACAACAGAGGGAGACTCCATCTCAAAAAAAAAAAAAAAAAAAAAAAAGATACTTTACACACTTTTTTTAAAAAGCATTTTCTCTCTTATCACCTCTGTCTCTGGACCTCCCATCTCTTCATCCTGCAAAGAGGCTGGACTTGGTGAAAGGAGGAGGCAGGAAGGAAGCCCTTTGGCTGAACAAGCCCACCCCATACCCCACCGCCACCCTAGGGGCATACAATCATTGCCAGCAGAGCCACCAGGCCTAGGGGTTCCCCACTCTTTGTGGTTGGGTTTGCATCGAGGCTTCTGGTTCCTGGGAGGTTCTGGCTGCAGAGTGGCCCCATTGGATGCTCTCAGATGCCCCTCCCACCCACCTTCAATGGCCCTGGTCCACACACTGTGGGCTGTTTTAATTCTTTCCTTCTCTCCTCTCCTCTCATCTTCTCCCCTCCCTTCCTCTCTCTTTTTTCCTGTCTTTCTCTCTCTTTCCCTTTCACCAGCTGGGGCTAGAAAATCAACTTAAGGAGAAAAATACAAATAAAGGGCCTTCCTCAGGGAAAACCCTGATCACAGGAGACTCTGTGCCTGCAGCCTGTTTTCTGCCAGCTGTCAGGGATTCTGTAAGATTGGCCTCTCCCAGCCGGGAGCTCCCCAAAGCCAGGTTCCTTCTCCCTGCCGCTGCCCTTTGGCTTGGAGAGTGGGGACCTGCAAGTCCTGCCTCCTCCGCTTGATCAGGAGGACACAGCCTCTTGGGATTCTGAGGGTGCGATTCTGGCTCCCTGCAGGGCCATCGCTCTTTCCCGTTTATTACTTCACCATCCTCACAACAACCCTGTGTCGGCAGAGAGGGTTCAATGGCACACGGTTCCATGACCATTTGACCGATGAGAAAACTGAGGTCACACAGCTACTAAGAGACAAGCCTTCCATCTCTGAGTCCTGGCACTTTACTTAGGTGAGTAACTTCAGCCATTGATCTGGTCATTCTGTGCCCTCTCTCCAACCTCCCTGAGGTTCTCTTGCTGAAGCTGTCTGAATTGGGAATGCAGCCTGGCTCCACAGGCTTCCTAGGTTCCTGCCAGAAGCACCCAGGCTAGCTTTACTGCAGGAATGGGAGCTACCCTCTGCTCCATTTCTGCTAACAAGAATGCCTCAGATAGGCTGGGCACAGTGGCTCATACCTATAATCCCAGCACTTTGGGAGGCAGAGGAGGGTGGATCACTTGAGGTCAGGAGTTTGAGACCAGCCTGGCGAACATGGCGAAACCCCGTCTCTACTAAAAATACAAAACTTAGCTGGGCGTGGTGGCATATGCACTTGTAATCCCACCTACTCGGGAGGCTGAGGCAGGAGAATCGCTTGAACCCAGGAGGTGGAGGTTGCAGTAAGCCGGGATTGTGCCACTGCACTCCAGCCTGGGCAACAGAGCAAGACTCCATCTCAAAAAAAAAAAAAAAAAAAAAAGCCTCAGCTGAAACTAGAAACCTGTGGGTGTCAGAAATTACTTACCAACCACTTGCTCATGTCCCACTATCCCCTAAGGCAGAAACAAGTGTTTCCCGGGATGCTTGTGGTGAGAGGTTGGCAGTAGGTCCCTGGAACTGGGGCCTGTTGCAGCCCCTGGGACCAGGTGAATCAAGGGAATCAAACACTTCTGTTCCACTTCCAGATAAGATAAAGGTTTCACTTTCTTCTCATTGGGGAAAGAGCTGACCTTGCCAGGTGACAAAAATGCTAATGAGGCCCCAAGAGAACACCTGCCTGGTAGAAAGGGTACTGAGCTTGGAGTCACAATGCGCTCTGCTCATTTCTAGAGGAGTGAACTTGGGCAAATACGGTTGCCACTGCGCCTGTCTTGTAACTGCTGGGAGGGGTGATGAGGCAATGCTGCAATGCTTTTGGCCTTAGAAAGATGCTCACGATATGTTGGTATGAAAAAGCATATTACAAAAAAAGGCCCCCGTTGCTGTGAAATATAGAAAAATAGCCAAGAGCCGTATACCACTATGCTAATAGCACTTATTCTGGGTGATAGGATCATGAGTGTATTGTTTTTCCCTCTTCACTTATCTATATTTTTAATTTTTTCTACAGTAAATATATATAATTATTAGCTATTGCCACAGTAATAATGCATAACAGACCAGCCCCAAGTCTCAGTAGATTACAACACAAGGATTTATTCTCAAGCTCACAGGTCTGCAGATCAACTGCAATTTGACTGACTTAGGTTGGGCATGGAAGGGCTGCTCTGTCTCAGACCTGCCCTGCCCAACCTAAATCAGTCAAATTGCAGTTGGACTGGGCCTGGCTTCTCAGTGCAGGTCAGGCTGTATGCCCCACGTGCCTTCATTCTGGGGCTCTGGCTGAAGGGGCAACAGCTATAAAAGCTTGCTTCGCTTCGCCTTCCAGCTTGTCAGAGCCCATGAGACAAGCCAAAATGCACAAGCACATATAAAGCCTCTGTTTACCTCATTTCCTAACATTTCATTGGCTAAAGCAAGTCCTATGGCCAAGCCCAACACCAATGGGGAAGGGAAGTATATGCCACCACAGTGGGAGTGGGAGGGGAGTGAGTATATGCTGAGTACTAACCCAGTTTGTTGCTTATTACTTGTATAATAAAGCAAACATGATGTGCTTTATGTTTTTATGTTACCCACTAAAGAGTATCTTATGGGGCTCCCCAAGGTTAAGAAAGTGGGGCCATTGTAGAATTTTATAGAGGATAGAATTAATGTGTTTTGTTTGTTTGTTTGTTTGTTTGTTTGAAACAGGATCTCACTCTGTCACCCAGGCTGGAGTGCAGTGGCACAATCCTGGCTCACCACAACCTCTACTTCCCAGGCTCAAATGATCCTCCCATCTTAGCCTCCCAAGTAACTGGGACTACAGGTGTGCACCCCCACACCCGGCTAAGTTTTTGTGTTGTTGGTAGAGATTGGGTTTTGCCAGGATGCCCAGGCTGGTCTGGAACTCCTGAGCTCAGAGCTCCACCCACCTCGGCCTCCCAAAGTGCTGGGATTATAGGCAAGAGCCACGGCACCCATCCCTGAGGACAGAAATAATGTGAAAGGGGTAGGCTGACCCTCTCTTCCTTCTTCTCTGTCCCTTTAAGATAACCAGACATGACCATTTATGGCACCTGCAGGCTCATAAAGGAAGTTGGAAAACACCCACACAAGCTCATGGGCCATTCTCGCCAGAGGCCTAGGACCTTGCTAGTTCCCATCCAGATCCATCTGAATTCACTTCCTGCTGACTTCCTTTCTCTTGACTTCTCTCAGTTCATCCAGTCATTCGTTCAAGTTCTATTTATTGAGCATCTACTATGTGCTGGCACTCTTGTAGCCCTGGGGTTATGTTGGTGAACAAGGCAAGTGTTGATGAACAAGGAAGTCTTTCCTCACAGGGATTACATTCTAGTGGGGAAATGAGGTGGGTGCCCGGTAGGGGAGAAATGCTAATATCAAGTAGTGTGAATGCTAAGAAGCAAGTAAGATGGGAGAGCACAACAGAGTGACAGGGCGAGGGATGGCTACTGTGGATAGTGAGGTCAGGAAAGGCTTCACAGAAGAGGTGCTGCTGGAAGTTATTGGAAGATGCTTCTTAGGAACTGATGTTTATGTCTGGGCTTTCCAGAGCTTGACTCTTAGTCCCTCTCAAGAATTTGGCTTGGGTTTTCCCTACTGTTCGCTCTCCACTTTGGCCTGCCGTGGAGAGCTCTCCTGTCCTAGCTATCTTCCAACCAGCTTCCCGCTGGCTGCCTGGTGCCCAGTTGGCTTAGCCAGTCCTCAACAAAGAGGAGACTCAAAAAACCCTATTAGATCAAGCCAATCACTTACTGCACTCCTATTGTGTACCAAGCTAGTAGGCATTTATTGAGCACTTTCTGTAAACCAAACCAATAGGCATTTATTGAGCATCTATTGGATGCCAGATCAACAGTCATTTGAGTGCTTACTGCATATCTAAACCAACAAGTGTTGATTTACTGTGTTCCTGGAACTGAGAACACAAATCTATTGCTCTCTAGAAACTTGCAATCAAGTTGTGAAGGCAAATGTTACACAAATGCAGACCTCTAGCTATAAAAGGCAGGACTTGTCACTATAAGTGCCATGTTGTACAGAACAGCATCCCGGGAAGCTAGAGACAGCCTAGAGGCCATTGTGGAATGGGGTAGCCACAGACGGCTTCATGGAGGAGGTGAAAATTGAACTGGGCTTTAAGGGATGGATAGGATTTAGATAGAAAAGAAAAATAGGGGTGGGCCACAGTGGCTCACTCCTGTAATCCCAGCACTTTGCGAGGCTGAGGCAGGGAGATCACTTGAGCCCAGGAGTTTGAGACAAGCCTGGGCAACATGGTGAGACCCCGTTTCTACAAAAACTACACAAATTAGCCAGGTGTGGTGACATGTGCCTGTAATCCCAACTACTCAGGAGGTTCAGTTGGGAGGATCACCTGAGCTCAGGAGGCTGAGGTTAGAGTGAGCCATGTTTGCACCACTGCACTCCAGCCTGAGCAACAGAGTAAGACCCTGTCTTAAAAAAAAAAAAAAAGAAAAGAAAAGAAAAATAGGGACTAGGGTAGCATGGCCCAGACCTGGGGGCAGTTGTGTTTTGGAACCCTCGGATAGAACTCTGAGCAGTCATCATTTGGGCCTGGTGTCCTCTCCTTTCTGGTTTGTCAGCATTCCTGTAACAGCCAGTTACGCTATGACCCCTTTCTTCTAGGCCATGGCTGGATTCCTTGGCAGTCACAATTTGCCTGAACAATCCAGGGCTGACATAATCTGGCTAATGTCCGAATAGGCTGCCCTGCAGAAAGGTGTCTGTGATGCTCTAAGTGGATAAGGGCACAAAAACCACAAAGGTTGGCCTCAGGATATCCAAGTGCAGTGCGCTTTTAGTCCAGGTGTTCTCGCCTCTCCTCCCAGGAGTCCTTAAAAACACTCACGTTTGGCCAGACGCAGTGGCTCACGCCTGTAATCCCAGCACTTTGGGAGGCCGAGGTGGGCGGATCACCTGAGGTCAGGAGTTCGAGACCAGCCTGAGCAACATGGAGAAACCCCATCTCTACTAAAAATATAAAAAAGTAGCCAGGCATGGTGGCACAAACCTGCAGTCCCAGCTACTTGGGAGGCTGAGGCTGGAGAATCGCTTGAACCCAGGAGTCAGAGGTTGCAGTGAGCCAAAATTGCTCCACTGCACTCCAGCCTGGGTGATAGAGTGAGCCTCCATCTCAAAACAAAACAAAACAAAAAAAACAAAACACTCATGTTCATTTCTTCAGCCTGGATCCTTGAGACTGCAGCCTGGGCTATTTAGAATTCATAGATTCAAGATATGGACTCAGTGGCCTCTTTATATATTTCTGAAAGCAGGAATAATTTTATATCATTATTTTATTACTTTGATGATTAATAATATTCATATTATTAACCATGTTATAAGTTCAGATTTTCTGCTTTCCAGAAACCGGTCATGAGAAAATCTGAACTTGTAAAATGACTCCATTAAAGATAATCATTTTTTCACACTAAAAATATTTATCCAGTACCACTCTGTATAGTCTGGGTCTGGGGAAAAAAAGGGAATAAGCCATAGGTTCAGGATTTTTTGAGATAGGGAGTCCCTCTATCCCTTGACTATAAAGCTTAATTCGATTTGAGGAAGGAGCTGTTTATACAGCTTTTCAGGAAGCTTGCTCTTGCTCCTAGTTGGGGGTGTCTGTACCATCTGTAGGGTTACTTTCTATTTCATTTATTTTCAGGTCACAAAGTCTGTGCAGCACTCAGGAAGCTTGGAACGTTGTCATTGTGGAGGGAATTGTTCAGACCTGAGGCAAAATAAAAACTGAAACTGAAGGCCAGGTGTGGTGGCTCACGCCTGTAATCCCAGCACTTTGGGAGGCCAAGGTGGGTGGATCACTTGAGGTCAGTTCAAGACCAGCCTGGCCTATATGATGAAACCCCGCCTCTACTAAAAATACAACAATTAACCAGGCATAGTGGTGTGTGCCTGTAATCCCAACTACTCAGGAGGGTGAGGCAGGAGGATCGCTTGAACCCAGGAGGCGGAGGTTGCAGTGAGCGGAGATCACGCCACTGCATTCCAGCCTGGGCAACAGAGTGAGACTCTGTCTAAACAAAAAAAACCTAAAACTGAGAAGCAGGTGTAAAACAGGCTTGAGGATTCATTTCAAGATATAAATAAACCTACGTAGACTTTCTTCCCCACTGGAGTCCCAGGGAAAAGTGAGAAGCAGCCAGGCAGGCACAAAGAGATCCCTGAGATTCCAGAGGCAGCTGGTTACTCCCTCTGGAAGGAAGCAAGGGAGGTGTGGGAGGAGGGAGGGCTAAGGAGTTCTGTCCTGTGCTGTTTAAAGAAAACCAGACAGCAGCTCACATTAGTCCCTGACGTTTGCATGTCACGGCAGGTGGCACATGGTGCAGAAGAAGCTCAGCCAGCTACCACTAGCTATGTGGCTGTGTTAGCCCAGGTCTTCCAAGTAGCAGACACCAAGATAGGGTTAGACTGCAGGAGATTATTCGGTAAGTGTGCAAAACTGGAGAGGGAGCTGGCAAGGCTGAGAGAGCCATCAGACTTCAATGCAGGTCTGACCCATGTGATGGAGAGGGGAGAGGAAGGAAGTTTACATCAAAGTATCTTACACTGCGGTGCAGTTCTAAGAAAGGTCAAAACAAGGCCAGTGGATAAGGGGGGTCCTTGAGCTAAAGATTTCCTTCAGAGCAGTGCCCTCAATCTCGACTTCCAGGTCTGCCTTAGTATCCCCATAGGTGGATACTAGTGGGAAGTATGGCCTCGGGGCAAACACCTCAGGCAACTTATCTGAATTTTGGTTTCCTCAATTACAAAGTGAAAGTTTTTGAGAGGATTATATAAAATAGCATATTTAAATTAAAGTGTTTATGGCCGGGGTGCTGTGGCTCATGCCTGTAATCCCAGCACTTTGGGAGGCCGAGGCAGGCAGATCACGAGGTCAGGAGATCGAGACCATCCTGGCTAACACAGTGAAACCCCGTCTCTACTAAAAATACAAAAAAATTAGCCAGGCATGATGGCAGGTGCCTGTAGTCCCAGCTACTCGGGAGGCTGAGGCAGGAGAATGGTGTGAGCCCGGGAGGCAGAGCTTGCAGTGAGCCGAGATTGCCCCACTGCACTCCAGCCTGGGTGACAGAGACTTTGTCTCAAAAAAAAAAAAAAAGTGTTTAGAATGGAATCAACTGCCTAGTAAATGTTCAATGAACATAAATTCCCTTCCATGTCTTCTTGTACCCATCTTGAGGCAAGTTGGGCACAGCAATATGACTCCTCTCCCCAGCCCTTCCTTCAGTCATCCTTCCTCCCTCTCCCCAGCCAGACACACAGGAGGCAAGTATGTGGCCCTAAAGGCCAGGGCCTGAGTGCTTGTGTTTTTGTGTTTTGGTAGCCAGGCCTTGAGCCTTTATCCTAGATGACATGGGGCTTTAGCTAGGCTGGGGTGGAGGAGGGAGACCCCAGAGGAGAGATACCATTTTTTTTTTTTTTTTTTGAGAGAGCGATAGTCTCTTTCTGTCACCCAGGCTGGAGTACAATGGCTTGATATCAGCTCACTGTAACCTCTACCTCCTGGGTTCAAGCAATTCTTATGCCTTGGCCTCCTGAGTAGCTGGGTTTACAGAAGTGCACCACCACACCCAGCTAATTTTTATATTTTTAGTAGAGATGGGGTTTCGCCATGTTGGCCAGGCTGGTCTTGAACTCCTGGCCTCAAGTGATCTGCCTGCCTCAGCCTCCCAAAATGCTGGGATTACAGACATGACTCATTGCATCTGGCCAGATACTATACTTACTCGGGAGAGGTTACTATGTAGTTGGAAGGAGGAGCCACACCCCTTGGGAATACCCTCAGGGAAAACACTTAGGGAAGCTCTGCTCCAAATATTTTCAGGCTGGGGTCCAGAGGATCTGCTGCCCTGGGACTAATGCACATGTTCCCTCAGAGAGAGCCTTTAGGGATGGCTGTGTAAGGCAGTCCCCAGTCCCACTCTGGCCGCTGTCTCCACCGTACCCTCTATCATCCTCCGCATGCTTTATGCTCCTGCAGTGCTCTTCTCTCTTTCTCTCTCTCCCCAACCTCATAAATCTAGGCTTTGTTCCTGCTGGTCCCTCTCCCTACAATGTGTTTCCCCTCCTAGTGAACACCTGCTTCTCTATCCAGCTCAGATGTCCCTTCTTCTGGGCAGCCTTCCCTGGCACTGTTCTCACAACTGACTCCAGTCCCTAGGCCTGGCACCCCACCTCTCTGTGCCTCAGTTTCTATAGCAGAAAAACAGGGTGATGATGATAGTACTACTATAGCTAATCACAGGGTAGTGGTAAAAATTAGATGAGATGATAAAAGCACCTTGTAAGGGGGCTGTATCAGTGAGTGTCATGGTCAGTGGTAGGTATGTGTCAACAGATGCATACCTCATTGGTGAGCATATAATACTGTATGTTGCTGGGGCAAGCCCACGATGTGAGGACATGAGAGAAGCACTGGACTCAGGGTCAGAAGGCCTGAGTCTCCCTGCTGCAGATGGGCTGTGTGTCCCTGAGCCAAGCCTTGTCCTCCCTGGGCCTCAGTTTCCTCCTTTGTACATTTGGGCATGGCCTCCAGGGGCCCTCCTGGCTATCCTAGCTTGGCTCAGAAGCTCTGGGTCCTGGGCTCTGCAGGCATCGCCTGAGCTGAGGCCCTCCCTGCCCGGCTCCTGTTCTCAGTGCTGGCTCCCTAAGCTGGACAGCTCCCGTGCTATTAATATTCCTGGAGCCAGCAAAGGCTCTCAACTCTCAGCATCTGGACAGCACCTCAGGCCAGGAGCATGGAGGCCCAGGCACACATCGGACCCAGAGCTCCAGAGTGGGGTGTGGGAGAGTGGGGAGCTCCCTTCTGGAAGACGAGGTTGGCACCGGCAGCGAGGAGCTCCAGGGCTTCAGAGGGGAAGCAGGAGGGGGTTGGGTACATCCTTAGTGGAGGAGCTCAGAGACTGCAGCTTTTGGTTTTGCCTGCAATCTTTAGGGCCAAGATCACCAAAATCATTTAGACCCTGACATCCTAATTGGTTCTGATCCACATATAGAATATAGGATTCTCACTAGATCCTACGGAAGAGAAAAATTTTCCACTGTGAATGTTCAGAATCTTCTTAGCAATCAAGGGCTCTATCCCACACATAGCAATTTTGTCACATCCTAGACTATAGGAATTTTTTTTTAAGTGCTTCAGTGTGTCTTTGATGCTGGATTTGGTAATTGGTTCTTAGGTTTTAAAGACTTGGTATTTCCATGGTGAGTCATCATTGTTCGTTGACATACCTCATTGCCTAATGCCATTTATAGCCCCAAAAGATAACATACATCATATGAAGATGTTTTAAACTGTCCTTCTTTAAACAGATTCTATATTGCACTGTTTGCTAGGTCACTCATCCATCCAGTATCCTCTCTGCTTCCTCATTTCTCCTGTGTGCTAGAGGCTGTGCTCTCACCTTCACACCCTTCATTTTATTTAATCCTCACAACCGTCTTAGCGAGGCAAGAATTATTATCCCCTTTTCAAAAATGAGAAAAATATGACTCAGAAAGTTAAGTGATGTGCCCAGGGCCACACAGTAAGCGACTGAAATTAGAATTTCAATGTAGGACACTGAACTTTTCATCATAGCAAATTGGCCTCCTCTCACCTCCTAAGCTCTCCACTTCTCAGAGCATTCAAGTTGTCCTCACCATTGTGTGTGTGTGTGTGTGTGTGTGTGTGTGTGTGTGTGTGTGTGTGTGTGTTTTAGACACAAGGTCTTGCTCTGTCACTCAGGCTGGAGTGCAGTGGTGAGATTATAGCTCACTGCAGCCTCAAACTCCTGGGCTCAAATGACCCTCCTACCCCAGCCTCTCAAGTAGCTGGGACTACAGGCACATACCACCACACCTGGCTAATTAAAAAAAAAAATTTTTTTAGAGATGGGGTCTTGCTCTATTGCCCGGGTTGGTCTCAAACTCCTGGCCTTAGGGGATCCTCCCACCTCAGCCTCCTGAGTACCTCCCCACTATTTTGAAGCAGAGAACACTGGGGAGAATTATGAGTTTTTTGTTTGTTTGTTTTTGTTTGATGAGAAGAATATTGTCCAGGTTGATTTTTTTTTTTATTCTTGATGAGAAGAATATCATCTAGGTTGATTTTTTTCATGAGTTTATTTATTCATTCAATACACTTCAATGAGAGCTGGCTAAACAGGGACACTTGGTGTTAGCCCAGAGACCTACAGGTCATGGCCACCTATTACATACCAGGACCCACGGGCACTCCATAACCACCCTGCTCCCACCCTGAAAAAAGAGTTGCAAATAATTAGGACCCAGACAGGGGGTGACTGGTCTTGTAGGAGAGGGTCCAAAGAAGTGAGGACAAAACCCTACCAATTAGAAGTCAAGTCTGAACTCCAGGCAGGAAAAAAGAAAAAAAAAAAAAAACCCATCAACTCAAAAAACCCTCTGTTCCCATTAAGAGCATAAGCTTTAGATTACAATGTCTTACATAGTGGCAAGAGATCCCTGGGAAGAGGTGTTGTGAGGTGGGGAAATAGAGGCACCGACGTTGGCACCCAGGAAATCTGGGGCCGTCTCTCTAGTAAGTGGCTTGGTCTCTCTGGCCTATGCTTCTTTATCTGTAAAACAGAAAGATGCTTTCTGTCTCTCGGGACGAGATGAGTAAATGAGCTAATATGTGCAAAGCCCTCCATTCCTGAAATATGGCAGCTACTTTAAAATTGTTATTTCAATGCCATGAGTTATGTGTGGAGCAGTTGGTCCAGAATAGAGGGGGACCAAAATTTGGATCAAAGTACAGTCCCCTCCCTTTGGGATTAAGTGTTCATATAAGATAGGCATGAATTGTTGCAAAGGCACACCCTTCTTCCCAACGTGCCAATGAGACTTCTACATCCTATCAAGGAGTTAGTCTAAATGGAAGAGAGGTGGGCTCTAGTTCAAGAACTGTAATAGACCAACCGTATGCCATTGACAGATGCTAATGATGATTGCAAACAAAGGGGGATGGCTGTGTAAATGAAGGGTCCTCGACATGCTCTGGAGGAATGGGAACATCTCTCTGAGACCCCTGGTTGGGGACTATAGGCTTAAGAAGGCCAATGCAATAGGGGAGACAGAACTGAACTTAAAGCCAGAAGAGCCAGGTTCAAGTCCCAGCTCTACTTTCCAACAGGCTTTGAGACCCTGGGCAAGCCACCAAGTGTCCTGTCTTGTTTATGAGAACAGTTGTCTTAGTGTCTGCCTTACCTTGGTCGTAAAATTGTCAGAAAAACAGCAGGTCCCTCAAAAAATTAAACATAAAATTACTAGATGATTCAGCAATTCCGCTTCTAGGTATATAAAAGAATTGAGGCTGGGCTCAGTGGCTCACACTTGTAATCCTAGAACTTTGGGAGGCTGAAGGGGGAGGACTGCTTGAGGCAGGAGTTCAAGACCAGCCTGGGCAACATAGTGAGACCCCCGTCTCTACAAAAAAAAAATTTTTTTTTAAATTAGCGGGCAAGGTAGCATGCATCTCTGATCCTGGCTACTCAGGGGGCTGAGGTGGGAGGATGGCTTGAGCCTGGAAGGTTGAGGCTGCAGTGAGCTGTGATCCCACCACACTGCATTCCAGCCTGACTGATAAAGTGAGATCCTGTCTCAATAAATAAATAAAATAATTGAAAGCAGGAACTTGAGCAGATATTTGTACCCTCATGTTCATAACAGCGTTATTCACAAGAGCCTAACAGTGGAAACAACCCGCGTGTCCATTAATGGATGAATGGATACGCAAAATATGATACATACACAATGGAATACCATGTAGCCTGAAGAAGGAATGTAATTCTGATACATGCTTCAACACGATGATCCTGGAAAACACTATGTTAAGTGAAAGAAGCCAGACACAAAAGGAGGACAAATGTATGATTCCAGGTAGATGAGGTACCTAAAATAGTCAAACTCATAGAGAAAGAAAGTAGAATAGTCATTTCAGGAACTGGAGGAGGAAGCAATGAGGAGTTACTGTTTAATGGATACAGAGTTTCAGTTTAAGATGGTGAAAAAGTCTTAAGATGGATGGTGGTGATGGCTACACAACATAAGTATACTTAATGCCAAAGAATTTTACAGTCAAAAATTGTTAAAATGCCCAGCTACTCTGGAGGCTAAGGCAGGAAGACCGCTCGAGTCCAGGAGTTCAAGGCTGAAGTAAGCTATGATTGTGCCACTGCACTCCAGCCTGGGTGACAGAGTGAGATCTTGTCTCAAAGGAAAAAAAAAAAAAAGTTAAAAAGATAAATTTTATATTTTGTATATTTTAACACAATAAAAATGACCTTTTCTAAAAAAGAAAGATATAGGCCGGGCGCAGTGGCTCACGCCTGTAATCCCAGCACTGTGGGAGGGCGAGGCAGGCAGATCACAAGGTCAGGAGATCGAGACCATCCTGGCTAACACGGCGAAACCCTGTCTCTACTAAAAATACAATTGGCCAGGCATGGTGGCGGGCGCCTGTACTCAGGAGGCTGAGGCAGGAGAATGGCGTGAATCCGGGAGGCAGAGGTTGCAATGAGCTGAGATCGTGACACTGCACTCCAGCATGGGAGACAGAGGGAGAATCCATCTCAAAAAAAAAAAAAAAGAAAAAAAGATATACTGTAGAAGAGTCCTTTGCAATCTGCACAGCAATGTGAAATAATTAGCTGTGGTAGAGGGGTTAGGATGCAATAGTTCCATTATTGTAACTACCCTCTACCACGGCTAATTATTACTGCTCTACAAGATTTCATATTGCTCTATAGGTTCTCTTAGAGAAATTGTCAAAATTAAGACCCTCATCCAGGACTTCTACAAACTGTTTTCCAATCTGAAAAATAGCAGGAAGGCGGAGATTTTTTTTTTTTTTAAGATACTGAAAGAGCTGAACGTGATTTCCCTGGAAAGTGGGAAATGGGAGTGGTAGGGACTGATGTTTTTCCTAACAGGTTTGTAGAACAACTGGACTCTTAAAAAATATCAAATGTTCCTGATTCATTATTTTCTAATGCTCTTCATTTACTATCTGTTCTGATCATTGACTTTTATCCCACAATCAACTTGAACCAGCCAAAGAAAACCATGGTTGTTATTGCCAGGAAGAGGGTGCTGAAGAACACTGAGCATCCCATGTTCCTCCTTTCTGCTGGGCAGGCAGCGACGGGAGGGCCCTGCCCCAGGACTGCTCGGTGTGTCTTATTGGTAAAAGGATCCATTGGCCTTCCTGTTTATCAGTCTCTCAAGCGTCTATATCAGAGGCCTGGGTTCTCCAGAGCTTAGTTACCCCAGAGTGGGCCTTGCAGGTGGAGTTTGACAACCTCTGAGACGAAGACCAGACTCAGGGTCTAGGATACATGGACAAGGTGCTTATCCTGGAGCAGCCTGGAGGTCTCGGCCCCTTTAATGACTGTACACCACTTAGGGTGAAAATTAAACTATAAACTGTGTGTATATGGGTTAATACATACCAACAAACAAAACTTAACTTGGGCAGTAAATTGGCACAATTCCTATAAACAACACTTTAAAGGAAATAAATAAGCAAATTAATATGCCCATTCATGTTTTTTAACAGCTTTAGGGAGATATAATTCACATACCATAAAATATACTGATTGAAAGTGTACAATTCAGCCAGGCACAGTGGCTCACGCCTGTAATCCCAGCACTTTGGGAGGCCAAAGTGGGTGGATCATTTGAGGTCAGGAGTTTGAGACCAGCCTGTCCAACACGGTGAAACCTGTCTCTACTAAAAATATTTTTAAAAAATTAGCCAGGCGTGATGGGGAGGGCCTGTAATCCCAGCTACCTTAGAGGCTGAGGCAGGAGAATCTCTGGAACCTGGGAGATGGAGGCTGCAGTGAGCCGAGATCACACCACGGTACTCCAGCCTGGGTGACAGAGTGAGACTCCACCTCAAAAAAAAAAACAAAAAAAAAAAACTATACAATTCAATGGCTTTTGGCACATTAATTTATTAATCTTAACATTGTGAGAAAATATAACCTAAAATTTGCCATTGTAACCATTTTTAAGTCCATAGTTGATTATATTCACAATGTTCTTTTATTTAATCCCTGTGAAGATGCCATTTTACAGATGAGAAAACTGAGGCTAAGTTAATGAATTTACCTATAGCTACTCAACTAGGAAGCGGCCAAGTAGAGTTGCAAACTCAATGTCAAGCTGAAGGCTGGGTGCTTCCCAGCAGGCCAGGTTGCCTTCTATGAGGTAGAGAGGCTCCTGGCAGATCAATCGTCCAGAGTAGCCGGAAGGCGGGCTTGTCATTGCCTAAAGCAGCCAGGGGAAACCTCACAGCATGCTTTGGCCCCTCATGGCTCCTCACTGACCCTCCTAACTTGACTTTGAACCACAGTGACACGTACTCTCTTTTGTGCCCTGTCACCTGTTCTCCCTAGAGGGCACAGATGGGCTACCTCCTCCTCCAAACTTTTTGAAAGAAGGACCCACAGCTCTCTCTGATTCCTTATTCCTTGTTACTCCTCAGTCCACTGAGATCCAATCCCATCATTCCTCTGATACTACCTGCCCCCATCGGTGTCACTGAGTGGCCTGGTGACCAAATCTAATGGATCCCTCTCTCGGGATCCATTACTGGCTTTTCCAGTGGCTCAGTGGCACCCCACTGTACTGGCTTTTCCAGTGGCTCAGTGGCACCCCACTCTCCTGGTTCTCCCAACTCTCACCACTCCTCTGCTTCCCTCACTCTGTCCTTCCCTAAGATGCTGTGTTTCCTCAGAGTCCAGTCTCTCTTTGGACTGCACTTACTTGCCTTGTCATTCTCCCATCTTCCTTAGATTCAGAACCATCCATGTGTGGCCACTACCAAATCTCTACCTCCTGCCAGGCCAGACCTCTCATCTGAGCTCCAGCCTCAAGTCCTGCCTGGCCACCCTTCCTGGTCATCCCACAGGCACCTCAAGCGAACCATGTCTAATGGACCTCAGCACTTCTCCCCCTTCCAAAGCAGCTTCTCTTTCCACGTCCCTATCGCAGTGACACGCCCCATCATCTACCCAGTCACCAGAAGCAGAAACCTGGGAGTCTGTCTCTGGAATGTGAAATCATAGGGCAGGGATTTTTTTCTTACTTGTTTAAAGCCTATATTCCAAGCACCCGGAACTGGCTTAGCAGGTGCCTAATAAGTATTTGTTGAATGAATTCCTTTTTATTTTTTAAAAAGAGATCAGGTCTCACTATGTTGCCCAGGCTGGTCTTGAGCTCCTGGCCTCAATTGATCCTCCCACCTCAGCCTCCCAGCGTGCTGGGATTACAGGCCTGGGCAACCACACCTGGTATTGAATGAATGAATTGCTTTCTCCCACGTACCACAACCATCTCCAAGACCTGTCCATTTTGCCCCTTAAACATTCTCTTCCCTGGTGTGGTGATGCACACTTGTAGTCCCAGCTACTCCAGAGGCTGAGGTAAGAGGATTACTTAATCCCAGGAGTTCAAGGCCGGCCTACAGAATATAGCGAGACCCATCTTAAAAAAAGAATAAAATGCAAACATTCTCTCTGCAACCTCCAATAACGTTGCTGCTCCCCTAGCCTAAGTCCCCCTCATCTCTTGCTAGGACAAGTGCAACAAACTCCTCCCTGGTCTTTCTGCTTTTGCTCTCCCATTCCCTGGGGCACCACCTGGTGGATGCTTTCTACAGCCCCAGCATGACCTTGCCCTCACCTGCTTAAACCCTGCAAAGAGTCCCTGTTGATATGAGGACAAACTGTTTTGGCATTGAGGGGGTTAGAGAATAGTTTCAAATACATGTTTTTCTACTCTCTGCAGCAGACTGAGGACCAGAGCCCTTGGCACACCCAGCCCAAAACTTTTTTCCTGATGGTTGGCGGGTGTCGAAGAGCCCTCTAAAATCAGAGACTCTCCCAAGGGGAGTGGTGTCGAGCTCTCTAACATCGGGGAGCTCTGCCAGCTCCTTGCCAAGATGCTGGCCTAGCTTAGGGCTCCCTTGGCCTTCTGTGCCCTCCCTTTCCCTTTGTTCCTCCCACTCACTATAGAGTCCATTCAGGGCGCATGACCTGGGTGTTGCTACTAGCAGAGGTGAGAGAAAGAGAAGAACGGGAGAAAGAGAGCTGCCAGGGAGACTCAGCCCCTTCTCTCCTGGGATCCTTCTTTCTCACCATCCTGAGTCTGCACCCTGATCTACCTGTGGCCACCACTGATTGTCTCCTAGGGGCCTGGCAGATGGGGACACTAGGCTGCCAGCAAGGGGCAGAGGCCTTTGTCAGAGTATGTCAGAGTAAGCAGGAGAGAGAGAGAGAGAGAGAGAGGGATAAAGAGAGAGAGAGAGAGAGAGAAGGAGAAAGAGAGAGAGAGATACACCTAGTGTCCTCTCTTCCCTGAAGGAAAAGACTCCTGGCTTCATGTGCCTTCCTGGCCTTGGGTCTTAGAAACTTAGAGCCTGAGGTTGAGCCTGGAGTGATGGGGACTGGAGGCACAGGAGTTTCCTGGGGGTAGGACAGAGAAGGATTCAGCCTGCAGGGAGGTCAAAATGCTTTGAACTCAGGCTATAGGAATCTTTGAGAAGTGCTCAGAACTCAGATTCTAAGGACACCCTAGCGAAGTGACTGAACTGAGGCTGTGGGACCTTTTTGGGAAATGCACTAAATTTAGGCTGCAGGGACTCACTGAATTCAGGCAGCGGGTTCTTAGGAAATGTGCTGACTCTAACTGTGAGGCTGTCTGGGGAGGCTGATAAACTCATGTCCAACAGGACATTCTTGAGGACTGCATTGAACTCTAGTTGTAGGGGTTTCTTGGAGAGACCCATGAACTGAGTTTATGGACACTTTTTGGGGAGGTCACTGAACTCTCACTGCATGCCTGGAACTTTGCTTGCAGACTCAAAGTCCACGTGGCTGCCCTCTGCTACACAAACTCAGAGGTACAAGACCTACAGACAGACACGGCCATGGACAGCAGTCACCCAGGGATCATTCACAGTCTCTCCTCTCTCCACACACACACCCGGTCTTTTCGGTCCCCTCTCCTGGTTCTTCCATATTTTCCTAACCTCTGAACACAGGAATGTTCAGGGTTCAGTCCTCAAACCTCCCCACTTGTTTATACTCACTTTTTTTTGAGACAGGGTCTCACTCTGTCACCCAGGCTAGAGCGCAGCGGCCCGATCTCGGGTCCCTGCAACCTCTGCCTCCCGGGTTCAAGCGATTCTCATGCCTCAGCCTCCCAAGTAGCTGGGACTACAGGCACATGCTACCATGCCCAGTTAATTTTTGTATTTTTAGTAGAGACTGGGTTTAACCATGTTGCCCAGGCTGGTCTTGAACTCCTGACCTCAAACAATCCCAGCAATGTCTATCCGGGCACTCTTCACTCCTTTACCAAGCTTTGTATTTTCTCTGTAGCTCTTATCACAGTCTGATATACTGTAGATGTATTTGCTTATTTGTTCATTGTCCATCTCTTCCCACTTAAATATAAACTCCATTAAGGCAAAGACTTTGTCTTGCTCACTGCTGTATCCCTCCAATTACAACAGTGCTTGGAAAATAGCAGTGCTCAATAGATATTTGTTGAATGAATGAATGAATGAATGAATAAATGCTGGGAGCCAAGTGAGTATTTGTTGAATTGAGGGGAACTGGACCCCACTCTTTTTTTTTTTTCTTTGAGACAGAGTCTCGCTCTGTGCCCAGGCTGGAGTGCAGTGGTTCAATCTTGGCTCACTGCAACCTCTGCCTCCCAGGTTCAAGCGATTTTCCTGCCTCAGCCTCCCAAGTATCTAGGACTACAGGTATAAGCCACTGCTCCTGGCTAATTTTTGTATTTTTAGTAGAAACGGGGTTTCACATGTTGGCCAGGCTGGTCTCAAACTCTTGATCTCAGGTGTTCCACCCACCTTGGCCTCCCAGAGTGCTGGGTTTACAGGCTTGAGCCACTGCACCCATAATACAGGTAACATAGCCTACATGAGTAATATCTAGTCTGAAAACGAATACTGCCTTGAGTATTTAAAACAGAGAGATGTTAATAGACATCACACAAGCAATGGAAGAATCAAGAAAACACTGGAGAGTATGATGCAACTCAGATCAGCAGCAACAGGAAACCATTTCTACTCCTAGGCCAGAGGGTGAGAAGGAAGGTATTCAGGGCACAGGGACCAGGGACACCAACAGATACTTTCTCATAATTCTGACAGCTGCTGTAAGGAGAGGAGTCTGGGGCATCTGGCCGGGTTTCCAAATCCGCTCTGCCCTTTTCTTCCAAGGATGATCTGGTTCTGCTCTTTGATCCAGGGCACTGCTTTAAAGAGCCTGTTCGTGTATGACAGGTACCAGACTAGTATTGTCCACTGGTGCGTGGACTCTGATAGCACCCAGAGGATCCACTGTTCCTGTGGCAGTGGAGGATGACAGGACACACCCTGGGTGCAGCTGGTGTCTTTAATTTAGTACAAGCACCTTTCAAAGATTTCATTACACTTGAAAGCCTCACCTCCGGAAGGCAGTGGGTGGGGGAGTAGCTGTTCAGCCGCAGTAGAGATAGGACCAATGGGTGCATTTCTGAGGAAGTAGGCTTCAACTAGGAAAGACGTTTTTAACACAGCTGCCAGTAATGGCCTTGGCTGTCTTGTGAAGGAGTGAGCTTTCTGCTCCAGAAGGTATTCTAGCAGTCTGTCAAAAATCTTGCAGTGAGGAAATCCTACAGCGGCCTACAAAAGCCTGCCGAATGCCTTCTCCATTGCTTCTAACTTTGCCCAACTCTGAATTCTTTTTTTTTTTTTTTTGAGACATATCACGGGTGTTGCCCAGGCTGGAGTGCAGTGGTGCCATCTCAGCTCACTGCAACCTCCACTTCCTGGGTTCAAGTGATTCTCCTGCCTCAGCCTCCCGAGTAGCTGGGATTACAGGCATGTACCATGACACCTGGCTAATTCTTTTGGTATTTTTAGTAGAGATGGGGTTTCGCCATGTTGGCTAGGCTGGTCTCGAACTCCTGACCTCAAGTGATCTGCCCGCCTCAGCCTCTCAAAGTGTTGAGATTACAGGCATGAGCCACCATGCCCAGCCTGGCCCTCTATTCTTGACACATCCTTCTGCAGACCAACCCCATGTCTGCAAGTTTCATAACCCCAGTGAGAGAGCATCTGAGGGCAGGGTAGGCATGTGCCACTCAATGGGGCTTCCCTCCTGCCTCACTTCTCACTCTCATGACCAACTCATAGCCTAACTTTTGGGTTGAGGAAACTGGCACTTGTTGGTGTAGTGGAGCAAATAACAGCCCCCCAAAGATGTCCACATCTTAATTCCTGAACCTACGTTATTTTACATAGCAAAAAGAGGTCTTGCAGATGTGATTAAATTAGAAATCATGGGATGGGGAGATGATCCCGGATTAGCCAGGTAAGCCCAATGCAATCACTAGAGTCCTTATAAAAGAAAGGCAGGCTAGGGAAAAAATACAGAAGCAGGGGTTGGAGTGATGTTCTTTGTAAAAATGGAGGAAGCAGCATGAGCCAAATAACGCAGGTGACATCAGAAGCTGGAAAAGGCAAGGGAATGGATCTCCCCTAGAGCCTCCAGAAAGAATGCAGCCCTGCTAACACCTTGCTTTTAGCCCCATAAGACTCATTTTTTTTCAGGCTTCTGAACTCCAGAACTGCAAGATAATAAACTTGTATTGTTTTAAGCTACTACATTGGTCATAATTTATTTTCAAAACAGGAAATTAATATAGAGGACTTATGATCAATTCCCATGACAATCAACACAATAGTCTGGTAGTTGACAAAAAAAAAAAAAAAAAAAAAAAAGGCCAGGCATGGTGGCTCACACCTGTAATCCTAGCACTTTGGGAGGCCAAGGAGGGTGGGTCACTTGAGGTCAGGAGTTCAAGACAAGCCTAGCCAATATGATGAAACCCCATCTCTACTAAAAACACAAAATTAACCAGGCATGGTGGCAGGCACCTGTAGTCCCAGCTACTCAGGAAGTTGAGGCACGAGAATCACTTGAACCCAGGAGGCAGAGGCTGTGATGAGTCGAGATTGCACCACTGCACTCCAGCCTGGGCAACAGAGCAAGACCCTGTCTCAAAAAAATAAACAAAAAACATTTTCCATAAGAAGGAAGCAAACATGGTAGTTAAAAGTGTGGGCCTTGGAGGCAGACAGACCTGATTCAAATCCAAGCTCTGCTAGGTTGCATGATAGCTCAGAGCTTCATTTCCTCATCTGTAAAATGGGAGTGTTACAGCCACCTTGCCCAAGGTGGTTGTGAAGATGAAATAAAATAATGCAGTTAAAGCACTCAGCATAGGACCTGGAACACAGGAAAGGCTCAGTTAAATAGTAGCGGCAGCTATTATTACTCCTACCACCATCTCCACCATTGCTACTACTGTTACATTGCTACTACCAATACTACTGCAGTTGCTACTGCTACTACTACTATTACTGCTGCTGCTATTGCTAATATTACTATTGCTATTTACAACAACAATATCTATGCCTGGGGCCAGACACAGTGAAGCACTCCTGTAATCTCAGAACTTTGGGAGGCTGAGGCAGGAAGATTGCTTGAGCACAAGAATTTGAGATCCACCTAGGCGACACAGCAAGACCCCATCTCTACAAAAAATAAAAATGAAAAAAGTAGTCAGGCGTAGTAGCGCATATCTGTAGTCCTAGCTACTTGAGAAGCTGAGGTGGGAGGACTGCTTGAGCCCAGGAGTTTGAGGTTGCTGTGAGCTATGATCATGCCACTGCACTCCAGCCTGGGTGACAGAGCGAGACACTGTCTCTAAACAAAACAAATCTACGCCTGAAGAGCAGGGGTGAAGTCACAAAAAGGATGAATAGAGACAGCGGCAACAATAAGGGAGGATGTGCTTAGAAGGGGTCAGAGTCTGGAAGTCACAACCTCACACTGCTGTTTGGGATTGAATTTTGCGTCTGAAGCTTGGTCTAAGGGCTCTTGAGGCTGAGGAGGTTAACATCTGTATCCACCCACTCATCTCTGCTGGAGTGTCTGTGTCTGGGATGCAGCCTCCTGGCTAAGAGACCCTGGCTCGGGATCACCAACCAAGGCCTTCCATCTGTGCTTCTGTCTGGCCCAGTGCCCTTAGGCCAGGCCTGGAATTACGGGATGCTGTGGAAATGCAGAGAGGTGACATAGCCAGAATTCAAGGTGCTGGTCTTTTGATCTTAAGAGACAAACCAGGATCCTGAACCCAGTTACACACCCATTTCCCCATTGTATTTCCCAGTTGAGAAGACAAATCAGACAGCAAAAGAATGTGTGGGCAAGGTACAAACGCCTCTTCATTATTTCTGTGATTCTTTTCCAAGGCCTCACTGTTGTTTAGGGGCCTACCCTGCTGCTTTTCTTTGAATGTACAGAAAGGCACCAGGTTGCTTTTCCCTAAGACTCTGGGTTTTGATGAGTAACACACTAAGACAGTATGCTGCAGATATTTTTAGCAGCAATACCACCTAATATGTTGTTAAGAATTCTCCTCTGGAGTCAGATACCATCTGGCCTCACATCCTGGCTTTGCTGCTTGTTAACTGTGTGGCCTTGGGCAAATTCCTTAAGTTCTCTGAGGCTCAATTTCCTCATTTTATAATGGTTTTATTGTAGATACCTTCTAGAGTTCTTGTAAGGAGAAATGAGATGATTCATATAATCATACTGAGCACAATGCCTGTACTTTAGCCATTACTCAACAGATGTGGGTCATTGCTATTAGTGCTATTGTGATGTTACCATTTTCGGAGCATAGCCATAACTCAGGACCAGAGGCAGCCACAACTCTAGATGCTAATATGGCTTTACCTCTCTCTGTTGTCATAGTGGCCTGAGGCTGCATGCTTGGCAAGGTCTGGGAAGTTAGGACGCTTTCCCTTTCAGCATTCAGGAAGATGAGCAGCTTAAGGATCCACCAGGTGGGTTCAGCCAGGCACAGCTCTACAAACAAGGAAGACACGTTGACATGTTCCAGGGATGCTCCACAGCTGTTGTGGCAGGGATTGGTGTTGTTTATTATACTAAACCATAAAAGAGGCTGGACACAGTGGCTCACGCCTGTAAACCCAGCATTTTGGGAGGCCAAGGCAGGCAGATCACCTGAGGTCAGGAGTTCAAAACCAACGTGGCCAACATGGTGAAACCCCATCTCTATTAAAAATACAAAAATTAGCCAGACGTGGTGGCAGGCACCTGTAATTTCAGCTACCTGGGAGGCTGAGACAGGAGAATCACTTGAACCCAGGAGGCAGAGGTTGCAGGGAGCTGAGATTATACCATTTCACTCCAGCCTGAGCAACAAGAGTAAAACTCTGTCTGAAAAAATAAATAAATAAAAATTTTTAAAAAGTAAAAGAAATAAAAGAGGCCAGGTGTGGTGGCTCATGCTTGTAATTCTAGCACTTTGGGAGGCCAAGGTGGGCAGATCACGAGGTCAGGAGTTTGAGACCAGGCTGGCCAACATAGTGAAATCCATCTCTACTAAAAATACAAAAATTAGCTAGGCATGGTGGTGTGTGTCTGTAATCCCAGCTGCTCGGAGAGGCTGAGGCAGGAGAATCGCTTGAACCCAGGAGGTGGATGTTGCAGTGGGCCGAGATTGCTCCACTACACTCCAGCCTGGGCGACAGAGTGAGACTCCGTCTCAAAACTAAAAAAAAAAAAAAAAAGAAAAAAAAGAAATCAAAATGATTGCTGGGAAGTTGATTTCTAACTTTACATGTCTTTGGATGAAATGTTGACTTAGTTGACTGGCTAATTCAGTTCTGAGTGATGAAAACATACCTGAGAAGTCTTGACACTTCAGGTTTACTGTAAATGTCATAACTCGGGACAAGATGCCTGAGTACAAACAGGATATAGAGAATGAGTCAAATGACATTTGGCAAGGGCTTCGAATTCACTCCCTGGAGTGACAACAACCGATGGGGGGTAGTGAATTAGGCATTCTCCTTTATCACAGATGGCAGTGAAATCACAGCAATCTTTGGGGATGTAATTTGGCTGTTCACATCAAACTGTTTATTTCTTTAGGCTTGGTAATCCCACCTCTGAGAATCTATTCTAAAGAAATAGTCCACAAATTTAGAAAGAGCTACATGCATATATTTGTTCATTGGCTCGTTATATATAAGAGTGAAAAGATGGAAACTTACACGTCAACCTAAAGGTCTAACAACAGGGAGTTGGTTAAATAAGTGAGCACATATCCACTCAGTGGCATATTATGCAGCCATTGCTAATGAGTATCATAAAGGCATAGGAAATGGCGTGTGGCATATATCAAGTGAAAAAGTTAAATACAAAATGGTGAAATTGTAACTGTGTGAACTGTAAATAGAAAAAAAGACTGGAAAGACTCAAGAAAGATATTATTAATGATTGTGTTTAGGGTGATGGAGAAATTGTGGATAACTTTTTTGCACATGTTCCAAGTCTTAAATTTTGTAGTTATATAACTTGTGTGGGAGACAGAATGATGACCTTTCAAAGATCACCTTGTCTTAATCCCTGGCCCCTGTGAATATGTTACCTTGCATGGCAAAGAGGACTTTGCAGATGTGATTAAGTTAAGGATTTTCAGATGGGGAGAGCATTCTGGATTATCCAGGTGGGTTGAGTAGGATCACAAAGGTCCTTATAAAAGGCAGTTTGGGAGAGTCAGGGTGAGAGAGCAGTTTGAAAATGCTGTGCTCCTGGCTTTGAAGATGGAGGAAGGGGCTATGAGTCAAGAAATGGAGGCAACTTTCAGAAACTGAAAAAAATAGTGTCCCCTAGATCCTCCAGAAGGAACACAGCTCAACCAACACCTTGACTTTAGTCCATTTAGACCTATTTCAAGCTTCTAACTTCCCAGAAATGTAAGATAAAAAATGTTTGTTGTTTTAAGCCATTAAGTTTGTTATGACAGGGTATCGTGATTGTCCAGGCCTGTGTCACCCACCCCTGCAGCCAGGGACTGGGAGGAATAGTGCACACAGCCAGAAAGAGGGCAATTCCTTAAAGGCATGCAAAAGCAGCAGCTATCCTCATTCCATTTTTATTTTCTTTAACATTTATTACGTTTTAATTGAATAAAAGTCATATGTATTTACAAACATAATTTTGTAAAAATAATTTCAACTATTTTATTTTATTTTATTTTTTGAGACAGAGTCTTGCTCTGTCACCCAGGCTGCAGTGCAGTGGCACAATCTTGGCTCACTGCAACCTCCGCCTCCCAAGTAGCTGGGATTACAAGTGCACGCCACCGCACCCAGCTAATTTTTGTATTTTTAGCAGAGATGGGATTTCACCATGTTGACCAGACTGGTCTCGAACTCCTAACCTCAAGTGATCTGCCCACCTTGGCCTCCTAAAGTGCTGGGATTACAGGCGTAAGCCACCATGCCCACAACTTTTATTTTAGATTCACAGGGTACATGTGCAGATTTGTTACCTGGGTATATTGCATGGTGCTGAGATTAGGCGTATGAATGATCTCATCACCCAGGTAGCCAGCATAGTACCCAACAGGTAGTTTTTCAGTCCTCGTTCCTCCCCCTTTTCCCCCCTCTAGTAGCTCCAGTGTCTATTGTTCCCATTTTTATGTCCATATGTACCCAGTGTTTAGCTCCCACTTATAAGTGAGAACATGTGATATTTGGTTTTCCATTCCTGCATTAATTACTTTAGGATAATGACCTCCAGTCCCATCCATGTTGCTGCAAAGGACATGATTTTATTCTTTCATGTCTGTGTAGTATTCGATGGTGTATATGTACCACATTTTCTTTCCTTTTTGGAGACAGAGTCTTGCTGTGTTACCCAGGTTGGAGTGTTAATGGCCTGATTGCAGCTCACTGCAGTCTCAAACTCCTGGGCTCAAGAGATTCTTCGGCCTCGGCCTCTCAAGTAGCTGGGACTACAGGTGTGTGCCACCACACCTGGCTAATTAATTAAAATTTTTTTTTTTTTTTTTTGGTAGAGACAGGGTCTCATCACCTTGCCTAGGCTGGTCTTGGACTCCTGAGCTCAAGCAATCCTCCCACCTCAACCTCCCAAAAGCCGAGAGTACAGGCATGAACCACTGCACCTGCCTGCACATTTTCTTTGTCCAGTCCACTGTCGATGGGCACCTAGGTTGATTCCATATCTCTACTATTGTCAATTGTGCTGTGATGAATATATGAGTGCATGTATATTTTTTTGTAGAACAATCTGGATATTAGTCCTTTGTTGGATGCATAGTTTGCAAATATTTTGTCAATTTTTGCAAATATTTTGTCAATTTTTGTTTTTGTTGCAATTGCTTTTGGGGACTTAGCCATAAATTATTTGCCAAGGCTGAAGTCCAGAATGGTATTTCCTAGGTTTTCTTCTAGGATTTTTATAGTTTGAGATCTTACATTTAAATATTTAATCCATCTTCATTTAATTTTTGTATACAGTGAAAGGCAGGGGTCCAGCTTCATTTTTCTGCATATGGCTAGCCAGCTATCACAGCACCATTTATTAAATAGGGAATCTCTTTCCCATTGCTTGTTTTTGTCAACTTTATCAAAGATCAGAAGCTGTCAGTGTATGGTTTTATTTCTGGGTTCTCTATTCTGTTTGGTCTATGTGTTTGTTTTTCTACCAGTATCATGCTGTTTTGATTATTGTAGCTTTATAGTTTGAAGTTGGGTAATGTGATGCCTTTGGCTTTGTTCTTTTTGCTTAGGATTGCTTTGGCTATTCAGGCTCTTTTTTTGGTTCCATATGAATTTTAAAAGAGTTTTTCCTAATTCTGTGAAAAATGACATTGGTAGTTTGATAGGAATAGCGTTGAATTTGTAGATTGCTTTAGGCAGTATGGCCATTTTAATGATATTAACTCTTCTGGTCCATGAATATTGAATGTTTTTCCATTTGTCTGTGTCATGTCTGATTTCTTTCAGAACTGTTTTGTAGTTCTCCTTGTAGAGATCGTTCATCTCCTTGGTTAGATGTATTCCTGGGTACTTTTTGTTTTTGTGGCTCTTGTAAATGGCATTGCATTCTTGATTTGGCTCTCAGCATGAATGCTATTGATGTATAAAAATGATATGATTTTTGTATGTCAATTTTGTATCCTGTAACTTTACTGAAGTTGTTAATCAGATCTAGGAGCCTTTTGGCAGAGTCTTTAAGGTTTTCTAGGTATAGAATGACATTGTCAGCAAAGAAAGGTAATTTGTCTTCTTTTTTATTTGGATGCCATTTATTTCTCTTTTGCCTGATTGTTCCGACTAGGACTTCTAGTATTATTTTGAATAGGAATTATGAAATTGGGCATCCTTGTCTTGTTCTTGTTTTTATTTTTTTTTAATTTATTTTTTTTTATTTTTTGAGATGGAGTTTTGCTCTTGTCACCCAGGCTGGAGTGCAATGGCGTGATCTCGGCTCACTGCAACCTCCGCCTCCTGGGTTCAAGCAATTATCTTGCCTCAGCCTCCTGAGTAGCTGGGATTACAGGCATGCACCACCACACCCGGGGAATTTTGTATTTTTAGTAGAGACGTGGTTTCACCATGTTGGCCAGGTTGGTCTCAAACTCCTGACCTCAGATGATCCGCCTGCCTCGGCCTCCCAAAGTGCTGGGATTACAGGCATAAGCCACCACGCCCGGCCAATTTTTTTTTTTTTTGAGACAGAGTCTTGTTTTTTTTGCCCGGGCTGGGGTATGGTAGGCTCACTGCAACCTCTGCCTCCAGAGTGCAAGAGATTCTCATGTGTCAGCCTCCCGAGTAGCCAGGATTACAGGCAAGTGCGAACATACCTGACCAATTGTTAGTAGTAGGGACAGGGTTTTGCCATGTTGGCCAGGCTGGTCTCAAACTCCTGGCCTCAAGTGATCTGCCTGCCTCAGCCTCCCAAAGTGCTAGGATTACAGGCATAAGCCACAGCACCGGCCTTGTTTCTGTTTTTAAAAGGTGTGCTTCCAGCTTTTGTCTGTTCATGATGTTGGCTGTGGGTTTGTCATAAATATTTTGAGGTACAACATGATGTTTTGAAATATGTATATATTGTGATATAGGTAAATCAAGCGAATTAACATATGCATACTTTATCCACATTTTATATCATGATTAATTTGCATATCACTCCATAGTCTTCATAATTACCATTTTAAAGGATTTAGGATTGCATCATACCATAGCTTGACTATCCCTTGTGTAATATTGTTGGCTACTTAGATTGCTTTTAAAATTCTTCTGTTATAAATAATGCTGTAATGAACATCTTTGTGCATATCGTTTTCTCTGTAAGTTAGATTACTTCTGTAAGATGGATTTCCAGAAGAGGGGTCACTGAACTGAAGGTGAGAACAATGATTTATTTTGGCAAACTGTTTTCCAGAAGGGCTTTATCAGTGCACAGAGAGTGGTGCAGCTGCTGAGGCAGAGGTGGAATTGTGCTGTCAGGCTTTGCAAACTGAGGTGGGTTGAAAGCATATTACAGATTGGTGTGTCCCGAGGCCATGACTAAAGCAACAAACAGGAAACATGTTTATCCTGCAAACTGACTTGTAGTTAGGTAATGCATACCTTTTTCATCTTTCAGATTGCTAAAACTTGAAAGACTAATAGATAACATACAATGCTTGTAAGACGGAGAAAACATGCCACATCTTACTGGCTAACAAATACAGAAAAAAAGGTTATTTTGGAGGGCTCTGTCTCATTCTGTTGTCAAAGGACCAAACCTGAGTTTAATACAGTCCTTGGATACAGCTACAGATTGTAGGAAATATGGGAGACAGAAAAACCCGTTGAACTGCACCAAGTAAAACAGATGCCCTTGTACTTAGGTGATAGAAATGGAAATTACTACAACCTTGTGGGAAAATAATCTGGGCACATGAATTAAAATTTAAAATACACATAATCTTTGACCTGGGAATCCCATTTTTGTGAATTTAACCTATAAAAGAAGGTATCAGGTCTGTTTCTTGTTGGTGTCATTTTCTCTCTCTTTATAGCTTACAGCTCCCAGCCTGAGTTGAGGCTATCATCTGTCTTTGGCCTTATCTCTAGGAGGTGCCATATTCTTTGTCTTAAACAACTAAGCATTTGATACGGACTGTGGCACAGGCAGCTGTCTCCAGTAGCCATTTTACCTTTCTTCCTTTTAGGAAGAGCCACAGAACCTGTGATCATCCAGTTAGAGGCCATGAAACCCAGCCTCCCTTACAGCTAGACATAGCCACATGAATAAGTTCTGGCCAACAGGACTTGAGTGCAAGGGATATGTGCAACCTCTGGGGGTGAAACAATCAGATTTATCCATCTGGAAATTTTGGCCTTGAGAAATACTAGTGAATATCCGCTGTCTCTTGAAGTGAAAGACAGAATTGAGAGCTACAGGATGGCTATTTTCTGCTAGGGGAAAAGAGAAGTGAGAAGAAATGTTTTGCAGAGAAAGGAGAATGGAGCACATGCAAAACAGAAGAATTGAGGCTGGGATCCCATAAGGTCCCAGGGTGCTCAGAGCAGCTATTCCAGTCCTGTCCTTGTGTCCTTATTTTATTTTATTGTTTTTGAGACAGAGTTTCTGTTGCTCAGGCTGGAATGCAGTGGCACAATCATAGCTCACTGTAGCCTCGACCTCCTGGGCTCAAGCAATCTTCCCATTCCAGCCTCCTGGGCGTGTACCACCACACCCAGCTAATTTTTAAATTTTTGGTAAACACAGAATCTCACCGTGTTGCCCAGCCTAGTCTTGAACTCCTGGATGCAAGCAGTTCTCCCATGTCAGCCTGCCAAAGTCCTGGGATTACAGGCGAGAACTACTGTGCCCTGCCTTTTTGGTCCTTTTAATAGATGTCCTATTTTTCCTTCAGCTAATTTAAATGATATTTCTTTCATGTGCAAGTAAAGTGGCCTTTATAAAGAGAAAGCCCTCAAGAATAACCTTTTTTTTTCCCTGTATTTGATAGCCAATAAAACGTGGCAGGAAACTGAGATGTTGTGGTTTGCTTTGCTGTTGTGGAAGAATTAGAAAAGGCTGGGCACAGTGGTTCACGCGTGTAATCCCAGCACTTTGGGAGGCTGAGGCAGGCGGATCACTTGAGGTCAGGAGTTTGAGACCAGCCTGGCCCATCTTTACTAAAAATACAAAAATTAGCCGGGCGTGGTGGCGTGCACCTGTAATCCCAGCTACTGGGGAGGCTGAGGCATGGGAATCATTTGAACCCAGGAGGCGGAGGTTACAGTGAATTAAGATCATGCCACTGCATTCCAGCCTGGGCGATAGAGCAAGACTCAGTCTCAAAAGAAAAAAAAAAAAAAGAATTAGAAAGGATAACAGCCATTTATTTAGTTAGTTATTCTTGGGGTTTCCCCCTTGTTTTCCGAAAAGGTATGCAAGTTTTTAAGTTTCCTGCCTCAGAGGAAGTTTGAACTGTAGGGCTGACAGAAGGGGTCACCTGAGGCGGTTTGCTCTCCTGGGTTAGGTTTCCAAAAGTTTGAGCTCTTTGAGGGGATTATTCTGGGGGAATGGGGAGAGGTTAGATGTTCTAAGATAGGGTAGGCACAAGCCATGAAAGTGAAGGGGGAGTCCTTGAGACAAGAGGGGATAGAAGTCTGTAGATTCTGTGACTTTGGGGTCCTGTACTCTAACCTGACTAGTCCCAGGGAGATGGCATGACCTCAGAGGGGACCAGCAGCCTGGTGTTTCCAGAGACTATGCCTTAGATCTTGACTTTCCATGCCTGACTGTTGCTTCCTGACCACAACATTTTACTTATAGAAACAGGGGAATTTTGACAGATTTGGCCTGAAGGCCATAGTTTGCCAACCCTTGAATGAGAATATCATCATTTAGCAACCCTCAGTGAATTAACAGATATGGGCATTAGGCACTATAACATGTTAACATGGCTGTTAACATCATAAAAAGGGAGATAACCAGGCATGTGTGTTTGCTATGGTCTTACCTAACACCTCTTATTCTGTTGTCAAAGGACCAAACCTGAGTTTAATCCAGTCCTTGGATATAGTTGCAGATGGCAGGAAACACAGGGGACAGAAAAACCGGTTGAACTGCACCAAGAATATGCAATCAGCAAAATCTAGACCATGGGAAGCTGTGCAGGTCAAAACGATTCTTTAACAGATTGGGTAAAGAAAAGGGACAGAGGGTTTGTTAGTCTATTTTCACGCTGCTGATAAAGACATACTCGAGACTGGAAAGAAAAAGAAGTTTAATTGGACTTACAGTTCCACATGGCTGGGGAGGCCTCAGAATCATGGCGGGAGGCAAAAGGCACTTTTTTTTTTTTTTTTAGATGGAGTCTCGCTCTGTCACCAGGCTGGAGTGCAGTGGCACAAACTTGGCTCACTGCGACCTCCACCTCCTAGGTTCAAGCAATTCTCCTGCCTCAGCCTCCTGAGTAGCTGGGACTACAGGCATACGCCATCACACCCAACTAATTTTTGTATTTTTAGTAGAGACAGGGTTTCACCATGTTGGCCAGGCTGGTTTTGAACTCCTGACCTCAGGTGATCTGCCTGCCTCGGCCTCCCAAAGTGCTGGGATTGCAGGTATGAGCCACCGCGCCCAGCCAAAAGGCACTTCTTACATGGTGGCAAGAGAGAATGAGAAAGATGCAAAAGCGGAAACCCCTGATAAAAGCATCAGATCTCTTGAGACTTATTCACTACCATGAGAACAGTATGGGGGAAACTGCCCCCATGATTCAAATTATCTCCCACAGGGTCCCTCCCACAACATCTGGGAATTATGAGGGTAAAATTCAAGATGAGATTTGGGTGGGGACACAGAACCAAACCATATCATTCCACCCCTGGCCCCTCCAAATTTCATGTCTTCATATTTCAAAACCAATCATACCTTCCCAATAGTCCCCTAAATTCTTAACTCATTTCAGCATTAACCAAAAAGTCCACATTCCCAAGTCCATTTGAGACAAGGTAAGTCCCTTCTGCCTATGAGCCTGTAAAATCAAAAGCAAGCTAGTTACTTCCTAGATACAATAAGGGTACAGGTATTGGGTAAACACAGTCATTCCAAATGGAGAAATTGGCCAAAACAAAGGGGTTACAGGGCCCATGCAAGTCCAAAATCCATCAGGGCAGTCAAATTCTAAAGCTCCAAAATGATCTCCTTTCACTCCATGTCTCACATCCAGGTCACACTGATGCAAGAGGTAGATTCCTATAGTCTTGGGCAGCTCTACGCCTGTGACTTTGCAGGGTATATCTCCCCTCCTGGCTGCTTTCACAGGCTGATGTTGAGTGTCTGCAGTTTTCCCAGGTACACAGTGCAAGCTGTCAGTGGATCTACCATTCTGGGGTCTGGAGGATGTTGGCCCTCTTCTCACAGCTCCACAAGGCAGTGTCCCAGTAGGGACTCTGTGTGGGAGCTCCAACCCCACATTTCCCTTGTGCACTGCCCTAGCAGAGGCTCTCCACGAGAGCCCCACCCCTGCAGCAAACCTCTGCCTGGGCATCTGCGCATTTCCATACATCTTCTGAAATCTAGGTGGAGGTTCCCAAACCTCAATTCTTGACTTCTGTGCACTCGTGGGCTCAGCATCATGTTGAAGCTGCCAAGGTTTGGGGCTTGCACTCTCTGAAACCATGGACCAAGCTGTATCCTGCCTCCTTTTAGCAACAGCTAGAATGGCTGGGACACAGGGCACCAAGTCCCTCGGCTGCATACAGCATGGGGACCTTGGGGCTGGCCCACAAAACCATTTTTTCCTCTTAGGCTTCTGAGTCTGTGATGGGAGGGGCTGCCGTGAAGATGCCATGGAGACATTTATCCATTGTCTTGGGGATTAACATTCAGCTCCTTGTTTTATTCAAATTTCTGTAGCCAGCTTGAATTTCTCCTAAAAAAATGGGTTTTCCTTTTCTACTGCATTGTCAGGCTGCACATCTTATGAACTTATATTCTGTTTCCCTTATAAAACTGAATGCCTTTAACAGCATCCAAGTCACCTCTTGAATGCTTTGCTGCTTAGAAATTTCTTCTGCCAGATACCCTAAATCATCTCTCTCAAGTTCAAATTTCCACAAATCTCTAGGGCAGCAGCAAAATGCTGCCAGTGTCTTTGCTAAAAATGTAACAAGAGTTATCTTTGCCTCAGTTCCCAACAAGTTTCTCATCTCCATCTGAGACCACCTCAGCCTGGACCTTATTGTTCATATCACTATCAGCATTTTTTTCAAAGCCATTCAACAAGTCTCTAGGAGATTTCAAACTTTCCCACATTTTCCTGTCTTCTTCTGAGCCCTCTAAACTGTTCCAACCTCTGCCTGATACCCAGTTTCAAAGTCACTTCCACATTTTTGGGTATCTTTTCAGCAACACCCCCCTATACTCATACAAATTTGCTGTATTAGCCTGTTTTCACACTGCTGATAAAGACATACCCAAGTCTGGGAAGAAAAAGAGGTTTAATTGGACTTTCAGTTCCACATGGCTGTGGAGGCCTCAGAATCATGGTGAGAGGTTAAAGGCACTTCTTACATGGCAGTGGCAAGAGAAAATGAGGAAGATGCAAAAGCAAAAACTCCTTATAGAACCATCAGATCTTGTGACACTTATTCACTACTATGAGAACAGTATAGGGGAAACCCCCCACAATTCAAATTATCTCCCACCAGGTCCCTTCCACAACAAGTGGGAAATATGGGAGTACAATTCGAGGTGAGATTTGGGTGGGGACACAGAGCCAAATCATATCAGAGGGGAAGATACGGGTTGAAAGAAGCTTAGGGACATATTAGCTTGGAGAAGAATGGGAAAGTCTGAACCCTAGTTTAATAATGCACTTTGGGTGATTAATATAAAACTCAGGATATGAAGAAGGTTACAATTGGGAAGGAGCTCATGGATGGAACTTCTGGGGTAGGTGGCAAGATATTATATTTCTTGACTTGGTGCTGACAAGGATCTTCACTTTAGATTGAGCTATGCATTTTTTTTGGGTGGGTTTGTTTGTTTATTTATTCTTGAGATGGAGTCTCACTCTATCGTGCAGGCTGGAGTGCACTGCTGTGAACTCAGCTCATTGCAACCTCTGCCTCCTGGGTTCAAGTGATTCTCCTGCCTCAGCCTCCCGAGTAGCTGGGATTACAGGCACTCACCACCACATCTGGCTAATTTTTGTATTTGTCAGCAGTGTGAAAACAGACTAATACAGTAAAGTGGTAATTTAGTAGAGTCAAGGTTTCATCATGTTGGCCAGGCTGGTCTCGAACTCCTTCCTGACCTCAGGCAATCCACACACCTCGGCCTCCCAAAGTGCTGGGATTACAGGCACTGTAATCCGTGGGCCACCACGGTCCTGTTTTGGGTGGTGTTTAATTAATTTTTTAACTTTTTTTTTTTTGAATCCCAGTCTTGATTCAAAGACTGGGAATCTTTGAATCCCAGTCTTGCTACTTACTAGCTGGTGACCTGCAGAAAGTCATTTATATTTTCTTTTGTTTTTTTTTTTTAGAGACAGAGTGTCACTCTGTCACCTAGGCTAGAGTTCAGTGGTGCAATCGTAGCTCACTAGAGCCTCGAACTCCTGGGCTCAAGCAATCCTCCCGCCTCAGCCTCCCGAGTAGCTGGGACTATAGGTGTGTGCCACCACACTCAGCTAATTTTTAAAATTTTTTGTAAAGTCATTGTCTTGCTATGCTGCCTAGACTGGTCTTGAATTCTTGGCCTCAAGTGATCCCCAGTCCCAGCCCCACAAAGTGCTGGGATTAAAGGCATGAGCCACTGTGCCCAGCCTCCTTATGATTATCTTTATTATGATTTCTTTTCTCTAGCTTGCTTCATTTTAAGAATACAGTATATAATACACATAACATACAAAATACATATTAATAGACTTTAATGTTATTAGTGGAGCTTCTGGTCAACAGTAGGCTATCAGTAGTTAAGTTCTGGGGGAATCAAAAGTTATACATTAATTTTTGACTGCAGGGGTGGGGTGTGGTTAGTCCCCCAGACCTTGTATTGTTTAAGGGTCAACTGTGTATAAAGGGCTCAGCACAGCGCCCAAACACAATGGATTTTGCCAATGAGTGTTAGTTCCTGTCCTTGGTTGAATAATCTGAGTTGTTTGACAGCATTCAGGTCAAAGACATGAGAACTTTAAATGGCTCAGCTTTACAGATGGGCATTTTTTGGAAAGTTCTATCCTGCAAGAAAAAAGAACCAAAAACCCAGGCCACTCTCATTTGCTTGACATTCTCCTACCACACTTCTCAATTTCCTACTTTCTGTTTATCTTTTAGTAGCTCTCCTCCTGACTTATTTTAGTCCCTAATAAGTCCTAGTCTATCTACCCCCTTCTATGTTAGAGATAAGGAGTCACAGAGTCTAGAGTCCTTTCCTTCCATTTGTTGTTTTTGTTTTTTCAAAGCTTTTGGTTCCTGAAGCAATCAGGAAATGCAGAGAGTGTCCTTTTTTGGACAAAAGATCATTAAAAATTATGATGTATTCAGGGTTGGCTGTGCACCAGGCATCGGTCTATGCATCTGTTTTTTTTTTGTTGTTGTTGTTGTTGTTTTGAGATGGAGTTTCACTATTGCTGCCTAGCCTGGAGTGCAATGGCACGATCTCAGCTAACTGCAACCTCCACCTCCTGGGTTCAAGTGATTCTTCTGCCTCAGCCTCCTGAGGAGCTGGGATTACAGGCGCCTGCCACCATGCCCGGCTTTTTGTATTTTTAGTAGAGATGGGGTTTCAACATGTTGGCCAGGATGGTCTCGAACTCCTGACCTCAAGTGATCCGCCTGCCTTGGCTTCCCAAAGTCCTGGGATTACAGGTGTGAACCACCACACCCAGCCCAGGCCATGCATCTTACATGGTTTTTTTGTTTTTTGAGATGGAGTCTCACTCTGTCGCCTAGGCTGGAGTGCAGTGCATGATCTCGGCTCACTACAAGCTCCGCCTCCTGGGTTCACGGCATTCTCCTGCCTCAGCCTCCCAAGTAGCTGGGACTACAGGCGACCGCCACCACGCCTGGCTGATTTTTTATATTTTTAGTAGAGATGGGGTTTCACCGTGTTAGCCAGGATGGTCTCCATCTCCTGACCTCGTGATCCACCTGCCTCGGCCTCCCAGAGTGTTGGGATTACAGGCGTGAGTCACCGCGCCTGGCCTTGCGTGGGTTTTAATCTTTACAATAACCTTGTGAATGGGGATTATTGTATCAGATTTATAGAGCCTTATAGTTTGTTTTGAATATTAAATATTTGAAAAGTGCTTAGAACACCAAGACTCAACAGATGTTAGCTATAATTATTACTACTATTTTTCAGTGAGGAAATCAAGGCTCAGGTTGGTTAAGATGTTCACCTAAAGTCATCTGGCTAGATAAGTGATGAAGGATTCCAGGTCCTACTGTCATTAAGCCAGTGTGAGAGATCCATCTAGTTTCACATCTTGACTGAAATGACAAAACATTAATAATTTGAACAATGCCATAAAATATTCAACCTCATTTTAACCTGGTAGTGCAGCAAATGTTACCATAATTTTGGGCCAACATGTTTCCTCACCTGTTGATATGCTTCTTGTAAAGTTGCAATCTTTCAGTCCGTATCAATTCTCCGAACATAGCCTCACAAGACTCTGCTTTCCAGACCCCATCATCCATTTTCTCTTTTACTATGCCCTGCCCCTCCCTTGGGCCCTCTGCGATTGGTCTAAGGATGAGCACTGATCCAAGCCTGGCCAATCAGCATTCTTCCCACAGGACTTTTTTTCAAACTTAAGAATGTTATTCCCATTCTAGGGGTGGAAATGGTAAGACATAAAGCTAAGGGGTGCCATATATCCAGCTATATGAAGGAAGCCAGTCTGTGTTCAGATAAATTGAAGCCAAGGCAGCAAGGTGAGCAAAGCAGCAAGAGAGTTCCTGGCTCCAGAAGTTCCTGAAGCCTTGGCTCGTTGCCCTATCCTAGCTTGACATTTGAACCCTTTTTTGGATTTCTTGAGCTAATTCTTCTTTACTTTTGCCTAAGCAAGTTCAGGTTCGGTTTCTGTCACTTGCAACCAAGAGTTTTGGAAAACATAAGCATCATAGAGCTACAACTAAACTGGACTGCCTGCTGATCCTGAGAACACTTTTGCTTATCCTGTTTCTTGTGCCTAGAATGTGCCCTGTTCCCACTGTCCAAATTTAACCACTCAACCTTTAAGAACCCATTTCTAGCTGGGTGCAGTGGCTCACACCTGTAATCCCAGCACTCTGGGAGGCCGAGACAAGTGGATCATTTGAGATCAGGAGCTCAAGACCAGGTTGGCCAGCGTGGTGAAACCCCGTCTCTAATGAAAATACAAAAAAAATTAGCTGGGCCTGGTGGTGCATTCTCCTGCCTCGGGAGGCGGAGGCAGGAGAATCGCTTGAACTTGGGAGGTGGAGGTTGTAGTGAGCCAAGACTGCACCACTGCACTCCAGGCTGGGTAACAGGGCGAGACTCTGTCTTAAAAAAAGCCAAAAACAAACAAAAAACCCCATTTCTCATTAACTGTCCCTGATCCAACCTACTGTAATTTAACTATACCTCGTCTAAGCCCCCCAGTCCTTTTTTGAAAGGAGAAAAAGGGATACATACCTCTTATTGTGCTCACAACTTTCTAACTTGTGTTATGATTATTTATATATCCTGAGGCTTGACAGAGTGTGGAAAAAAGGTAAAACTATTTATATATGCTTCTTATTATTTTCTTTCCAGAACAAAGATGTGCCTAGTTCATCTTCTTCTCAATGTGCTACCACAGTGTCTGGCATGGATAGCACTCTATAACTGTTAGTGCCCTTCTTCTTTCCCTACTCCCTACATAGTAGGCTTTTCCCCCTGTAGCTTCATTTTCTTTCCCCAGCATCAATATTCCATTCCCTGCTGCTGAGTGAGAAAATGTTCATCTGTGTCCGCCCCAGGGTATTGTGTTTTGATGAAACAACACTAACTGTTGTAAAAATAATTTATCTAAAAATGGTTATTGCATTGTAGGTCTAAGAAACAGCTAGAAAGGGAAGTCTTTAATACTGTTTAGGTGGTGGGTTGTCCTAGTGTATGTAATATTTGATTTTAGGATATGGATTTCAAATAGAAACCTTAGAAGGTTTGCATTTAGCAAGAAAGAACTCTGTTTCCAAAAGAACCAACTGCCAATCTTATGATCCTATTTTTAGTATCCTACCTCCCTTCAAACCTCTTTGGCAGATCAATTATCTGTTAGCAAGATAGGAGGCAATAAATGTGTTTTCATATGTAGATACACTTTAACAAAAATTCTAGGCAACTTTTGTGGCTTGGAGGTTGGTGTTTTGAGAATACCTTATTATCAGAATATGTAACTTTTTGTATTTAGCTGTCAGCTACCCTCTCAAATTCTACCACCTGGATGAAATTCTCTCCAGGAGTCTCTTCTGAGTTCTGGGAATATTTATTTTTTTTCTGTACTTTCTTTTACTTTATATCATATTGCTTTTTATCAAAGGCTATTTTTCCTGCAAGTCTTTGTCTTCCAGAATTAATTTAAATTAGTCTTTAGGTTTCACCAATTTCAAATTTTACCTGTATCAAGAGAAAATTGTCATGGTTGTGCTCTGTTTAAAGGATGAGTTATTCAAGAAGACCTACTAAAATACCTATTATAGATCTATAACTATCAAGTTAAAATCTTGCCCTTCTTTGATATCCTGCTTCTCTGGAAAAGCAGCAGCGTAGAGTGAACAAGTTTCAGAAGCTGGGCACCTAACTTCATAATTTTGCTCATATAACCAACAGGAAATATAGAGAGACAGAATCAACTATAAGGATAAAAGGATAGAATTGTTTATTATTTAGCTATCTTTTCATGGATATATATCTCCATCTATAGTTTTCAGACCCCTAAAGGGTATGGACATACTTCATACAGCTTATAGTTCTAGCATAATGTCTTACACATGGTAGGCACTCAATAATTGTGAGAAATGATGGACTGATGCACTCTCTTGGAGTTTCTTTGTAGGGAATATGATTATGAATAAAGTGTTAATAGCTATCTCAAAGCCTTTTGTAAAGAAGCAGAGTACAGATGCTCCTCCACATACCATGGGGTTATGTTCCAATAAATCCATCGTAAGTCAAATCAGGCCAGGCGTGGTGGATCATGCTTGTGATTCCGGCATTTTGGGAGGCTGAGGCGGGAGGATTGCTTGAGTCCAAGAATTCAAGACCATCCTGGACAACAGCAGACCTCATCTCTACTGAAAAAAAAAAAAAAAGTTAGCTGAGTGTGATGGCATGTGCCTGTAGTCCCAGCTACTTGGGAGGCTGGGTAGGAGGATTGCTTGATCCTGGGAGGTAGAGGCTTCAGTGAGCTGTGACTGCAACAACAACAATAACAACAACAAAAGTCTGTCTCAACAACAACAAAAAAGTCAAAAACGCATTTAATAGAATTAACCTATTGAACATCATAGCTTAGCCCACCCTAATTTAAAGTGCTGACGACACTTACATTAGCCTATAGCTGGACAAAATCATCTGGCAAAACAGGACACTGTAGTGTTGGTGACTGCGTGGCTGACTGGGAGCTGCAGCTTGCTGCCACTGCCCAAGACTGTAGGAGAATATCCATATTGCCCAGGAAAAGATAAAAATTCAAAATTTGAAGTACAGTTTCTACTGAATGCATATTGCTTTCACACCATTGTAAGGCTGAAAAATCAGAAGTCAGGGACCATCTGTAAAAATAAACCGTAAATGAAAATAAGGTATGTGTTATCATATTTTGGAAATGCCTCTTAGGCTCTGATCTGCAATATTACCTGGGTCAGAAAGACTGGCTGAAGGGAACTATTGGGTACCAAGTATGTGAGGTGGAATAAATTCTTCTTCTGGTGTTTAAACACAAGCTGTAACAATAAAATATTTCTAATTAAGATACCACTGATTTTTCTCTCCATTAATTTCATCTTTCTTCAAAGCTAATGGGTGTATATAATTACTCCACATCAAAGACTCTTTTCTAATGGTTTAGGAGATACGAGTTTTTATTAGAACCAAGGAGAATTTACAGCCCACAACAAAGCAATTTGTTGAAGTTATTTTGGAGTTGATTTAGGAATCGCTCTTCATGAAATGTGCTGAATCTTCATTATGGATACTTTTTTTTTTTTTTTTTTTGAGACAGAATCTCACTCTGTCACCCAAGCTGGAGTTCAGTGGTGTGATTTCCACTCACTGCAACCTCGGCCTCCCAGGTTCAAGCGATTCTCCCTGCCTCAGCCTCCTGAGTACCTGGGATTACAGGTGCCAGCCACCACACCCAGCTAAATTTTGTATTTTTTAAAATAGAGACGGGGTTTTGCCCTGTTGGCCAGACTGGTCTTGAACTCCTGATCTCAGGTAATCTGCTTGCCTCGGCCTCCCAAAGTGCTGGGATTACAGGCCTGAGCCAGCATGCCTGGCCCATTACGTATGTTTTCTAAACCTCCTCCAAAAAAGCTTTCAGCTCTTTTTGTACTTCTTCTGGTTTGCTTGCTCCCTCCCACTGTACCTTTATCACTTGCACTCTCCTCATGTGATATTATAATGATCTATTTTCTTCCCTCTCTCCTCCCATTAGACCATAAGCTCCTTGAGGGCAGGTATTTAAGCTTGTTCAATAGTATATTTAGTGCCTTGCACAATGCCTGACTTATGATATGCATTCCACAAAGATCTGTTAAATGAATGAATCAATGAATAATCATACCTCACAGTTAAATAGTGCTACAAATATGGTTACAAGGTACTTTCCTATGTTATTTGACTCCCATGATACTCTCTGGCAGGCAGTGGGTTTTATTATCACCCCTGTTTACAGATGTGAGACTAGGCTCAGAAAGACTGTGTAATGAGAGGGCAACTAGGCTGCAATTTCTGGAGCTACCAGAACTCATGTCCATGGATTCCTGCTCTGGAGTTCTTTTCTGTTTTCAGAGTGATTTGTTTCCTGAGCCAAGTGCCAAGGGCAACACAAACTTACTTCCAGTGTACATTTACCCCTGCTGCTCTGCCTCCACACTTTACTGCTCTGCTGGATTTCTTCACTTCCAACTAAGTCCTCTAGCAGCTGCACATTTCCCATATGCAGATGAAACATGAAAACCATGTATTCTACTGTTGATTCTCCAGTTCCTTTGCCTGGGACCTCCCAGCTGTGGTGTGGTACTGTGAAATATGAGGCATGAAGTGGGGGTGACATGTGTGAGGGGAGGAAGATGTGGCTGACTGGTATGGCCAAGGTGTGCTGCTCAGAGGGCTATCAGACCAAGGGCTTGTGATGCTGAGGACTTGGCTGTGGCTCTGAATCCCTCTATCCACTCCTCCCATCTCCAACATTTTTCTTTAGGGAAATCTGAATAAAACGAACTGGTGGAGTTGGGAGAATAATGCTGACAACAAGGTTCTAGGATATGCTGATTTAAGTATGAAACAGTGTTTTGGCACAGTGTGGTGGCTCATGCCTGTAATCCCAGCACTTTGGGAGGCTGAGGCAGGTAGATCATTTGAGGTCAGGAGTTCAAGAGCAGCCTGGGCAACATGGTGAAACACTGTCTCTACTAAAAATACAAAAAAATTAGCCGGGCGTGGTGGAGCACACCTGTAATCCCAGCTACTTGGAAGACTGAGGCAGGAGGATCGCTTGAACCCAGGAGACAGAGGTTGCAGTGAGCCAAGATCATGCCACTGCACTCCAGCCTGAGCAGCAGAGTGAGACTCCGCCTCAAAAAGAAAAAAGAAAGAAACAGTTTTTTGGGAAAAAGTGGTGTGGTCAAGGTGATGGTGGCTAGTAGTTAGGGCTCACTTGCTGACACTAATAGTATTTGCTAATTGTATGCAACTGAACACAATTGTATTCAATTCTCTTTTACACACAGCTCTGAGGGTGGAAGGTAAGGAGAGGGTAAAACAGGGAGTCTCTTGATTGGTCTTATAAAGCAAGCAGTCCTTTTCTTGAAATAGAATGGGCAAAACCAGGCCTGGCACAGTGGCTCACGCCTGTAATCCCAGCACTTTGGGAGGCCGAGGCAGGAGGGTCACGAGGTCAGGAGTTCAAGACCAGCCTGGCCAACATGGTGAAACCCCACCTCTACTAAAAATACAAAAATTAGCCGGGCATGGTGACACACGCCTGTAATCCCAGCTACTTGGGAGGCTGAGGCAGGAGAATTGCTTAAAGCAGAGACGGGGTTTCACCGTGTTAGACAGGATGGTCTCGATCTCCTGACCTCGTGATCCGCCCGCCTCAGCCTCCCAAAGTGCTGAGATTACAGGCGTGAGCCACCGCGTCCGGCCAGCTTGTTGCTTTTGAGTGAGCTTCACACACAATACCCAGATCATAAAGCACTAGCAACAATGACATCACTCCTCATGTAGCTACTCCCTTACATCGTTTACCAGAAATACACATTTTATACATAGAAACTTAAAAGCTACACACGTAAGACCCACCATTTAATGAGTACTTAATATGTGCCGTATGTGAGCTTTACATATATTTCACTCCTCAGAGGAACCTTGTGATAATAAGAACTGGTATAATAAATTGACGCATAAGGAACTGAGGTTCAGAGAGCTCAAGCAACTTGCCCAAGGTCACACACCTGGGATAAGTGGGATTCCAGAATAATTCCCACCAGTGTCTGACAGTGAAGCACACGGCTCCTAACTCTTGGACTAAACTGCCTCATGTGACACACAAACATATATCTAATTTAACCATGGGCAAGCACTCCCTCGTCTGTCTATACCGTAATTTCTTACATTAGTGACACATTCATGGCTCGTATGTTTGTGTGCTGCTTCTACGCCTCCAATTAGATGGCAAACTTCTGGAACGCAGAGGCCAACTCTATTTTTTGTCCCCACGTCATCGGTCAGTTACACATAATTGGTGCTCGTTAGAATATTTGGAAGGAAAGACACCATGAAGGTGGCTGGAAAGGCGGAAGTCCAGGAGCAAAACCAGGTAGAAAGAGGAAGTTGGAGATGGGGTATTCATTCAACAATTTAATGTCCAGTTGGACCTATCTTAGGCACTGGGGATACGGTGAGCACTCAGCCAGTCCGTGTCCTTCCCCTCATGGGGTTTCACCGTGGAGGTCGAGGTCATGATCAAGGATGTAAGTCACCCAAAGGACACTTTACTCAGTGTTCCCAAGCAGAAAAGAAAACCTAGGAGCCAGGCCCTGGCATCTGCAGGGTTCTGGCAGTCCCGTAAGGCGCAAAGACACGAACAAAGTGGAAGAGTAGGTCAAGTGAAACGCTTTTATGTGATTGAACTTGGCCGGCCCTCCGCTGCGATGGGAGATAAAGAGCGTGGGGCGCCGGGTGCGCGGCGGAGATAAAGGGGTGTGGCCCTGGCCCTGCCGCCGGCCGTACCACGTGTCCCCGAGCCGCGCCGGGCGACGGAGTCTTCCCTGCCCACCACCAGGAAAACCGGGCGCACCGCATGGCCCCCCACTCCTCACCACCCTTTGTGAAACGCCCCCAATTGTGCTTCATCTGCGGGGTCAGGTCCCCGCAGGCAGTCGGGGCTGCCCGGATTCCGCGAGGGCTGAAAGGTGAGGGCCGCGCGGTGGCAAAGTGCCCCCAGCACCTAGCTTGGCTCCCCTCGCGCCCAAATCCCCTTCCCCCTTTTCGCTCAACGCCCAGCTCCACCTGAGCACCGTTCCTCTTCGCTCCCCTTTCACCTCCCGCTCTGGGCCTGCTGGGCGGGGCGAGGGCTCCCGGCTGCGCGAGAGTTCCGCTCAAATCTCGCGAGAGTCGCCTGCCGCCGCTGCTGCTGCCGCCTCTTACGTCTTTCCCTTTGACAAGTCGCTGCTGCTGCAGCAAAAATAAAGGACGCGACCGCCGCAGCTTCTGCCGAGCCGGGCTCGGGTCGCCGGAGCCGCGCCCCACACCGCCAGCTCCAGAGCCGCATACGGTAACGCATCATCTTCTGTCCTCCTGGTCCTGTGTATGTGTGTGTACTTTGCCGGCCGCGCAGGGCCGGCCGGGGCCGTTTCGGGACTGCCGCCGAGCGGTGCTGCTGGGGTCCCGGGTGGACGGCAGGCGAGCTGGGGGAGCCCTCTCGGTGCGGCGCGGCCCTCCCGGGTCCCCGGCTCTAGAGGCCTCCTGCCGCCCGGGCGCCTCAGAGCAGCGTAGAAGCCGAGGCGCCCGAGGAGAGGGCCGAGGGACCCGCCCCTCCAGAAGCTTACAGTGTCTGTGCCTTGGCCCCACGGTGGTCGCCTGTCTTTCTGCCTCATTCCTTTATCCGCTGACCAACTCCCCTGCTTCGGCTGGGGCTCGGTCCAAGGGCGGCGGCCGACTCCCTCCCAGGGTCCGGGGAGAGCCGCGACCCCGGTGTCCCCAGGCGCCGGCCGCCTTTAGTGGGGTGGAGGCTGGGACGACGTGTCTTCCTCCTCTCCTCTGCCTTTGGGTGGGGGCAGCTCATCATCTGCTAAACCTTTCTCCAAATCTCCCGCCCCGATAAAACAACAAATTATAAAGCCTTTGCAACCGGGAGGCGAGGCGAGGCGGGGCGCATTGTTTAGTCTTCAGCGTGAGAGGAGGATGATGATGGTGATGACAGGAGCTACCCCGGGGAACATGGTGAAGTCTGTTCTGTGATGGGAGGCAGGTTACTGGGAGACACGAGGAAAACAGGAGCTTGTACCACCTTTCCCAGGAGGTTATGTAAAAGACATGTTGTCTTAGAGAGCTGTGAAACACAGGGACAGATTTTTTGTAGTTTAAGAAATATCTATAATACTTAGAATATGGAGATAATCAAATGATAGGAATAACAAATCTTAACAAACTAACCCATGTTTGTGATTACATCTCCAGAGGTGGCATTTCATGGTTAACATTTTGGTGTATTTCCTAACAGACACATTTTTTTTTTTTTTTTAAATCCTTGCTTGGGACTTCCTCATTCTATATATGTTTCAAAAATGATTTGTTTTATTTGAATCAGTTCTCTGGCCTGCTTGATTAAAACTGGCTAGTTGTTCATTATCACTGGCTGAACTCTGCCATCACTATCTTTTTCACTGGGCCCTTTTCCAAAATGATTGTTAGCTAAGTGGTTTGAAAAACCAAACGTTAAAACATTGTTTATTTGGATCTAGTACATATGTATCTATTATATTTTTACAATGCTGCTAGTGGTGGTTGCTCAAAATGGGGCAGTATTTGTAGAAGGCGAAGAAACTATGATTATTCATAGTAGGAAGAAACCTATTTACCTCAAGGTTTTATGAAATTGATTTCTACTGGATATTTTTAGACCAAAATTGTTCTGTGACATTGTTTGTTTCATAGTGCCTGTTGTGATTAATGTGGGATGAGTATGTCCCTTTAATATATGTGTTTCCAAAGCCTGTGTTTATACAAGCAAAATTGAGTGTCCTAGGTGCCTGTCTTATGCATTAATGTACATATACATATATATACACATACACGGACACATATACATATGTATTATGCACCTATACACATTTATATATCTTGGAAGTGAGTTAAGATGTATTGCTATATTATTTGAGAAAAGGTAGCATTAGGTAGGGCAAAGAACAGTCATAATATTTCCCCCAAATCACATGACAAGATTGTATGGCAGAATGAGATATCTAGGGAGGTTGGAAATCTGGAGCCTTTTAAAAATAGGATAGATTGTCATCTCGGGTTGTTGTTATTGGAATGGATTAAATGGCCTATTAAGGCCTCTTGTAATTCTAAACTTTTATGAATTTTGCTTTCCCGAAGGTTCTTATCATTTTGCTTCTTAAATTTCCAGTCATGCTGTTTACATGTGACACATCCATTCATTTGCTGGTCATGTATTCCATTTCCAATGCAGGCACCCTGATGGTGCATGGAAGAGAAAGCAAATGTAAATGCGTCACTTAATCTGCTTATTAATATAAACATCTCTTGAAAATCTCAATTTAAAGGAATTTTGGAGGATATGTTGTTGATTGGACTGGATTGGTTAGTAGAGGGTGCAAATAATAAATAGTAATACAATTCCAATGTCCCAAGCATTTTTCCCCCAAAAAAGTCATGCTAAATACTCCCTAATATTTGAAATAGAAAAAGAAAAAAGGGCTGGATGTATTGAAGGAGCTGATCTTTTAAAATTCAGATTTTCAGATTTTAAAATGATGGTAATGATGACATTGTGGCTTGGAGAGTGAAATGTTTGTGTTAGGATGAAAAGAAACTTGTGAAACAAAACTTGAATGTTATAGTTGGATAACTGTATAATAACAATATACTATAATCTGTTGAAGGTATTTTTAAAACTGTAAATAGAACTTTTGGCCAGGCAGAGTAGCTCACGCCTGTAATCCCCGCACTTTGGGAGGCCGAGGTGGGAGGATGGCTTGAGCCCAGGAGATCAAGATCAGTCTGGACAACACGGTGAAACCCTGTCTCTATGGTAAATACAAAGATTTGCTGGGCATGGTGGTGCATACCTGCAGTTCCCGCTATTAGGGAGGCTGAGACGGGAAGATCAATTGAGGCTGGGAGGTTGAGGCTGCTGTGAGCTGTGATTGCACCACGGTACTCCAGCCTGGGAGACAGAGTGAGACTCTATCTCAAAAAAAAAAAAAAAAAAAAAAAAACCGACCAACCAAACAAAAAAACAAAAAAATCAACAACAAAGCTCTACACAACTTCGGCTTAACATACGCATAAAATACATTGTTATGAGCACATATTGCAGATTATCATTATGTTGAAAACATAAAAAGTTGGTCAAATCATTTACAAAGAAATTTGCAAAGCCAGTAAAGTCACATCTGTTAGCATTTTCTTTAACTACAAAAAGTGAAAAAGAGCATAAAGTAGTTATTTACTTACTAGATGCCAGATCCGATTTTTATGATTTTAGTTTGTTCTGATATCTCCTACTGGGCTCTCTAAATTAATGGGACTTAAATTTCAGATGAGATCCTTGAGCAAGAAGATGTGACAGTTGTATCAGATGACTGGTTAATGGATTTTATTTATTTTTAATGGTTTATTTTGAAATAATGTTAGACTTACAGAAAAGTTGCAGAAATAGTACAGAGTTCTTACATACTCTTCACCAAGCACCCCCTAATGTTAACAACTTACGTGTAACCATAGTACAATGATCAAAACCAGGAAGTTGGCATTGGTGTAATTCTATTAACTAGACTGTAGATTTTACTTAATTTCACTGGTTTTTCCCATTAATGCCTTTTTTGTTGTTGTTGTTCTAGGATCTAATCTAGGTTCCCACGTTGCATTCAGTTGTTATGTCTTCTTCATCTTCTCCAATCTCTGACAGTTCCTCAGTTTTTGTTTTTCATGACCTTCACATTTTTGATGAGTACTGTTATTTTGTAGAACTTCTTTCATTTTGGGTTTGTCTGATGTTTTTTCTCATGATTTGATTGAGGTTAAGCATGTTTTGCAAGAAAACTACAGAAGTGATGTTGTATCCTTCTCAATGCATCGTATTGGGGGTACGTGGTGTTGACATGTATTTTTGCTAGTGATATTTTAACTTTGAACCCTTAGCGGTATTCTTCATGGTAAAGTTACTATTCTACCCTTTATTGTTCATACATATCTTGGGGGAGATACTTTGAAACTGTGGATATACAGTTTCTCCTCAAACTTTCTCCCATTGATTTTTAACATCCATTGGTAGATCTTGTCAGCAACAGTTATTACTGTGGTGTTTGGCTAATTATGATTTTGTATTTCCCTCATTCCTTCTGCATTTATTAATTGGAATTCTTCTGTAAGGGAGAGATGTCACCTTTCCCTCACTTATTTATTCAACTATTTGTTTATATTAGTGTCTTCTTACGGATCTTTATTTTCTATGGGTTATAATCCAATACTATCATTATTTATTTTGTTGTTCGAATTGTTCCAGCTTTGGCCATTGGAAACTCTTTCAGGTTGGCCTCTACCCTTTTTCAAGCACTTCCTTATATTCTGGGGCCACAGGCTGTTCTTTTTATTTTTCCTTGCACCAGTCCTGGAGTCTACTTCTCCAAGGAGTTCTGGTTCCTTTTATTGGAGAATAGTATTTAAAATCAAAATCTATATACTCATTATGTTTAGTGGAGTTTTACTGCTCTTAGGACTTCAATTGACAGAACTAGGAAATATATCAGTATATTATATATTTTTTGTATATATATAATATGTGCATACACATATTTTATGTATATATGTATAAACATATATGTGCGCGCACACACACACATACTGATATTTCTTTCTTTTTGAGACAGGGCCTCGCTCTGTCACCCAGGCTGGAGTGCCGTGGCGTGATCATAGCTTACTGCAGCCTTGAACTCCTGGGCTTAAGCCATCCTTCCACCTCAGTCTCCCAAGTAGCTGGGACTACAGACATGCACCCACCATGCCCCGCTGATTTAAAAAAAAAAATTTTTTTTAGTGGAGACGAGGTCCTGCTATTTTGCCTATGCTGGCCTTGAGCTCCTGACCTCAAGTGATCCTTCCGCCTTGGCCTCTCAGAGTGTCAGGATTCCATGCGTGAGCCACAGTACCCTGCCTTTATTTCTATATATGTTTAAAACCGTGGGTTCATATTGACACCTATTCTAATCCAATACCACAAAGTTCATCCTAACCTTCTCCCGTTCCTTATTTGTAACTTCTGTCTCTGTCAGAAAACTGGCTTTCATGATCTAGAGTAGACTCACTAATTTGTTGACTTCTAGAATACACATGAAGTGGTTACAGATTGCTAACCTGTACCCTAGTGAAAAACGTGTTTACTAATTAGAGTATTTGTATGTAGTTATTTTTGTCTTTAGCCTTATAGTATCTAGTCAAAATAGTTTTCCAAAGTTACTTAGATTAGTTATTTTCTTTCCCACTCCCTTTAGTTTAGTTAATCTTATTCATCCCTAATGCATTAGGTTCATTTGTTATTGTTACTATTCCATTTTGGGTTCCCTCCAACCCTAGATGATTTTAATTATTATTACTTTTTGGCATATGAAACATTACAGTTACTAAACACTGCTACTACTAAACACTACTATATAAAAAGGTGTGCTGGGCTGGGTGCAGTGGCTCATGCCTGTAATCCCAGCACTTTGGGAGGCCGAGGCGGGCAGATCACCTGAGGTTGGTAGTTCGAGACCAGCTTGGCCAACATGGAGAAACCCCATCTCTACTAAAAATACAAAATTAGCCGGGCATAGTGGTGCTTGCCTGTAATCCCAGCTACCCGAGAGGCTGAGGCAGGAGAATCGCTTGAACCTGGGAGGCAGAGGTTGCGGTGAGCCAAAATCTCGCCATTGCACTCCAGTCTGGGCAACAAGGGCGAAACTTTGTCTCAAAAAAAAAAAAAAAAAAAAAAAAAAGAAAAGAAAAGAAAAGAAAAGAAAAAAGTTGTACTGAAAAATGTCACTCTCTCCTTGTTTTTACTATCTCATTTTCATCCCCCCATCTTTGTTTCTACCTCTTGCCCATGCCCTGTGGTTACACAGTCTATTTAGTTTCTGGTTTGTCCCTTCCTTTTTTTCTGTTACACAAATGAAAATATATGTGGGTATTCTCTTATATTCATTTTCTTCTCATATAATTTCTTATTGCCATACGATTGACATACCATACAACTCACCCTTTTAAAGTGTACAATTCAGTGGTTTCTAGTGTATTCACAAGATAGTGCAACCATCACAACTATCTAATTCTGGAACACTTTCATCACCCCCAAAAGAAACTCTGTATCCATTAGCAATCACTTTCCAGGTCCCCTTCCCAATCTACTTTCTGTCTGTGTGTGTTTGCCTATTCTGGATGTTTTGTGTTAATGGAATCATATAATATGTGGCATTTTGTGCCTGGCGTCTTTCACTTAGCATAATTTTGTCAAGGTTTGTCAATGTTGTAGCATGTATCAGTACTTCATTCCTTTTGATAACTGAATGTTATTCCATCGTATGAGTATACTACATTATGTTTTCTACTTATTAGCTGTTATGGGACATTTGGTTTTCTACTTATTAGCTGTTATGAATAATGCTGTTTTGTACATTCATGTACAATTTTTTATGTGGACATATATTTTTAATTCTCACGGGTATATATACCTAGGAGTGGAATTGCTGGGTCACATGATTACTCTATGTTTAACTTTTTGAGCAACTGCCAGATTGTTTTCCTAGTCCCTTCTTTTTTATGCGAAGAGTATATTACACTCTTTTGCACTTTTCTTTTTTCACTCAATAGTATATCCTGGAAATGACTCCAAATCAGTTCATTCTTTTGAAGAGATATTCCTTTCATTTTCTTTGCGTTTTTTTTTTTTTTTTTGACACAGTCTCACTCTGTTGCCCAGGCTGAAGTGCAGTGGTACAATAATGGCTCAAACTGTGGCCTTAATCCCCCGGGCTTAAGCGATCCTCCTGCCTTAGCCACCCAAGTAGCTGGGACTACAAGTGTGCACCACTACACCTGGCTAATTTGTTGATTTTTTTGAGATGGGGTTTTGTCGTGTTGCCCAGGCTGGTCTCACTGCACCCAGCCTATTCTTTTTTACAGCTGTGACTTGACTGTGTAGATGTTTCTTAACCTCTTCAACCATTCATCTATGTATGGGCATTTCGGTCGTTTCTTATGTAAATAGTCTTGTACATAGTATTTTGGTATTGTTAGAACTGTTTCTTCAAGGCAGATTTCTGTAAGTGTGATTGCTAGTTCAAAAGTTAAGTGCACATGTGGTTTTGTTAGATATTCCCAAATCCCCAAATTTTCCTTCACAAGTGTACCAATTTGCATTCTCACCAGTAATGTGTGAAAGCACCAACAGAATATATTGTCATACTTTATATATATATATATATATATATATATATTTTTTTTTTTTTAACCAGAGATAAGTGATTAAAAAAATAGTAGTCATTCTGGTGACCCCTTGTGGATGGGCACTTAATGCTTGTAGATGATTGGTTCTTACAGCTTGAAAATGAAATACATTGTCCACTAATATTGCATTCATACATGTAGCTTATTATGTGCAGGTGAAGTCCGTTAGTTCTGGCCTAGTCAGGATTGCTCATTTTAACATTTTGCATTTAATGGAAGTGCTACATTGATTCATAGTACCTGTGCTCTAAAATACTTGTGGAGTTTGACAAAGGATAACTGAAATTCTAATAATATTTCTTCCTCTAGAATATGTGATACGGTAGTTATTGGTTCACATTGTACATAGTTATTTTGAACAGTGTATACAGTATATATTGATACCCATGGTATGGTAGTTATTTGGACCAGTAATGGCAGTATCTTGGAACCTGTCATAGTTCCAGAAGGAAGGAGGGTAGTTGTAATGAAAATTAAACCGCGAGTTTAAAGTTCTGGGTTAGGGCAATCCTATTAGATTTTAGTGGTGCCAAAAAACTAAGACAACATGAAGAAATCGCCATCTTTTAGGGTAACAAGTGCTGCCCAGCAAGACTGGAGATTTAGGTTCATTCCCAGAAAGAGCACTGCTCCAGGTGGTTGGAACACATTAATTCCAACTTGACGAGTTTATATTCCGTTCATTTTCTTTAAAAAAAAATTATTATTTGGCTGGGCGTGGTGGCTCACACCTGTAATCCCAGCACTTTGGGAGGCTGAGGTGGGTGGATCACCTGAGGTCAGAAGTTCAAGACCAGCCTGGCCAACATGGTGAAACCCCATCTCTACTAAAAAAAACAAAAATTAACCGAGCATGGTGAAAGGTGCCTGTAATCCCAGCTATTCGGGAGGCTGAAGCAGGAGAATCACTTGAACCCAGGAGGTAGAGGTTGCAGTGAGCTGAGACACTCCATTATACTCAGCCTGGGCGACAAGAGCGAGACTCTGTTTCAAAAAAATATATATATATTATTTTTCTTTTTTTTTTTTTAAGTGGTTTTCTAATGAACTGATGTTTCCAGGAAAATAGATGCTGAGTGCTGATTGTGAATGGAGCCAGTAATGGCCTGGGATAGTCTTAAAGTACAATCACCTTTGCTGCTATAAAAACTTCAAATAATGCTTCATTTTACTGATTACAAAATAAGCCCACAAAAAGTCACAGGATGGTAACATATTGTTCACCAGTCTCTTCTCTCTCATTTTATTTGTTTATTTCAGGCTTACTTACTTATTTATTGTATAAATTTAATGTGTACACATGATGTTTTGATATAGTGAAATGATTGCTATAGGTAAGCAATTTAACATACCCATCATCTCACATAGTTACTTTTTTTGTGTGCTAGGAACATTTAAAATCTACTTTTAGAAAATTTCTAGTATATAATATGCTAACATTAGTTATAGTGCTCATAGTATACTTTATTTATTTTTTTGAGACAAAGTCTTGCTCTGTCACCCAGGCTGGGATGCAGTGGTATGATCTCTGTTGATGGTAACCTCCACCTTGGGTTCAGGTGATTCTCATGCCTCAGCCATCGGAGTAGCTGGGTGTGCACTGCCACACCTAGCTAATTTTTTGTATTTTTAATGAGCCGGGGTTTTGCCAAGTTGGCCAGGCTGCTCTGGAACTCCCGGCCTCAGGTGATCTCCCTGCCTCGGCCTCCCACAGTGCTGGGATTGATTACAGGCTTTAGCTACCGCACCTAGCCCTCATGCTATACTTTAGATCTCTAGATTTATTCATCCTATATTACTCCAACTTTGTTCCCTTGACCTACATCTCCCCCACTCTCCCAGCCACAGTTCTAGTCTCTATGTATTGACTTTTTTTTTTTTTTTTTTAAAACATTCCACATATAGAAAAGATGATTTAGTTTTTTAGTTTTTTTTTTCCGCCCTATGTCTGGCTTATGTCACTTAACACAGTGTCCTCCAGGTTCATTTGTTTTGTTGTAAATGGCAGGATCTCCTTTTTGAAAGCTGAATAATATTCCAGAGTGTGTTTGTATCACAGTTTCTTTATCGAGCCATCCACTGACAGACGTGTAGGTTGGTTCCATAGCTCAGCTAGTGTGAATAATGCTGCAGTGAACATGGGAGTGCATATCTCTCTCTGAGGTGCTGCTTTTATTTCTTTTGGGTTGAAACCCAGAAGAGAGATTGCTAGATCATATGGTTGTTTTCTTTTTTTTTTTTTGTTTTTTGAGACGGAGTCTCGCTGTGTTGCCCAGACTGGAGTGCAGTGGCGTGATCTCAGCTCACTGCAACCTCCGCCTCCCGTGTTCAAGTGATTCTCCTGCCTCGGCCTCCTGAGTAGCTGGGACTACAAGGCGCCTGCTACCACGCCTAGCTAATTTTTTTGTATTTTTAGTAGAGATGGGGTTACCGTGTTAGCCAGGATGGTCTCCATCTGCTGACCTTGTGATCAGCCCGCCTCAGCCTCCTAAAGTGCTGGGATTATAGGCGTGAGCCACTGCACCTGGCCCTTTTAAATTTTTTGAGAAACCTACATACTGTTTTCCATAATGGCTGTTCCAATTTACATTTCCACCAACAGCGTTCAAGTATTTCCTTTTCTCCACTCCCTGATCAACACTTATCTTTTGTCTCTTTGATAATCGCCATCCTCACAGGTGTGAGGTGATACCTTATTGTGGTTTTGATTTGTGTTTACCTGATGATTAGTGATGTTGAGCCATTTTTATGTCCTATTTGGAGAAATATCTATTCAAGTCATTTGCCCATTTTAAAAGCAGGTTATTCATTTTTGTTTTTTGCTATTGAGTTGTGTGAGTTCCTTACATATTTTGAATATTAACCCTGTATCAGATACATAGTTTGCAAATACTTTCTCCAAATCCATAGGCTACGTTTTCATTTTGTTAATTGTTCTTTTGCTGTGCAGAAATCTCTCTCATTTTAAATGATTCCTAATAGTAGCAATGGAATAATAATAATGGATTAATGGTAGTATAGTATAGTTCTTTCAACTGTGTTTTATAAGAGAATTAAACCCAAATATCCAAAGACATTTGGACATTTGTTATATGTAAAGAATTATCTTCTCTCCAATGTAGGATGGCACTAGTTATGTACCATCCTTGTGAGAATTGAGAAAGTATCCACTCCGACCATTGTCAATGTTCTGAGGTTCAGATAACAAACCCCAGTTGAGAAGGGTCATGGGCATTGTCGTCAGTTAGATCTGTTCTTTCCCCTACCTCCTCCTTTCTTCTGCCAGTTAGCAGAATGATGTTAGGCAAGTCTTAATCTCTTAGCCTCAGTTTTCTGATCTATAAAATGGTAATAATTATAGTTGCTACATCATAGGGCTGATGTGAGGATGAAATAAACAAAATCTTCTACATCTATATTTATTTAGTTCTATGGCTTTAAATACTATCTGTATGCCTATTGACTCACATTTATATCTTCAGCCTGAACCCCCTCCCCAAGATTGAGTGTCATAGTTCATCAGATTGTTCTCACTTATAAGTGGGAGCTAATGATGAGAAAATGTGGACACATAGAGGGGAGCAACAGTCACTGGGGCCTGTTGGAGAGTGGAGAATGGGAGGAGGAAGGGGATCAGGAAAAATAACTAATGGGTACTAGGCTTAATATCTGGGTGATGAAATAATCTGTACAACAAACCCATGACATGAGTTTACTTATATAACAAACTACCTAATAGACATCTCAAACTAAATTTATACAACACAGAAGGTATGATTCCTATTCTCATTATTTCCTCTGAATCTGCTCTTGGTATTAGTAAATGGCAGGACCATTCAACTAGTTGCTCAGGCCGGAATCCTAAGTGATCTATGATTCTTCTTTTTTCTTTGTACCCTTTAACCAGTCTATTAGCAAATCATCTTGGCTCTATTTTCTGAATACATTTCTAATCTGATCACATTTTGTCATCTCTGCCTTATTATGCTGGTTTAAACCACCACCATCTCCTGTGTGGGTAATTATAATAGTCTCTTATCTGATTTCCTTGTTTTCTCACTTGACCTCTTACAGGCTATTTTCTACTTCATAACTAGAATGACCTTTTCAAATGTTAATCACTCCTTTACTTAATACTTTAGATGACTTCTAAATTAAATTATTATTATTATTTTAAAATAATTTTTTTTGGGGGACAGAGTCTTGCTCTGTTGCCCAGGCTGGAGTGCAGTGGCACGATCTCGGCTCACTGCAACTCTGCCTCCCAGATTCAAGCGATTATCCTGCCTCAGCCTCCCAAGTAGCTGGGATTACAGGCACATGCTACCACGCTTGGCTGATTTTTGTCTTTTTAGTAGAGACGGAGTTTCACCATGTTGGTCAGGCTGGTCTCGAACTCCTGGCCTTGAGTGATCTGCCTGCCTCGGCCTCCCAAAGTGTTGAGATTACAGGCGTGAGCCACTGCGCCTGGCAATTTTAAAATAACTTAAAATACAGTTATTTTAAATTAAAAGAACAGCCAAATTCCTAGCCATGGCCTGCAAGGTCCTACATGATGTAGTCCCTGCCTCCCTCTCCTTGTTTATTCTACTTCTCCTACATTGAGCTATCTGTATTCCTTGACCGAGCCACGCACACTCCCAGGGTTTAAAACTTGTTTATCCCTTTCCTCAAGTTTTTGCACTGCTGGTTCGCTCACATAATTCAGGCCTCTGTTTAAAGAGAGTGCGTCAGACTTCACTCCTATAGAGAGATCTTCGGTGAATGCAATATAAAACAGTGGTCCCTCCCTACATCCCCTATCTTTCTTGCTTTATTTTTTTTATGGCACTTACGCTTCCTGATATTGAATTACTTGCCTACCTGGTTATTATTTGTCTCCCTCACTAGAATGTAAACTCCATGAAAGCAGGAATATTAGATATGTTGTTTATTCCACTGCCTAGAAAAGTCCCTAGCATGTAGTAAACTAGGAGTACGACTACAGGAAGTTGTCTGTGGAGTAAAACTGTCTCTAAATTAGATTAACTGATTTTTTTTTTTTTTTTTTTTTTTTTTGTGAGACAGGGTATCACTCTGTCTCCCAGGCTGGAGTGCAGTGGTGGGATCATGGCTTATTGCAGCCCTGACCTCCCAAGACTCAGGTGATCCTCCCACCTCAGCCTCCCAGGTAGCTGTGACTGCAGGCGTGCACAACCACACCCTGCTGATTTTTTTTTTTTTTTTTTAGATGGAGTCTCACTCTGTTGCCAGGCTGGAGTGCAGTGGTACGATCTTGGCTTATTGCAACCTCTGTCTCCTTGGTTCAAGTGATTCCCCTTTACTTTGTGAAATGTTAGGATTTAGGATTTATAACATTATCAAGAGCATATAATTGTTCATAGAGTGTGCTAAATAATATGTAAAAAACCCCCCAAAAAACCAAAAAACCAAAAACTTGAATTTTTAGCTCTTGTTCTGGTTGCAAGTGTTTAAGCTACTTGGTTGTCCCCTAATGATAATGGTAGTAATGTTAATGTAATAGTTATATTTTCTCTTGTTTCTGGTAAGTTATTTTTCCTCACTCTAAACTCCTGATTTAAAGTCTCTGTTAAGCTGGGCGTGGTGGCATGCCTATAGTCTTAGCTTCTTGGGAGGCCAAGGTCAGAGGATTGCTTGAGCACAGGAATTCAACACTAGCCTAGGCAACATAGCAAGACCTCTCAAAAGCAAAAAAAAAAGGATAACGTCTCTGTTGGTTTTGATTGTTTTTTGAGATACATTGTTGTTTTTTTAAAAATACGGTAGTATTTATGGAAAGCTTTTTAAAGTTTTGCGGTATTTTAAGACCTTAGTCACTATACCATAAAACTCTTCAGTCATGGCCACTTTTATGTGATATAATTCAAAGTAAGCAGCCTTGATAACTGATAGCATTGGAAATAAGTAGTTAACCTAATTTAGAACTAGGAAGATTATATTTCAGTGTTAATATAATTTAGAAGCATCGTGGGCCATTATCTTATTTATGAGATATCATTGAACTTTCATATATAACCAAGTATTCAGTCATGTATAATGAAATTTAGTCAGTAATATGATCATAGTATCTGCTTTCTCAAAATTTGCTCATTCTTTTGGAAAGAATGAGGGATGGAGAATGATGGAAAGATTTGTGTAATTTAATGATGGTGTTATGGTGGAAGAGTAGACAGACGCACATATAAAGGAATAACACTAGCACATACTGAACATTTACTATGCAGTCACTGTTCTAAGCAGTTTCATGTATTTTTAATTTTTAAATTGGCAGAAAAAATTGTATGTATTTCTTGTGTGCTACATGAAGTTTTGAAGTATATATACATTGCAGAATGACTAAATCTAGCTAACTTACATATACATTACTTCATTTAGTCATCATTTTTGTGGTGAGAACACTTAACATCCACTCTTAGCGTTTTTCCATGTATTATTTAACCCACGTTTAAACTTATGAGCTAAAACCTTATTTACAGATAAGGAATTTAAAGCACAGAGAGGTTAAGTAACTTGCCTAAGCTCATACTCAGCTAGGAAGTGATGCAGACTGGATGGGAATTCAGAAATGAAAACGTGTTGGTGGAGACTGTGGGGGACAGACCATAGAAATGGCCAGCCTCAATGACATAGTTTTGGCTGAGGTAAAACCCCATCCAAGTAGTGTCATGTGGGCAAGACCGTGGTATATGGGTGTTCAGGAATTCATGGTGACAATGAGACAGAACTTTAGAGAACCTATTGCTTTGATTTCTTAAAGCATGTTTCTAGTTCTGTTTTGCCAAGGAGAAGAATAGGTGTTAGAAGAGAACAGTAATTGGTGTAAGGATTGGACTTTGCTATTAAAAAGTGAATCTTAGTGAATCTTTATTCCTTGAAATTTGAAGTTTTTCTTGGTAGTTCTTGAAACCCAATGATATTAAGGAGCAAGGTTAAGCAAACTGTCTAGAGTACAAACAAATAGAGAATAACAACTTACATTTATTTATAGCTTTTTAGTTTATAAAATACTTTTGTAAACATTTTCTCAATTGATATAAATAACACCTCTGTGAGACAGGCAGGCAGATGTTATTCTCCCATTTGACAAACTTCCATGGAGGAGAGGAGGGAACTGCCTTAGGAATGAGCCCCTGAATAATCTCAACCTCTAGTTGTTCTTTTTTATGATGCAACCAGAAATGAACTGGTTCTGGTTCTGCGACCAAAGCCTAGAAGTTGCTATTTCTTTGTAAAATTGCCAGAGTATGAGTAGTGGGCTTCTGTATTGTATGGTGCTGCAGGTTTGTTCTCTAAAATAAGTGATTGGAGAGCTACTTAATCTGGAAGCAGAAGAGGTACTTGGCATAAGGAATGGATCAAGATGGCTTATGGTAATTGACATGTTCTTAAATAATGTTTGTTATACCAAAAGCCTAGGCGTTTTACATAAATGTCATTTAGATTAAAACTATAATTCTAATGGCAACACTATAGTATCTTTTAAACCAATATTTTAATTAAAACCTACTAGCTGCAGTAATACTGAAGTGGTTTTGATTGTGTCTATGGATTAGCATAGAGGTGGGGCACTTTACTCTTTAGAAGTTGAAAAAGAAAGTCTGGTAGCTTCTAAAAAGGCAGAAGTGTGGCAGTGGTGAAATGTTGATAAAAGTTTGGTATGTCCCATTTCTCTTGTTCTTTTGAGAATAGTTTGAAATACTTTGGCTAATTTAAATTGGTCTAAGATATTAAGAAGGATTTTTCAAAACTCTCAAAACTATGCCATATAAAGGAATAAAATCCAATACGAATTCACAGAGTCACTTAGCTTTAAAGTAATTGATTAGTGACAAAATGTGACTTTGTTTTGCAAAAATCTAAGAAATTGGTGAATATTTTATATTATTATATTCGTATTTAAGATGTCTTTCAGTTCTTTCTGTTATTTTTTCCTGGTGCTGTCTTGTACTGCCTCCTTATCACCTCCCTCTTCCTTTTCGTCTGCCATCTGTCGGTTTGGCTCCTTATTTCAGAGTAGGCAGGCAGGAAAGGGTTTCTGTACACAAGATAAAACTAGTCCTGTTTGGGAGCTCAGTGAGCTGGAGTGCTTATGCAGTAACTCTACTGACAATAAATTCCAGAAGTACTAAAGGCCCACAGGGCTAGAAAGACAGCAATGACTCTGCAATATTGTCTGCAGTTTTTTTTCTGTGACTGTTGCTTTATTTAATAAAAAAATTTTTTAAAATAAATAACACTTAAACACTTTTTTTTTTTCACAGAGAGCTATAAATTGGTTAGATACTGTTAACAGACTTGCAAATAAGAGTAATTACATAGGAGAGCTTAGCATGTTGATTGCTTGTGAAGTTCATATCAAATGATTGCTTATGGTACTCTAGAAATATAATTTGATCTTAGTAAATTAATACTGCCTTGTACCTGACTCTGGATTAATATATTATGGGAATAGGTGGAAACTATGATAATTCAATTCCCATACAGCATTTTTTCTTATCTTTTTATTATAGTATATTTTAAATATATATTAACATAAAAGTAGAGGGAATAGTATAAAGAGCTCCCATGTACCCAGTATTGAAGTTCAAGAATTGTCAACTCATAGGCAGTCTTGTTTCATCTATATTTCTGTCTAGCACCCCTCATCCCCAATCCTTGGATTGTTGTTATTATTATTTGATTATTATTTGTTATTATTATTATTGTTATTATTATTATTATAGTCTCACTCCGTCACCCACACTGGAGTGCAGTGGTGCGACCTTGGCTGACTGCAACCTCCGCCTCCTGGGTTCAAGCGATTCTCGTGCCTCAGCCTCCCAGGTAGCTGGGATTACAGGCATGTGCTGCCACACCTGGCTAATTTTTGTATTTTTAGTAGAGATGGGGTTTTGCCATGTTGGCCAGGTTGGTCTTGAACTCCTTGCCTCAGGTGATCCATCTGCCTCGGCCACCCAAAGTGTTTGGATTATAGGTGTGAGCCACCACACCTGGCCCCTGGATTGTTTTAAATAAAATCCTTGACATACATAATGTTTACCTTTCAGATATTTAGATATGTTGAGTTTTAAAAGATAGAGTCTTTCTCTCTTTTTATACCATAACCGTAATAACATTATCATACCAAAAAATGTATAGCAAGTTCTTAATATCAAATATGAATCAGGCTTCATATTTCTCTGCTTTATAGATAAATATAGATCTATAGTTTATTTGCTTGAAGTGACATCAAATAGGGTTCATACTTTACAACAATTTGGCATGTTTATTACATCATTTAAAATCTTTAGACTCTCTTCATCTCTTTTTTTTCTTAATTTTTAAATTAAAGAAACCAGGTTGTTTGCCCTGATAAGTTTCCCTTAGTCTCATTTTGCTGATTGCATCTCTGTAATGTCACTTAACGTGTTCCTCCTGTCTCCTGAATTTCTGTACATTGATAGGTTGGTTTGTATTTTTTTTTCTCTCAGTAAGAATACTTCATAGGAGTGATTTGTGTTTCCATCAGGAGATATGTAAGGTCTTATGTCTCTTTGTGATGTTAGCAGCTATTGATGATAATTGCTTAGACTTCGTAATTCATCAGGGATTGCAAAATAGTGAAATTCCATTGTTCCTTCTTCATTCATGTGTTAGATGGCGCGGTTTTTTTTTTTTAGTATTTCTTTAACACTGTAAGTTGTATGTTTAGGCCACTATATGCCAGCACTGGTACTGGGTTGATTGGCAAGGTTCTGTGGTGGAATTCCTTTCAAGGAAGAGTGCAAGTCCTCATTATTGAAAATTTGGGAATGTTGAATAAATAGACTTTATTTAAAGGTTGTTGGTAAATAGGTTAAAATCTCATCATGAAATAAATATGACTTAAAGTGTGGAACTGGTCACTGATGTTTGTTCTTTTTAAGAGGACAATGTTGATATTCAGAAATTTCAAAAGTAATTTATGCAGGGCAGTAGTTATTCGTTTCTTGAGTCAGATTTCTCAGCATGAACTTGAGAACAGACCTGTTGTGTGAATCAGATTAATAAAATATTGACTTTACATAAGACAGCATATTTTTATTAAAGGTTGTCAAAGAACTGGAACAGCAACATTTCCCAATGTGACTCCTTGACAAAAGGGCTCTGGAGTCAAATAAACTTGGGAAACAATGTGTACTTTATTCTCTCTTGGAATGTCAAGTACATATTAACATGTAAAAGACTTACAGTAAAGAAGCCTGTTTAACATTAAACTCAATATTTTCCAAATTTATTTGATCTCTGAACCTTTTTTCCTCCTTATAACATCTTGAGGAACTAGTGATTTGAGGAACAAATTTTGGGAAATGTTAGGTGATATAGTTTGGCTGTGTCCCCACCCAAATCTCTTCTTCAATTGTAGTTCCCATAATCCCTACGTGTGAGGGGAGGGACCCAGTGGGAGGTAAATTAATCATGGGGATGGTTACCCTCATGCTGTTCTGATAGTGATTTCTCATGAGATCTGATGGTTTTAAGAGGGGCTTTCCCTCCTTTTGCTAGGCACTCTTCTTCTTGCCCCCATGTGAAGAAGGATGTGTTTGCTAACGTCTTCCGCCGTGATTATAAGTTTTCTGAGGTCTCCCCACCCCTGTGGAACTGTGAGGCAATTTAACTTCTTTCCTTTATAAATTACGCAGTCTTGGGTATTTCTTCATAGCAGCATGAGACAGGACTAACATGTTAGGTTAGAGGATTTGAACAGAGTAAAAAAAAATACCCAACCATAAAGAGTGTGTTTTCCTTCATTACAGTGATGTCGAGAAACTTTTGATAGGTAAATAATAGGACATTTTTCAGTGAGAAAAAGCCAGAGGCAAATGTTAGTTCATTGCTCCATCTTAGCCTGTAAGCATTACCCTTATAGGCTAAGTAAGTGTGATGTAACATACATTCATAGAAGTGTATGTGTAGTAAGTGTGCAGCTTCATAAGTTCCACAGGGGCTTTGGAAGATCACAAATGCCTCTAACAAGGTTATAATCATAGCTCACATTGGATTTATTTTCATATTCTGCTTATTTTTTGTTAACCTGAGAGATTCTCAGGAGGGAGTTAGATACAGTTCAAGATGAGGAAACAAGAAAAACTTCCCATTTTCTTTTGAATCAGATCTTTATAGTGTGACTTCAGTGTGTTGTATGAAAGTGAATTCTCAAGGCAATAGATGTATTCAAAGAAAAGTAAGCACATACACATTTCCAAAACAGTTTGGCCTTTTAGATTTTCCCTACTAAAACTTACCTGCAGTCATGTTACAATGTAGATTTGCCTAGATGTTTTCTAACATAGGAATTAATACTGTTTTGAAACAATGAAAATGTGGGTTGAAGATTTAAGAGATGGAAGGTTCTGTCTTCCTATAATTTTTGGTGAACCAGGCTATTCGCTGGCCTTTAGCTTCCTTCTGTGTAATTTGTACAAAGGACAAGCCTAAGTAAACTTGTCATCTTGCCGTCTGGATTTTCTCTTACTTGTAGGAAGGGTAGGCAGCTTAGTGTCTGTGTTTATGGGAACAATGTTTTTCTGCCAGCTCATTTTTGAGCGGGAGTTACAAATCTAGCTCTAAATTTATAGAGATGGATTCAATGTAATTACTTAAAGAAAAATGATTATGTTGTAAGGAAATTAAAAGTGAAATTTGTTTAATACAGATACTCCTGGGAATGAATGAGTTTATTACATATGCTCCATCAGGAAAAACATGGTTAGTAATGGAAAAACCATGTTTATCATTTAATTCCTAAATATGCTTTTATTGTAAAAGATAACTTTTGGTTTTTCCTTTCCTCTTTTATGTTATGGGGGCTCAGCTGTGCCTGATTTAGCTGTTTCTATACTTCTCCCCAAATTCTGATTTTGAAAATTTCTCAAATTTATAGAAAAAATGAAGAATAGCGCTTTTCACCTAGATTCACAAATTGCGACATTTTGCTACAACTGCTTTTTTCCTCTCCTCTAAACATACATACATTTTGCTTTAAGTGAGAATAAGTTGTGGTCATCATTATACTCCCCATTCTCTCCCAGTACATTGGCATATATCCCTTAAAAAGGACATTCTCCAGCATAACCACAATACTTTTACCACACCAAAGGAAAATAACATTAATTCATTATCACTTAATATGCAACATATGTGTTTAAATCTTTCTCATTTCCCACTTATATTTTATAATTGCTTTTTGTTTTCTTTGGTTCCAGGATCCAATCACATTCACATACTGCTTTTGGTGTTTATGTTTCTTTAAATCTAGAATAATCCTCAGCCTTTTTTTTCCCAAATGACATTAACTTTATTGAAGAATCTAGGCCAGTTGTCTTATACAATGTCCTACCATGTGAATTTGCCTCTTGGTTCTTTAATATTATATATTCAAGTTAAACATTTACTTCATTAACACTATGTAGGTGATGTTACGTACTCCTTAAATCACCTCAGGAGGCACTTAATGCCATTTTCCTTTATAGGTGACACTAAGTTTGATTGCTTGTTTAAGGTGGTAACTATTGCCAGATTATTTCTTTGCAAATGTACACTTTTTTCCCCTTTGTAATTAATAAGCAATTAGGCAGTGGTATTTTGAGATCATGTGAAAGTTGTCTCTCCTACAACCCTTTTCCACTGGTTTTAGCATCCGTGGAAAACTATCCTTGCCCTTTTTTTTAAATTAATAAAAAAATTAAACAATATATACAAATGATAAGAAACTTACGTAGTATAAAAATGTTTGTAGCAAAAGATATATCTCCCTTTCATTCATTCATACTGTATCTTCATTTTCCTAGTTTTTCCCAGAGTTAACTGTCATTGGTTTCTTATGTGTCTTCCAGAGATTTTCGACCGCTCTAGTAATGCATTCATCTATATAGGCCTTCTTTTTTTTATTTTTACACAAATGGCTTATTTCATGAAACATAATAGTTTAAAGATCTACTCATAGTATATATCAAAATTTCATTTCTTTTTATGGCTGAGTACTGTTTCAGTGTATGTATATACACCATATTTTGTTTATCCATTCATCCGTTGATGGACAGTTGGTCTATTTCTGCCTTTTGATTATTGTGAATAATGCTGCTGTTAACATTGGTGTACAAATATCTGTTTGAGTCTCTACTTTTAATTCTTTTGCATATATGCCTTGATGTGGGCGCTTGGTCTGCATCTTAATGTATTTTTAACTTAGTATATCGTAGTTATCATTTTACAACTTAATACATTCCAAATAATTGTAGATCTTCCTCATTCATTTTAATTATTGCCTTGAATTCTAGTTTATGTGTATAATTTATTTAATCAGTTTATTGTTTGTGGACTTTAGATCGTTTCCTGGCTGGGTGCAGTAGCTCACACCTGTAATCACAGCGCTTTGGGAGTCTAAGACAGGAGGACTGCTTGAACCCAGGGTTTCGAGACCAGTCTGGGCAACATAGTGATGAGACTTATCTCTTTTTTTAAAAAGCAAAAAACAAAAAACAAAAAACATCATTTCCCCTTTTCATTGCTTTTATTACTTTTTTTTTTTTGCTATTCTGAACAAGGCTGCAATGAATAGGGTATTTCTTAGTTTAAACAGTACTTTGTTTCTTGATTAAAACTACACTATGAAAATGTTGACTGAGCCTAGTCCCGCTGAGTATACCTTCTAAATGTCCTTAAAATTCATCTCCTTACAAGCTCAATATATTGTTGCTCTTTTATTTTAGGCCTATATTTCTCAACTCAACTTTTGCAGTGGCCCAGGATTGGTCTGTTGTGTGGTGGCCATTCTTTCCCTTCATTGTCTTAGTGTTATCGACAGCTCCTGATGTGTAGCCTTGTTATGGGAACATTACCATGTTGTATTGTAATTGCTTATATATCTTTATATGCTTTGAGGTTCTGAGTCTTTTAGGAGCACTGCTTTGTATACAGTGGAATTTATTATGGATAAATTTTGCACATTCTTGTTAAGATCTTTGTAGTGGTAAGTCAGAATACCACTATTAAAATTAACACGTAATTGCAGATTTAGAAAAATGCACAAATAGGACTGACCCTTGGTTCGTTAGAATATACTGGGGGTTCATGCTTTTATTTTTGTTTATTTTTTGATAAAGAGGTTAAAGGTAACTTTGAAGCCAGTCAGTGGTTGATACTATTGTGTCTTCCTCCTCCTTCCATATTTCTTTTGATACCATTAACTCTTTCAGATAATCTTTTGAATTTTATTTTTTCTCCTTAAAATCATACTCATATATAAGTATTCTGTGACTATTTGAGGAGCTAGCCAGAGTACCTACTTCTGATATTTTTGCTGTTTCTTCATTTTTTATTTAGGGAGGGCGTAAGAATGAGTTCTTGAAGTATCAATTGGATATAACATTGGGAGTTCTGTGAGGATAAATTTACTAAAAATGTTGATTGTCATGATGTAGGCTTTCCTTTATAGTTGCTAACAGATTTATGGTTCTAAAGAAGTGGGAGGTGATTTTTTTTCTATAGACAATATGATAAGGACCCCCAAGATCTTCACTGCTCTAGAAAGTATACTTCTGTTGACATGTAGTGTCTGCTCCATGGCCACTGGTCAGCTGCAAATTAAGGTATTTGCATGTGCTGATATTTCTGTTTGCATTTCTGGATTAATTGTATCTATTACTATAATAGACTGTTGAACTTGACAGATGGATAACTTACTTTACTCTTTTTTTTTTCCCAAAGATTCTTTCATTAAGAAGTGCATTGGTGAGCAGTGTACAGTGGCTCATGCCTGTAATTCCAGCACTTTGGGAAGCTGGGACAGGAGGATTGCTTGAGGCCAGGAATTTGAGACCAGCCTTGGCAACATAGTGAGACCTTGTCTCTGGAAAAAAAGAAAAAAATTAGCTGAGTGGTAGCATGTGCTTGTAGTCCTAGCTACTCAGGATGCTGAGGCAGGAGGATCACTTGGACCCAGGAGTTCAAGGCTCCAGTGAGCTATGATTGTGCCACTGCAGTCTAATCTAGGCAACAGAGCAAGACCCTGTTTCTGAGGGAAAAAAAAGTACATTGATGTTCTAAAAAAGAAACACCCAAGTTTGATAGCAGCCATTATTCAGAATCATTACATTGAAAACAAAATCATTAAAAACATAATAAATTTGCTTATAGCTGCTTGTCACAAACTTTTTGTACTAGAACATTGTAGTGATGTATTTTTTTTTTGTCAACTAGAGTTACTATAATGCTATGTTAACTTCTATAAAGGAATACAAAAGAAGAAACTTAAAATAACTGATGTTACTTACCTTTAGGGGATATATGATGAACAATTAGAGACCATATAGGGCAATAGCTAATATTTATTTTCATAGTTTTCAAAGTAGTTCCTTGTGACAGATACAGAAATTCCAAGATGAGAAAGATAATTGAGGGTTAAGGTTGTTCAAGCAGGATTAATTTGGGCAGGGGGCGGGGGAGGTAGGATTTGAATTAGTAACTGTAGAAAATATAAGTGGAAAGGAAGGTGTGGGCATTACAGAGGACAACAGCATGAGTAAAGTCACAAAGATAGGAGTGAACATATCTCAACTGAGTGATGTAGGGATTGGTAGGAATTCCTACCTGACTAGAGCAGGGACAACTGGGGAGCATGGGGTGGTAAAATTTATTAGGTTGGTGGGGACAGTTGATTGTGAGTCTTAAGCAGACTAAGTGATTTTAAGCCTGGGGAGCTATCTATATCAGTGAGGGTCCTGGCAGGCAATAAATGTACTAGTTGTAGAGATTTGGGTAGGGTTAAGGAGAGCAACAGAGTATTGTCATGTTCCCAAGGCCTAACACTATTGGGAAGCCGTTAATATACTTTTAAGTCTGATGAGAGCTGGAGCAATGGAAGCCAAGCTTGTGGTCAGGACCTGTATAGCCCTAGAGGAAATGGCTTTGTGAGGTGGGAAGGGGGCTAGAGAAATAAAACCCCCAACTTCTTTTACTTCTCATCCTCCCATTTCCTCTATGTGTGCCTCTCAATGGCCCAGTGCAACTGGAAGTAAGAAGAAAACTTGGGCAGTGTAATCCCAGAGGTCAGCCTCAAAGGGTGCAAAGCAAAGCTTGGAAGGGTAGAGAATAGGCTTGATTTGAGGAGGTTGGGGGCAAATAGAGAATGCCTAGTCCAGCACCCATTTTAAATTATTGCAAATTTATAAAGTAGGGGAGTGTTATAATGAAAATGCTCTTGGAGGAAGATTTGGTTTAGTGGATTTTGAGCCTTAAAAAAATCACTCAGGCCAGGTGCAGTGGCTCACGCCTGTAATCCCAGCACTTTGGGAGGCCGAGGTGGGTGGATCAGTTGGTCAGGAGTTTGAGACCAGTCTGGCCAACATGGTGAAACCCTGTCTCTACTAAAAATATAAAAATTAGCTGGGCACGGTGGCGTATGCCTGTAATCCCAGCTGTTAGGGAGGCTGAGGCAGGAGAATTACTTAAACCCAAGAGTGAGCTGAGATCACACCACTGCACTCCAGCCTGGGTGACAGAGCAAGACTCCATCTCGGAGGGGGTGGGGGGAATCTCTCTCTGGGCAGAGTTCCAACTTACAACAACAAAGGCAGAATACAATCTATTATCTGATTTATCCTTATAGCCCCCACCGTAGCTTATTTTGTTATTTCTCTGTAGACTTGTTAGATCAGAATTAATTCCTCTTCCACAGTGTTCTGAGCCCTTGCAGTGAGAAAGCTGGGGTGCCAGTGGCTGAAAGGGATAAAAGAGTAGGGCAGAGTACCAGCCTTTCATAGCATGAGTCTGGTTGTGGGGTGGATGGAGCAGTAATGATGAAGACAGGTACATGAATAATAACAAACCAGGCAGAATATGATAAATGTACATATGTGTAAGCAAAAGAGAGTTAGAGGAGAAAGTGATTAAATCTGTGTTGGTGAGCGTAGGTTGATTTCAACGTGAAAAGCTTCATGGAAGAAGTCACCTTTGAGATAGGCCTTTGAAGGAGAAATGTGGATTTTGACAGGTAAAGATTACGTAGGTGAGGTGGAAAGATTGCTTGAGCCTAGGAGCTTGAGGGTGCACTGAGCTATGACTGTACCTGTGAATAGCAGCTGCACTCCAGCCTGGGCAACAGAGTAAGACTCTAGCTCAAAGCAAAAAAAAACCCAAAAAAACAAAAAAAAAAAAACCGCTTGTGTTCTGCAGAAATGCTCGTCAGAGGTGATTTGGGAGGTATCTGTAGTGATGATGAGTTAAGCTTTAGCAATGAACAGGAAGTGGTTGATGTTAAGAAAACAAATATACTGAGAAGAAAAAGGAGATTCTAGAACTTTTGGGAATACCAGCATTGGGTGGACAAGAGGGGCACAATTATGGCTCACTGCAGCCTCTACCTCCTATGCTTAAGCAATCCTCCCACCTCAGCCTCCCAAGTAGCTGAGACTATAGGGGTGCACCACCATGCCTGGCTAATTATGTTTTGTAGAGATGGGGTTTCATTATGTCGCCCAGACCAGTCTCAAACTCCTGGGCTCAAGTGAGCCCCCCATCTTGGCCTCCCAAAGTGTTGGGATTACAGGCATGAGCCACTGCACCCAGCCCCTATTTTATTGAGTTGCTCTGAAGAGTAAATAATACATGTATTTTCTGCCACATAGGAAGTGCTTCAGTGAATGTTAACTTCTGTTATTGCTTTGTTCACCTAGAGAATGCTAAAAACTTCAGAATTCGGTAAACTCACTTATAGGAACTTAAACTTACTTTCAGTAACTTGTTTATTTCAGTTTTAGAAAGATAGTTGTAGTGCTGATTGGTTTTTTCCCCAGTTCCTTAGTAGTTTTCTAACCTTTTCATTGATGAATTTTGGTAATTTATGTATGTATATCAGTTTGGATTTGTGCATTGCACCAGGAGTGGAAAAAAGAACAATTGGCTTTTAGTGGTACAAATTTTTACTGTAAATTAATAAACAAAACAAAACTGCAGTTTTCCTTTGTCAGTATTTAGCTGGTTCATCAGGATTGTGAACTGGTGGTTCTAGAATACAAGTGAAAACCCGTTAGTTTGATTTGATTTTGTCTGTAGTTCTTTACTCACTGAATAGGCACATCTGTTTCTAGGTTTATTTGACTGGTTCTCATTATTGATGTAGCAAAAACAATTTGCCAGCGAGCTCATTAAATCTTTTCCTTTTCTAAGTGTACTTTCTTAAATAGCAATAATAACAATGAAAAAGTTTTTTTCTTTTTTATCAGGAGTTTAATTTTGCACAGCTAACCATTGATAATTTGTGTGGTTAATGAATAAGAGTGCCAACATCAATCATTTAGCCTAATGAAGCCTTCTAGAAGTACGTGTGGCAGGAGTGGGGAGACCTGGACCACAGTATACATTTAAGTTTCAGTTATAGAACTTTGCAAATGGGCTCTTCCTCCTGCACTTTCAGAAATGCCCTTGAGAAGTCTTTATTGACACTTTATCTTATGATTCTCTAAGCACTGTGTATGGGGGGAGGCATGGGATGGTAGATGTCGAGAGTTCAGTTTTAAACATGATTTGTTTGAGATTCCTTTGGTACATCTGAATGGATGTATCATGCTGGCAGTGGATGTCCAGGTCTGGAGCTCAGGAGAGGTTTCGACTGGAGTCATTAGCATATGAGATAGGTAAAAGCCTTGGGAGTTGCTGGGATCCAAAAATGTATGTACATTAAGAGGAAGAGACTGAAGTGGACTACAGATAGAATCCCTAGGATATATCCACTGTGGTACCACCACTCTTGGACTTGCTCACATTAAGTTAGTTCAGAGTAAGATAATATGTGAGATTAACTTATATTCAATACGTGTAATGGACTACCTGGATTCAGATTGCTCAGCTTAATTCAGGAAATATTTATTGAGCTCCCTCTATGCTTTACCTATGCTAATAAACACTAGGGATATAAGCAAAATTGACACTGCCTCTGCCCTCATAGTCTTTATAGACTAGTGTGAGAGATAGTCTTTGCTGTTTTTACTCACGGCACTTCTGACAACACGAATGACAACCTGCAGTTCATTTCCATTCTGACACTAACTATCTAGAGTTAGCATCAGACTCCACAGGTTTAAGGGCTCAGTCCCACAAGACTACCAATACTTCAGATGCCAGTTGCATGTATTGAATCCCACACTTCTGACTTGCCTACAAACAGGGGAGTTGCTACACCTACCCCCTCACCTTTGAGTAATTTGCTAGAATGGCTCACAGAATGCAGGGAAACATCCTATTTACAATGACTGGTTTATTATAAATGATACAACTCAGGAAAAACCAAATGGGAGAGATGCATAGGGCAAGATACAAGGGTAAAGGCTTGGAGTTTCTATGCCTTTTCCTGACATGTCACCCTCCCAGCATCTTGATGTGTTCATCAACCTGAAAGCTTTCCGAACCCTGTCTAGGGGTGTTTTCGGAAGCTCCATTACATAGGCTTGATTGATTAAATCATTGGCCATTGATAATTAACTTGATCTCCACCCCTTTTCCTCTCCCTTGAGGTCTGGTGGTGGAACTGAAAGTTCCATCCCTTTTATCACTTGGTTGGTTTCTCTGGTGACCAGCCTTCATCCTGAAGCTATCTAGGGGCCCACTAAGAGTCACCTCATTAGCATAAACTCAGGTATGGTTGAAAGGGGCTTGTTATGAATAACAAAAGATGCTCCTTTTCTATCACAAAGGAAATTACAAACACCAATACATATTTCTTATGCCACAAATGAACATTAAACAAATCGCACAAATTATATGTAATTGCAAACCATGCAAGGTGCTATGAAGGTAAAGTACTGGATGCTGTGTGAACATTTTGGGAGAGACCTAATCTCACATGGATACAGCCAGGGATACTTTCCCAGAGGAAGTGACATTTAATTCAACTAGTGATACTGTTACTGAGTACCTAATTAATATCTCTGGTATGGTACTATTTAAACTGATATCTTGTGACTAAACATTAACTGGGTGAAAGAGGGTGGAATGGAGAAGGCAGGCTCTAAATAGAGAGAACTACCTGTGCAAAGTTCCTGAAATACAAAGGAGCATAGTGCCTTCCAGGAGTTAAGGATCTCAGGCGTCTATAGAAGAGAGAACAAGGGGAGAGGTCAGTTCTTGGCCTTCTTGTCAGAGGAGAGATTTTGTTCTTTAGAGTAAACCTATTCAGAAAAATTTTGAATTCTTTTCCCCTTTGAAATAGACTTTATAACTTTTTATTACAGAAAAATGTTAACAAATGCATCAGTGGAGAGAATATTTCCCCATACCCCAGTTTCTTTCTTCTTCTTCTTCTTTTTTTTTTTTCTCTTAAGAGACAAGGTCTCACTGTCATCCAGGCTGAAATGCAGTGGCACGATCATAGCTCACTGTAGCCTTGACCTCCTGGGGCTTAAGGGATCCTCCTGCCTCAGCTCCCCAGTAGCTAGGACTGCAGGCCCATACCACCACATCTGGCTAATTAAAAATATTTTTTTTTCTGTAGGGATGGAGTTTCACACTGTTGTGCAGCCTCAGGCTGGTCTCAAACTCCTAGCCTCAAATGATCCTCCCAAAATGCTGGGATTATGGATGGTAGCCACTGCACCTGGCCATGTTTTAGAGTATCTTGAGTCTGATTTAGGAATGGCTCCTGAAACCTGCTCACAGAATTTCTCTGACCCCCTTTCTGGGTTCTCTGCAATTTTAGTTTTGCTTGCAGCTATCCTTGTTAAGTGTTTACCATTAGTTTTTGGCATTTTATTGTCCCATCATCTTCCATCTTCTGTCTTTTCCTCAAATTCCATATTTTTCTTTGCTTTCAAAGCCTAGTTCCTTAATAACTGATCTCCACTACTACTCATGGAGATCATAATTTTCTTCCCAGAGTTTTGTAGATCATTGCCTCCTTTGGATACTGGCAGAAAGGATCAATATTTGTATTTTTGTTTTTCATTTTTTTTTTTTTTTTTTAGAGACAGAGTCTTGCTCCGTCACCCAGGCTAGAGTGCAGTGGCATGATCATAGCTTACTGCAGCCTTGACCTCCTGGGCTCAAGTGATCCTCCCACCTCAGCCTCCTGAGTAGCTGGGACTACAGGTGCAAGCCACCATGCCTGGCTAATTTTTTAATTTTTGGAGAGACAGGATTTTACCATATTTCCCAAGCTGGTCTCAAAGTCCTGGGCTCAACTGATACTTCTACCTCAGCCTCCCAAAATGCTGTGATTACAGATGTGAGCCACTGTGCCTGGCCAGTAGCTACTTTTTGTTAAAGCCTTAAGCATCAGAACTGAGCTGAGGAAAGAGATAGGCAGAAGAAGGTGTCTCTGCTAAGCTACAGAGTTTATAATTTTGTTGAACAACTCCATGTCATTGACTGATTTGAAGTTAACTTGTCTGAAAATTAAATGTGCAATTATGACCTATTTCTGAAACGTATCTTAAAAAGTAAGCTCAGAGATGATGCTTTAAAAAAGTCTTCTTTTTTAAAAAAGAAATTATTTGTGCCCTTTTTGCTTTGAGTTTGGAATTGGTACCCCCCAAACCTGATGGTAAAATGTTTTATTTATAAATCCACTGAAGTAAGAAATAGTATGCAACCACTAAATGCTTAGGGCTTATAAAAAACTGACGTTAATATATCTATGAGTTACCATTTTGGTAGCCAAAAATATTTAAATGTAGAAAGTAGTAGTAATTAATTAGTTAATTTAACAAACACTATGATGGTCTAGCTTGTATGGCAGAGAATTAAAATAAGGTGGAATCCATCCCTAACAGTGAGGAGTGCGTTATCTATTAGGGGAGTAACAATCCTAAATAATTGTATTTCAATGTCAGAGGTATCCTATTAGAGAGAATCAGAAAGCACTAGTTTTCAAGTTCTGAAAAGCCCTGTAAAGTTTGTTTGTTTTTTTTTTTGTGTTTTTTTGTTTTGTTTTGTTTTGTTTTGGTAAAGTTTGAAGATTGAAGAGGAAGGACTTTAGTAAGTGAAGGAGAAGAGGATAGAAGCAGTGGTTTGAAGACCTGGAATGACTTGGTGGTTTTAAGAACCTGTAAGATTTTCTTAAGTGGCTGTTATGTCAAGGAGCTGAATAAGGAAGCTACAGCAAGGAGAGAATTTTCAATTAAATTTTATCCTAAAGCACTGATTCTGGGGTTGAAGGGAGAAGTAACAGGTTGTAGTGTCACACTTCTCTAAGTGCTTTAGTGAGGTTGGGTGGGGCTGGGGACTTGGACATGTGTGTTTTGACAAGTTCTAACACTTGATTCTCATTCACATCAACTCAACCTTTAGAGTTAATTTTTCCAGGGGGTGATACTATGGGGCAGTGAAAATAGCACTGGACTTCAGAATCTGGGAACTTATATTCAAATCCTGACTCTGCCATTCACCTTGTGTGTAATCTTGTCATACTATTTAATTTTTTGAAAATTGTTTCATGTTATTAATAACTATCTTAGGGATTTTTGTGATAATTCAGTTGAAATTCTGAAATGTCGTAGGTATACAGTAAAAGTTTTGTAATCTGACAGGTTTTCCTGTCTGCTGCACAGACAAAATCAATTAACAGAGACCACTACGTTGCAGTAAGTTGCAGTAAAGGAAGAGTTTAATTGACAGGAGGCTGGCCATGCCATGCATGAGACAGAGTTATTATTCAAATTGATGTATTTCCCCAAAGGCTTGGAGTTTAGGGTTTTCAAGGATAATTTGGTGGGTGGGGGACTAGGGAATGGGGAATGTTGATTGGCCAGAGAAAAAAAATGACTGGAGTGTGAAAAACAGGCCTGGTGTGATGAGTCTGCCTCTGGATGGGGCCACAGGATGTTAAGTCTTGAGGCAGGAGTCCAGGTGGAGTCATTCTGAAAGATAACACAAAAGAACCAATCTTAAGTTCTATAATAATGATTTTCTCTATAAGAGTAATTGAGGAAGTCACTAATATTGTGACCCCTGGCCACATGACTCCTGAACAGTAAGGAATGGTAGAAGCTATACCTGTCTCGTGACCTCTAGCCGTATGACTCCTGAGCAGTAAGGGATGATAGAAACTATGCCTACATCTTAGCAGAATTCAGGCCTCTCTCATAATCCTAACCTTGTGGCCTTTCATTAGTTTTCTGAAGGTGGTTTAGTTTTGGGAAAGGTTATTATCATCCTTGCTTTAAGGTTAAACTATAGATTTATCTGAAAATCAGCTTGGTCTTGTAAACCAAAAATAAAATTTTAAGCTCTCTAACCATCTGAATGCCCCCCTCCTCTCAGCAAGGGCATTCCTGATAAACTAGTTCCAGTCATGATGGAAAGGGGGATTCAGATATGCTTCATAATACTCTCCTCTCTTTTGGAATTACTGATAGAACAAGACTCTTTAAGTCTGATAAGAAACATTTAAAATCTATTCTCTGAAGCCTGCTACCTGGAGGCCTCATCTGCATGATAAAACCTTGGTCTCCATAACCCTTTATTGTAACACAGACATTTCTTTCTTTAGATAATAATTCTTTCAACCAATTGCCAATCTGAAAATCTTTCAGTGTGTCTATGACCTGAAAGCCTCTGCTTCAAGTTGTCCCGCCTTTCTGGACTGAACTAATGGACATTTTACAAGTATTGATTGATATCCCGTGTCTCCCCTAAAATATATAAAACCAAGCTGTCCTCGACCACCTTGGGTACATGTCATCAGGACCTCCTGAGGCTGATCACAGGCATGTCCTTAACCTTGGCAAAATAAACTTTCTAAATTGATTGAGACCTGTCTCAGCTACTTTTGGTTTACAGTCTACACCCAGGAATGATCAAGGATACCTTTGCAGTTAGAAGCAAAGTGGACTTAACTGTGTCAGATTTCTCTTACTGTCATAATTTTGCAAAGGTGGTTTCAGTTTTGTGAGTTTAAGTTTTAATTTAGAATTTACATTAGAAACTACCGAATTTAGTCACATTTCAGTACCCTTATCCACATATTAAATGAAATAGAAACTTATTAAAAGTTGCAGAAGATGTAACTGTTGGAAAATATGTTTGTTGGCATATGTACTTCGTGACGCCCCTTAGTAGTGGACTAAATTTAGTTTAAAAAATATAATTAATTTATTATACTTGTGAAAAATAAAGGTTCCTCTTTGAAGATTTTCCTCCCCATTTAACTAGGAATAAATAGTAACTTCTCTTAGAAGCAAAATTTATTTAAAGACCTGTGCTAACATTCTTAAAAATCTTCTAGCTGTGATAAAGAAATTAATATACTTTATGTTCTTAGCTCCCACAATTTAGCCTATTTGCCCTGGCATGCTTATACTGGTCCAAGCAAGCATTAGGTCATAGCCTGTTCCTCTTCCTTATTTAAAGGTATTTTTACCTTTCTCAGCATTTCGCAAGTTAACTTCCTCCTTCCTTTATTCTCCTCTACCTTTGCCTCTTTTAAAAAGTTTTGAGTTGCTAGCCAATCGGGACAAATAGAGAATGTGAGGTCCTGTTCCAGTCAACAGAAACCGGATACAGCAGTAGGGTGGACACGTCAGGTTATAAATGACCCTGTCTCCTTTGTTCGGTGTACTCTCGTGTCAGAACTGCTGGCGAGTGTACCCTTTCTGCAGAAAGTATAAAAATGGCTTTGCTGAGTCAATTAAATTTATGTTCAAGTGCTGTTTCTTTATGGCACCAGGAAACAAGCATTTCAAACATACTGCTGGTTTGCATGGGCAAACATGAAATATCTTCAGATTAATTCAAAATAGGAACCTTTTGTATCAGAGCTTTTCTATTTGATTGAAAATAAAATCAACCCACTTTAAATTCCAATTAAATGTTAATTTTCCTATATTAAACTGATATTTTTTCTCTCAATTTTATCTCTACTTCTGTAATCTTAGGTGCTATCAACATCTCTCATTCACATTTCTGAAATATGTTTTTATTGGTTATTTTATTTTAAAAGTATCATTACTGTTTATCGACTTTGAACTCTTATTTCCAATTGATAGATGCAAGCAGAACATTTTAATAAAACCATTGTAAAAGGCAAGCTTTAGTGACTAAGACAATTGACCCACTTTTTCCTTCCTCAAAATTTTAAGATCTTTAAAGCAGAAACTTGTGCTTTAAAACTGTATTGCTATATTTTAAAATGATATAATTTGTATGTCATTTAAATGTTCAATTAGGGAAAAGGATGATTTTTCCTTTTTTTTTTTTTTTTTTTTTTTGAGATGGAGTCTTGCTCTGTCACCCATGCTGGAATGCAGTGGCGTGATCTTGGCTCACTGCAACCCCCGCCCCCCGGGTTCAAGCAGTTCTCCTGCCTCAGCAGCCCGAATAGCTGGGACTACAAGTATACACCACCATGCCTAGTTAATTTTTGTATTTTTAGTAGAGATAAGATTTTGCCATTTTGGCTAGGATGGACTTGAACTCCTGACCTCAGGTGATCTGCCCTCCTTGGCCTCCCAAAGTGCTGGGATTACAGGTGTGAGCCATCGCACCCTTTATGTGTTTTTCTTAAACTGCTCCGGTACGGGGAGTGGGAAAGTAGGGATCTTAGCTGTTCTAATATGAAAGAGTAGCATCTCCTGCTAGAGTCCCAGTTTTAATGGATGGTAGGTGAGATATTGTAAAATATATATTTGGTCTTCCTCATGTCTCCTGGAGTGTAACTCCAAAAATCCTTGGAATCTCCAAAGTGATCTGTGTCTTTATGTATGCTAATGAATTGACTGATGGCTGGTCACCTCTGGTTAGCTTCAGGATTGGGGCTGGTCACTGGAAAGACTGACACATGATTAGAGGGTAGTACTTTCAGCGCCATCCCCAACCTCTGGGGAGGGGAGGAAAGAAGGGCCAAAGATTGAGTTGATCACTCAGTGATTCGACCAGTAATACCTAGTAATGAAGCTTCCATAAAACCACAAAAAGCCCAGGTTCAGGTGTTACAGGAATGGGGTTCTGATCCAGAGCCCAAGAGAGGATTCTTGGATCTCACGCAAGAAAGAATTCAGGGCGAGTTTGTAGAGCAAAGTGAAAGCAAGTTTATTAGGAAAGTAAAAGAATAGAAGAATGGCTACTCCATAGACAGAGCAGCCCCAAGGGCTGCTGGTTGCTCATTTTTATGGTTATTTCTTGGTGATATGCTAAACAAAGGGTGGATTTTTCATGCCTCCCCTTTTTAGACCATATATGGTGACTTCTTGACATTGCCATGGCATTTGTAAACTGTCATGGCGCTGATGGGAGTATGGCAGTGAGGACAACCAGACACTCTCGTGGCCATCGCGGTTTTGATGAGTTTTAGCCAGCTCCTTTACTGTAACCTATTTTATCCAAAGGTCTTTATGACCTGTATTTTGTGCCGACCTCCTGTCTCATCCTGTGACTTAGAATGCCTTAACCATCTGGGAAGGCAGCCCAGTAGTTCTCAGCCTCATTTTACCCAGCTCCTACTCAAGGTGGAGTTGCTTTGGTTCACACACTTCTAACATAGGAAACTTTCAGATAGCTGAACCCATAGAGGTTCTATACTGGAAAGGGGTCCCTATCCAAACACCAAGAGAGGGTTCTTGGATCTCACGCAAGAAAGAATTCGGGGTGAGTCCACAGAGTAAAGTGAAAGCGAGTTTATTAAGAAACTAAAGGAATAAAGAATGTCTGCTCCATAGGCAGAGCAACAGCAAGGGCTGCTCCACTAAGGATAGTTATAGTTATTTCTTGATTATATACTAAACAAGCGGTGAATTATTCATGAGTTTTCTGGGAGAGGGGTGGGCAATCCTGAAACTGAGGGTTCCTTCCCCTTTTAGACCATATAGGGTAACTTCCTGACATTGCCAGGGCATTTGTAAACTGTCCTGGCACTGGTGGGAGTGTCTTTTAGCATGCTAATGCATTATAATTACTGTGTAATGAGCAGTATGGACTACAAGAGGCCACTTTCGTGGCCATCTTGGTTTTGATGGGTTTGGGCCAGCTTCTTTACTGCAACCAGTTTTATCAGTGTGGTCTTTATGACCTGTGTCTTGTGCCGACCTCCTGTCTCATCCTGTGATTTAGAATGCCTAACCTTCTGGGAATTCAGCCTGGTAGGTCCCAGCCTTATTTTACACAGCCCCTATTCAAGATGGAGTTGCTCTGGTTCAGACACCTCTGGCAGTTCCTGGAGGGTAGCATCCCCAGAGAGGGCATGAAAGCCCTGGGCCCCTTGCCCCATATCTTGCCCTATCCTTCTCTTCATCTGGTGTTCATTGATACCCTTCGTAATAGCCTTTATTATAAACCCATAAATGTATGTATGAGTGTTTTCCTGAGTTCTGTGAACTGCTCTAGAAATTAATCAACTGCTCTAGAAATTAATCAAATCCAAGGAGTGCAGTGTGGGAACCCTGCTTTATAGCTAATTGGTCAGAAGCACACATAAAACAACCTGGGGCTTGCAATTGGAATCAGAAGTGGGAGACAGTTTTCTAGGACTGAGCCCTCAACCTGTGAGATCTGTTGCTATCTCCTGGTAGGTAGTGTCATAACTGAATTGAATTAGAAGACACCCAGCTGGTGTCTGCTGCAAGACTGCTTGCTTGGTGTGTGGAGAAAATCTCCCACACATTTGGTCACAGAAGTGTTCTGTGTTGTGAGAGTGTAATAGGAAGAAACTGAGTTCTTTTGTTCTATATCATCAGAGAAGGTAATATGAAATATTATTTTACATTAAAACCACACCATGTATTATGAAGAAAAATGCCAAAATTGTAGGAGTTTAATTTCTTGCTTAAAAGGGAACAATTAGTTGGGGATACTCCAAACTCCTGGAAGCATGCATTCATTCTGCTTTGCTGATAGGGTTATATCTGGAAAGGGTTTTGAAAAGTCAGTAATATCTTCTGCACTTGAAGTTATTTATATTCTTTTTGTATTCCTTCCAGAGGTGGATAGAATGTAGTAAGAACCAATTTTGTGTGTTAAACTTTTGGGTTTCATTTTCATATTTTAGAAGTGGAATGAACTTTGGAGATTATTTTATTCAAATCCCTTATTTTTTAGATGGGGCCTGGAGAAGAGGGTAAGTGTTCTTGCCCAAGATCATTTCTTGGGTATTAGAACCTTAATTTCCTGATTCCATCTAATGTTATTGAATCGCACTGGTCTCTTTGTAGCTAAGGTAAGAGATTATAAACTGGTTTAAGACATTAAGGTTTGAGAATATTGGTCAATTGAATATAAAGCTATCAGTCAGTGAACCTACTATATACTTTATTAGAGTTTTAGGGAAAATGAAAAATTAAGTCAGTTACCAGTTATTACACTTTGCCCCAACTCAGGCAGTTGCTGAGAACAAGAATTACACTGGAAAGTAGTTGATTAAATCAATGATTTTGTTTTTGAACAATTGTGTGGGGCATCAACATAGGAGATGCTGCTGCCAACAGATCATTAATTAGCTTTGAAATAAATAGTTTGAAAACTTGCTTTTGAAAAATATTTGAAGAAATATCAACTTCTTTATTCTTAGTAAGGAAAAAATTCATTCTAAATTTTCATATTTAGAGAGGGACTGCTGATTATAGTTCATGTGAATGAGCTTACAGCTTAAAACATTTAGACATCGAATTGATTTTAGTTTAAGTGTTTTAGAACTGAAGGAACCTGGATTTGCAGTTTGAACTCCCTCGATGAATTGTTTTTTACTTTCACTTGCCTAGAGCATAATGTGTTAAAGAAAGAACTAAGCAGAATTTATCCAGTAACTAAAAGTTTTATTGGAAATGTTACTAGTTTGATGTTCTATTTTGTTCTTTAAACTTCCCTCTGCTGATATTGTTTTGAAAAGGATCATCCCTTTATCTTTGGCAAATCTTGCTGCATTGATGATTCATCTTTCTGTTTGTACAAGGCGTCTTCAGAATATACATAACGCTTGTATTTGTAATATGTATGTACAGTACATATATACATATAAATCTGAAAATTTTTGAGAAAAATGATGTTTGTAAAAACAAGACTTCTATAAAGATGTCTTTCAGTTTTTATATACCCAAATTAAAAAAGTAATAGGATAGAGATTATAACTTTTGATTATATTGCAATTGAAAACAATATGGTCATACAAACTTTTTTTGTTTTTCCTTTTCTTGAGAAAAATTTAAGACTGAAGAGAAGTACAGATAATTAAAAAAAAGAAAACCCCCCTGTGTTTCTTCTGCCAGCATTTAGCAAGTGTTTGTGCAGTCATTTTTAAAATTAGAAAAAGGGAAACATAACACAGAAAGTTGATACCCGCCAACCCCTTGGGCAATCACTATCCTGAGTTTGGGTGTCTATCATTCTAGTATTTAAAAAGTACTTTTTTTTTTTTTTTTTTTGAGAGTCTCGCTCTGGCGCCCAGGCTGGAGTGCAGTGGCGTGATCTCAGAGCATTGCAAGCTCCGCCTCCTGGGTTCACACCATTCTCCTGCCTCAGTCCCCTGAGTAGCTGGGACTACAGGCACCCGCCACCACCCCCAAGCTAATTTTTTGTATTTTTAGTAGAGACGGGGTTTCACTGTGTTAGCCAGGATGGTGTTGATCTCCTGACCTCGTGATCCGCCTGCCTCGGCCTCCCAAAGTGCTGGGATTACAGGTTTGAGCCACTGCACCCAGTCTAAAAAGTACTTTTATATAAATCTCCATTTATATCTACAAGCAGTATTAGTGGTAGAGATAGCAATAATAAAATAATAATGATCGTAATAGCAGCTTATGTTTGTTGAGTATGTACTGAGTTCCAGGCGTTGATTCCAAGAACTTTATATGTGTTATATCATTTAGCCCTCATGGCAATGATAGAGGTTCTTTTATTATCCATTATGTTACAGATAAGGAAATTTTACAGATAAGGAAATTGAGCCCTGGGGAAATTAAGTAACTTGCCCCAGTCATCTAGTAAATGGTGTAGCCTAGATTCAAACCTAGCTGTTTTGACAGACTTTTGGGGTTTTCCTTTTAACTTATGTAGTTTGGTTCCTCTAATATTGTTTGTGTGTGTGTGTTTCTTAAACACTAAATGTTGTTTTGAACATTTAAAAATTACACAAACACCAAAAGCATTGTAACAAAAACAAAAATTGATAAATGGGACCTAATTAAACTAAAGAGCTTCTGCACAGCAAAAGAAACTCTCAATAGTAAACAGACAATCTAATAGTAAACAGATAATCCTATTATTGTTTTAATTTGGGTATATGAAAACTGAAAGATATCTTTATAGAAGGCTTGTTTTTACAAACATCATTTTAACAACCAAAAATCCTAAAAAAGTTTTTCAAAGGGTTGATAGAATCTATCACGCTTCTAACTAGAACACAGAAAGTTGAAAAAAAATAAAGTAGGTTTAATGGGTTTGTCCTTTCCTCGGACATATAGAAATTTGCAGTTTGGGGATAACTCCCATAGAATGGGAGAAAATAGTTGGAAACTATGCAACTGACAAAAGTCTAATATCCAGATTCTATAAGGAACTTAAATTTATAAGCAAAAAACACCCCATCAAAAAGTGGGCAAAGGACATGAACAGACAGTTTTCACAAAAAGATACATGCAGCCAAGAAGGATATGAAAAAATGCTCAGCATCATTAATCATTAGAGAAATGCAAATCAAAATCACATTGAGAAGCCATCTGACAACAATCAGTGACTATTATTTAAAAGTCAAAGAATAACAGATGCCAGGTGAGGTTGTGGAGAAAAGGAAATGCTTATGCACTGCTGGTGGGAATGTAAATTAGTTCAGCCATTATGGAAAGCATTTTGACGATTTCTCAAAGAACTTGAAACAGAATTATTTGACCCAGTAATCCCATTATTGGGTATATACCCAAAGGAATATAAATCATTCTACCATAAAGATAAATGCATGTGTATGTTTATCACAGCACTGTGCACACTAGCAAAGACATGGAATCAACTTTAATGCCCATCAATGGTAGACGAGATAAAGAAAATGTGGTACATATACACCTTGGAATACAATGCAGCCATAAACATTAATGGGATCACGTCATTTGCTGCAACATAGGTGGAGCTGGAGGCCATTATCCTAAGCAAACTAACACAGGAGCAGAAAACCAAATACTGCATGTTCTCACTTACAAGTGGAAACTAAACATTGAGTACTTAACGGAGACAAAGAAGGAAACAACAGGCACGAGGGCCTACTTGAGGTTTGAGAATGAGAGGAGGGTGAGGATCAAAAAACTGCCTATCCGGGCTGGGAGCGGTGGCTCATGCCTGTAGTCCCAGCACTTTGGGAGGCCAAGGTGGACGAATCACCTGTAGTCCCAGCACTTTGGGAGGCCAAGGTGGACGAATCACCTGAGGTCAGGAGTTCGAGACCAGCCTGACCAATGAGCCTGACCAACATGGTGAAACCCGTCTCTACTAAAAATACATAAATTATCTAGAAGTGGTGGTGCGCGCCTGTAATCCCAGCAACTTTGGAGGCTGAGACAGGAGAATTGCTTGAACCGGTTGCAGTGAGCTGAGATCACACCACTACACTCCAGCCTGGGTGACAGAGTGAGACTGTCTCAAAAAAACAAAACAAAACCGAAACACAAAAAACTATCTATCGGGTACTATGCTTATTACCTGGGTGACAAAACAATCTGTACACTGAACCCCTGTGACATGTAATTTACCTATATAACAAACCTGCACAAGTCCCCCGAACCTAAAATAAAAGAAAAAAAATGGAGCTGTGGAATTATTTAAAAAAAAAAAAATTCACTTTGTTTTTGTTGATTTGCGTGTGTTTTCTTTATAGTGTAAAGTGTATACTTTGGTATCATGTGAATATATCACATTAGTTATTTCTTACCTATTGGTGAATATATAGGTCGTTTTTCTATTATAGAGAAAATGCAGTGAACATCCTTAAACAAGTCTTCTTGTACATTTTGGGTTTCTGTGTTAGGCGTAGAACACACGCATTCATTTGGAATAGTACCTTTATGATATGTGACATTCATCATATACTAACTTCCTATATGTCTTAGATTTCCATCTGGAATCTTAGTTTTTTTCTATTGATATTGTGTAATGTAAGCTGCCTCTTCTTGTGCCTGAATCACATTGTTTTATTCTGGCATTATAATTTTTAGTATCTGTCAAGCTAGGACTTTTCTCAGTTTGTAATTTTTTTTTTTTTTTTTTTTTTTTTTTTTTTTGAGAAAGGGTCTCTCTCTGTTGCCCGGGCTGGAGTGCAGTGGCACAATCTCGGCTCACAGCATCCTCCGCCTCCCGGGTTCAAGCGATTCTCCTGCCTTAGCTTTCTGAATGGTTGGGATTACAGGTGCGCACCACCACGCCCAGCTAATTTTTTTGTATGTTTGGTAGAGATGGGGTTTCACCATGTTGGTTAGGCTGGTCTTGAACTCCTGGCCTCAAGTGATCCGCCTGCCTTGGCCTCTCAAAGTGCTGGGATTACAGGCGTGTGCTCAGTTTGTAAATTTTTTTTCCCTCACAATTTCTATGTATTTATAGATAATCTTAAACAATTTATCAAATCCAGGTTGATATTAATTTTATACATTAACTGAAGGAGAACTAACTCCCGAAAATGTGGATTCTTTTCAACAAGAGCATTGTTTAGCTCTCCATTTATTACAAATTTTCTTTTGTTCTCTAGCAGGATTTTATTTCCAATAAAATTTCTGCACATTTCTTGTTCAGTTTATTCTAAGGTATTTTATGTTCTTTGTTGCAACTCTAAATGGAAATTTTGGGGGCTTTGTATATAATTCCTGGTTATTATAGTTGTGTATAGAAACTTGCTTTTTTTTTTTTTTTTGTAATCAGCTACCTTACTGTGCTTCTTTCTAGTATTTAGCTGGATTCTTCTGATGGGTTTTCGAGGTGTTCAGTATCATGTGTAAATAATAAAAATGTCTAGAATACATAACACTTTGTTGTTCAATTTCTTTCTTTCCTCTCCTCTCTTCTCCTCTCCTCTCCCCTCCCTCCCCTCTCCTCCCCTCCCTCCCCTCTCCTCCCCTCCCTCCCCTCTCCTCCCCTCCCTCCCCTCTCCTCCCCTCCTTCCCCTCTCCTCCCCTCCCTCCCCTCTCCTCCCCTCCCTCCCCTCTCCTCCCCTCCCTCCCCTCTCCTCCCCTCCCTCCCCTCTCCTCCCCTCCCTCCCCTCTCCTCCCCTCCCTCCCCCTTTCATTCGTTCATTCATTTGTTTGTTTCCTCCCTCCCTCCCTCCCTGCCTTCCTTTTCTTCTTTCTTTTTTTTTTTTTGAAACAGGGCTCGCTTGGTCACCCAGGCTGGAGCGACCTGGGTGGTATCATCGTGGCTTACTGCAACCTCCACCTCCTGGGTTCAAGCGATTCTCCTGCCTCAGCCTTCCAAGTAGCTGGGATTACAGGCATGTGCCACCACGCCTGGCTAATTTTTGTATTTTTAGTAGAGATGTGTTTCACCATGTTGACCAGGCTGGTCTTGAACTCCTGACCTTGGGTGATCTGCCCGCCTCTGCCTCCCAAAGTGCTGGGATTATAGGCGTAAGCCACCATGCTGGACCTCAATTTCATTATTGATAATAGTGGTGACAAGTGGGCACTCTTACCTTCTACTTGACTCTAGAGTCAATGCTACTGATGGTTTTGTTTTGTGATATGTAGTTGTAAGTCATTTTTAAAAACCTTTTATTCCTGCTTTATTAGTAGATTTTTTATTAAGAAGGGATGTTGCATTTTATCAAGTGTATTTTTAACATCTCAACATAATATGAAATTGGTTAATGTTAGTAGATTTTTCTATGTTGAGCCATCATTATATTCCTGGAGTGAACCCCTATTAATGTACTTTCTCGTTTTCCTTGCTAATTTTTTTTTTTTTTTGAGACGAAGTCTTGCTGTGTTGCCCAGGCTGGAGTGCAGTGGCACGATCTCCTGCCTCAGCCTCCCAAGTAGCTGGGATTACAGGCACTTGCCACCACACCCAGCTAATTTTTGTATTTTTAGTAGAGATGGGGTTTTACCATGTTGGTCAGGCTGGTCTCGAACTCCTGACCTCAGGTGATCCACCTGCCTCAGCCTCCCAAAGTGCTGGGATTACAGGCGTGAACCACTGCGCCCGGCTGCTAATATTTTTAATTGCAGATTTTTATTAATTGTAGATTATGAAATCCACAATTGTGGTAGTATTACAGTTGTACTTTTTGTGCTTCGTTGAGTTTTGGTATTGTTACTTTATTGACTGCTTAAAAAGAACTGAGACTCTTTGCTCTATGCCCTAAAACATTTAAAGTAGCTTAGGAATTATCTGTTGAAGTCATAATAGATAGAATTCTTCCTTAAAACAGTCAGAGCTTTGTTTTGTTGCAAGTATAGTTTCTTTAAATCTCATTACTGATTTATTTCAGTAGTATCCCAACTATATTATCCCCATTCTCCAATTTACAGTAAACAACTGTCAAATTGGGGTTTTTTGAAATGCATCCTTCATTGAGGGCGTATAGGTATCAGATGCTGTGTTAGGTGCAGATAACACTTTTGTTCCCCAAATCAGTCTGACTTGTAATAGATTATAAAATAAAAATCAAAATTCATTTGTTTAACTTTTTCACATTCTGAACTGCTTTCATTTTCCTACAATTTTATATTAATGTCTTCACGTATTCTAGCTATTCTGATCTACTTCCTATTCTTTAAATGCGCTTGAACTTTCTTTCCTTTGAATTCAATTTGATGAAACTGGCTTGTAAGTTTTTTTTTGTTTATTTGTTTGAGATAGGATCTCACTCTGTCGCCAAGACTAGAGTGCAGTGGCACAATATTGGCTCATGCAGCCTTGACCTTCTGGGCTCAAGTGGCCTCCCCAGTAGCTGGGACCACAGGCATGCACCACCACACCTGGTTAATTTTTTGTATTATTTGTAGAGTCAGGAATTTGCCATATTGTCATTAGGTTAGTAAGTTTTTTTTTTTGTTTTTTTTTTTTTTTTAAGAGATGGAGTCTTGCTGTATTATCCAGGAGTGATAATAGTGCACTACAGCCTTGAACTCCTGGCCTCAAGTGATCCTCCTGCCTCAGCCTCCCAAGTAGCTGGGACTGTAGACGTGTGCCACCAAGTCTGGCTCTGTAATATTTTGACTCATCAGAGTCATTCTTGATGTAACCAACTTTTTTTGAGTATTTGTTTACCCACCATTGATTCTCTCTTCTTTTAGTAACATAACCCTCAGTTCATTTTGGTGAAGCATTAATCTGCTATATATATATATATTTTTAATTTAAATGATTTATTGGTCGGCCATTGTGGCTTATGTCTGTAATCCTAGCACTTCGGGGGGCTGAGGTGGGTGGATTACCTGAGGTCAGGCATTTGAGACCAGCCTAGCCAACATGGCGAAACCCCCTTCTCTACTAAAAATACAAAAATTAGCCGGGTGTGGTGGTGCACACCTGTAGTCCCAGCTCCTCAGGAGGCTGAGGCAGGAGAATCTCTTGAATCCTGGAGGTGGAGGCTGCAGTGAGCCAAGATCGTGCCACTGCACTCCATCCTTTGTGACAGAGTGAGACTCCATCTCAAAAATAATAATATTATAATAATAACTTATTGAGGCTGGGGATGGTGGCTCACACCTGTAATCCCAGCACTTTGGGAGGCCGAGGTGGACGGATCACTTGAGGTCAGGACTTCAAGACCAGCCTGGCCAACATGGTGAAACTCTGTCTCTACTAAAAATGCAAAAATTAGCCGGGCATGTTGGTAGGCGCCTGTAATCCCAGCTACTTGGGAGGCTGAGGCAGGAGAATTGCTTGAATCTGGGAGGCAGAGGTTTGCAGTGAGCTGAGACCGTGCCATTACACTCCAGACTGGGCAACAAGAGTGAAACTCTGTCTCAATCAGTCAATCAGTCAGTCAATAATCGAGTTGAAATTCACATCGCGTACCATTAACCATCTTAAAATGAGCGATTTAGTGGCATTTAGTACTTTCACAGTATTGTGCAACTACCATCTCTATCTAGTTCCAAAACATTTTCATAATTCCAAAGTAAAATACTCACTAACCAGTTTCTCCATTTTCCCTTCCTATCTAGCCTCTGGCAACTACTATTCTACTTTCTATCTGTATGCATTTGGCCATCCTGTACATTTCTTATAAATAGAATCATACAGTATGTAGCCTTTTATGTCTGACATCTTTCAATTGGCAGAATGTTTACAAGGCTCAAAGTATAGCATGTATCAGTATTTCATTCCTGTTTATGGCTGATTAATATTCCACTGTATAGATTATACGACATTTTGTTTATTCATTCATATCTTGATGGTCATTTGTGTTGTTTCCACTTTTTGGCTATTACGAGTAATGCTCCAATGACCGTGTACAAGTTTTCAGTTTACTTGGGTATAGATCTGGGAGTCGAATTGTTGGGCCATATGGAAACTCTGTTTTGAATTTTTTGAGATAACACCACCAAACTGCTCTTCATAGCTGTCTTTCCATTCTTCCTTTAAAAAAAAAAAAAAAAAAAAATAGAAACAGGGTCTTGCTGTGTTGCCTAGCCTGGAGTGTAGTGGCTATTCTTAGGCACAATCATAGCATACTGCAGCCTCGAACTCCTGGCCTTCAGCAGTCCTCTCACTTTAATCTGCTAAGTAGCTGGGACTACAGGCACTCTGCAGTGCATCCAGCTTATCTTTCCATTCTTATTTATAATATTGAGTACCTTATGTTTTGTCTTTTTTTCCCCCTTAATTTTGTTAGCTAATTGTTTTCATTTTTTCCACTAAAGAATTATCTCTTGGGCCGGGCATGGTGGCTCACACCTGTAATCCCAGCACTTTGGGAGGCCAGAGTGGGGATTGTCTAAGTCTAGGAGTTCAAGACCAGCCTGGACAACACGGTGAGACCCCAGTCTCTAAAAAAGAAAAAGAAAAATCATCTCTCTGAGATATCCATCCTGTTGTTTTTGAATTTTTCTAATTTACTAATTCCCTTTTCTTCCCCTTCTGCTTCCCTATTTATTTATTTAGAGACAAGGTATCACTCTGTTGCCCAGGCTGGAGTGTAGTGGCATGATCTTGACTCACTGCAGCCTTGACCTCCTGAGCTCAAGGGATCATCCCACCTCATCCTCCCGAGTAGTTGGGACCACATCATGCCTTGCCATGCCTGACTAATTTTTTGTATTTTTTGTAGAGATGGGGTTTCTCCATATTGTGCAGGCTGGTCTTGAACTCCTGAGCTCAAGTGATCCTGGCCTCCCAAAGCGTTGGGATTACAGGTGTTAGCCAGCATGCCCAGCTTAATGTTCTTATTTTGTTTTTCTATTTTTGAATTGAATTATTAATATATTTAAATTTTTTTAAAGAGACTTGGCCTCATCCTGTCGCCCAGAGTGGAGTGCAGTGGTGCAATCATAGCTCACAGCTTTGAACTTCTGAGCTCAAGTGATCCTCCCAAGCCTAAGTTGCTGGGACCACAGTCGTGTACCACCATACGCCCAGATAATTTTTAAACATTTTGTCGAGACAGTGTCTTGCTATGTTGCTCAGTCTGGTCTTGAACTCCTGGCCTAAAGCTTCCTCCCACCTTGGCCTCTTAAAATGTTTGGATTATAGGAGTGAGCCACCACACCTGACTTTCATTTAATTCTTACTTATAAATGGAGCATTTAAGTCTTTATATATTTATTTGAGTCAACTTTGACTACATTCCCTTTATTTTGATAAATGTTTCCTTTATGTAACTTTCTAGATAATTTGTAACTCCTTTCCCCTTCCTCTCTTTGTCTAAGAAACTTAGTTTCCAAAAATTTAGCTTTTGCCTTGTTTTGGATTTCTTTAAAAATGTTTTTTAAAAATTTGCACTGTTAGGCTAGGCGCAGTGGCTCACACCTGTAATCCCAGCACTTTGGGAAGCCAAGGTGGGCAGATCACCTGAGGTCAGGAGAGGGAGACCATCCTGGCCTACACAGTGAAACCCCAACTCTCCTAAAAGTACAAAAAAAATTAGCTGGGCTTGGTAGCAGGCGCTTGTAGTCCTAGTTACTTGGGAGGCTGAGGCACAAGAGTCGCTTGAACCCGGGAGGCGGAGGTTGTAGTGAGCTGAGATTGCGCCACTGCACTCCAGCCTGGATGACAAGAGTGAGACTCCATCTCAAAAAGAAAAAAAAATATTTGCACTGATAATACATGCACATATAAGAAATTCAAGTTTTTGCAGTGAAGAACAGATATCTTTCCTACCCCAGCTCCCAGTAACCCAGTTCTCCTTCCCCCAGAGGCAACTAGTGTTCCTAGGTTTTAAAAAAATGTTTTCAGCATTTATTCCATGCATTTATGAACATGATATATGAATATATAAACCTTTTTCATATAGTTGTATTACTGTATATGAACTATTACAGTATACAGAAACTGCATATTTTTCTTTTCTAACAGTGTGTCTTGAAGATTGCTTCCTTTTACTTGTTTTGTAAATACTTTTTGGTTTCCCTACTTTCTGGCTAGAACTGTGGTCTAAATTATGTGTATATTTTTGAATTATTTGTTGTATAATGGTCAATTTGAAAATATTTTCCACTGGTACATAAAAAGAACATATTTTGGGATATGCATAATATTTTAGATTAGATTTATGATTTTGGATTAGTAGATGACTTCAGGACGGACATCCAGGAAACCTTTGGAAATTTGCTCATATTTTTATGAGTATAAGCATGAGTTTTATTCTTTGGGGAGTCGGGGTCCACAACTTTTATCAGATTCTCAAAGGAATTCATGGTCTACCAATAGATTTAAGGACTGGTAGTTTATATACTGTTGTACTTTGCCTTATTTGTCAAGTACTGGCATATACCTTAGAGATACTGTGGTTTAGTTCCAGACCACTGCAATAAAACAAAAAGTACAGCTTAGCAAATAAATCACAGTAAAGCCAATGTCATAGTAAAGCAAGTCACACAGTTTTTTTGGTTTCTCAGTGTATATAAAGGTTATGTGTAGCGTACACTGTAGTCTGTTAAGTGTAAAATAGCATTATGTCTAAAAAATGTACGTACCTAAATTAAAAAGTCCTTTTCTTTTTTTGGCTGAAAAGTGCTGAGAGTCCTCTGAGCCTTCAAAGAGTTGTAATGTTTTTGCTCATGGAGGGTCTTGCCTTGATGTTGATGGCTGCTGACTGATCAGGATGGTGGTTGCTGAAAGGTTGGGATTACTTTGGCAATTTCTTAAGACAACAGTGAAGTTTGCTGCATTGATTGGCTCCTCCTTTCATGAATGATTTCTTTGTAGCATGCAATGTTGTTTGATAGCATTTTACCCACAGTAGAACTTCTTTCAAAATTCAAAAGGAGTCAGTCCTCTCTAACTCTGCTACTGCATTATCAGTTAAATTTATGTAATATTCTATTCCTTTGTTGTCATTTCAGTAATATTCACAGCATCTTCACCAGCAATATATTTCATTTCAATAAACTACTTTCTTTGCTCATCCATAAGAAGCACCTCATCCGTTAAAGTTTTATCATGAGATTGCTGCATTCAATCACATCTTCGGGCTCCACTTCTAATTCTACTTCTCTTGCTGTTTCCATGATGTCTGCAGTTACTTCCTCCACTGAAGTATTGAACGTCTCAAAGTCATCCGTGGGGGTTAGAATCAACTTCTTCCAAACTCTTGTTAATATTGATACTTTGGCCTTTTCCCCATGAACCATGGATGCTCTTAATGGCATCTACAATGGTGAATCCTTCCCGGAACATTTTCTATTGACTTTACCCAGATCTCAGAGGAATCACTATCTATGGCAGCTGTAGCCTTACAAGATGTATTTCTTAAATAATAAGACTTGAAAATCAAAATGACTTCTTTATCCATGTGCTGCAGAATGGATGTTGTGTTTAGTAGGCATGACCACAACATGAATCTCCTTGTACATCTCCAGTAGAGCTCTTGAGTGACTGGGTGCATTGTCAGTGAACAGTAATGTTTTGAAAGGAAACTTTTTTCTGAGCTGTAGGTCTTAACAGTGGGCTTAAAATGTTTAGTAAACTGTATAGTAAACAGATGTGCTGTCATCCAGGCTTCGTTGTTGCATTTATAGAGCACAGGGAGAGTAGATTTATAATACTTCTTAGGTGCCGTAGGTTTTTCAGAATGTAAAAGAGCATTGGCTTCAACTTTAAGTCCACCAGCTTCATTAGCCCTTAGCAAGAGACTCAACCTGTCCTTTGAAGGCAGGTATTGAATTATTTCTAGCTGTGAAAGTCCTAGATGGCATCTTCCAATAGAAGGCTATTTTGTCCACATTGAAAATCTGTTGTTTAATGTAACTACTTTCATCAATTACCTTAGGTAGATATTCTGGATAACTTTCTGCAGCTTCTACATCAGCACTTGCTGCTTCACCTTGCACTTTTATGTTGTGGAGACAGGTTCTTTCCTTAAGCCTCATGAGTGAACCTCTGCTAACTTCAAACAATTCTGCATCTTCCTTACCTCTCTCAGCCTTCATACAGTTGAAGAGAGGGCCTTGCTCTGGCTTAAGCTTTGGTTTAAGGGCATGTTGTGGCTGGTTTGATATTCTATCCAGACCACTTAAACTTTCCCCACATCAGGAAAAAGGCAATTTCACTTCTTTATCATTTATATATTCATTGGAGTGGCTCTTCTGGTTTCTTTAAGAACTTTCCCTTTGCATTGCAACTTGGGTAACTGGCGCAAGAGGCTTAGCTTTTGGCCTGCCTTCCTCACTAAACTTAATCATTTCTGGCCTTTGATTTAAAGGGACATGGTGTCTTCCTTTGTCTTGAACACTTAGAGGCGATTGTAGGGTTATTAGTTGGCCTAATTTCAATATTGTTGTGTCTTAGGCAATAGGGACTCCCAAGGGTAGGGAGACTGGGGAATGGTTGGTTGGTGGGGCAGTCAGAACACATACAATTTATCGATTAAGTTTGCCGTCTTATATGGGTGTGCTTTGTGGCACCCCCACACAATTACAATAGTAACAATCAAAGCTTACTGATTACAGGTTACCATAACAGTTATAATAATAATGAAAAGTTTGAAATATTGTAAGAATTACCAAAATGTGACACAGTTACATGAAGTGAACATATATTTTTTGAAAAATGACACCAATACACTTGCTCAAATCAGGGTTGTCATAAACCTTCAATTTGTAAAAAAAAATGCAGTGTCTGTATAGCACAGTAAAGTCAAGCGCCATAATTGAGGTATGGCTGTATTTAAGTCTCTATTACTGTGGTTGCCATTTTTCCTATGTTTTCTGTGGTTTCTGCTTTATTGTTTTATTACTCTGCTTGTACATAAAGGTTTGTGATAGTTTTATTTTATTAGTAATTATACTGTTCGTCGTTACTAAGTAACCCTTTTTGTCCTATTTATTACCTAATAGATGATACTCTTTTTGGTTGCATTTGTTTGTTATATCATTACCCTACATTTTATCTTCAACATTTTGAAATCACTTGTTTTAGATCCATTGCTTATAGATAGGGTATACATTTTAAAAATGATTTACTTATTAGATTTATAGTTATATACATTTAATTTATAGCAGAGATGATAAATTTTGGGCCATAACTACTTTCATGTATGTTTTGTTCAGTTAGCATATAGATTATTGTTATTATTTCGTATCAATCTTTGTCTTTTGGTTTTAATAGGTGAATTTTACAGATGTTGATGTAGTAGCTGTGCTTGGTCTTATAGCTGACCTTTAGTATCTGTTTTACCATTTTAATACTTGCTTGTTTTCCTCCTTTGTTTCCTGTTGTTAGATGGCCTCTGTTTCTTTGATTCATTTCCTGTTCTATTTTTGTATAATTTTGGAAAATATATGGATTTACCCAGATGACTAGATAGCAGTAATTAACCAGAAATGGAAATGAGGAAATTCCATTCATAGTAATCACAAAATCAGAAATACTTAAGAATCAACAGAAAAGCACAGGACTTACATGAAGAAAATCTAAAATAGGATAGGAACAAATAGAAAGGCACACTTTGTCCTTGGATGAACAAATTTCATAAAAATGTCTATTTTCTGAAAATACATAAATCTAATGCAATTCAGATTAGAACCTCAGTAGTGTGTTGGAAGGGATGGCATATAATGGAATAAAATAATCTTATGTTTGTTTGTTTGTTTGTTTGAAACGGAGTCTCCCTCTGTCACCAGGATGGAGTGCAGTGGTGTGATCTTGGCTCACTGCAACCTCTACCGCCTGGGTTCAGGCGATTCTCCTGCCTCTGCCTCCCAAGTAGCTGGGACCACAGGCGCGCACCATCACGACCAGCTAATTTTTGTATTTTTAGTAGAGGCGGGGTTTCACCATGTTGGCAAGGATGGTCTCCATCTCTTGACCTCATGATCCGCCCGCCTCGACCTCCCAAAGTGCTGGGATTACAGGCGTGAGCTACCATGCCTGGCCTGAATAAAATAATCTTAAACTTTTGAGACTTTCCTTACCAGTCATCAGAACATTTATACATTTATAAAGCTATTTTAATCAAGTCGCTGTTATTGTAAGAATAGACAAGTGGACTGGAATAGAGAATCTAGAAATAGATCCTATTAGTGGTGAAGTGAATTATTTTGTTGTTTAGATCTTCTGTTTTCTTATTTTTGTTCACTTGATCCATGTTGTACTGAGAGTGGTATATTCATGTCTCATGTTATTAGCATTTCTATTTATGTTTCCTTGCATCTCCTGTAGTTTTTGCTTTATAAAAGCTGTTGCTGTGCTATTTTGTTTTAGAATAATGCCTGGCTAATTCTTTTGCTTTTTAAAGTCATTTCATCTCTTTGCTTGGAGGTCTTTAGGATTTTATCTTTATCTTTGAAATCTAATAGTTTTACTAGGCTATTTCTTGGAGTTGATTGTCTGGGTTAATTTTCCCAAGTACCTTGTATATTGATTCAGATATTTTTTTCTATTTTAGAAAGTTTTCTTGCATTATAGCTATAAAACCAGCTCTGTTTTTGTTTGGTTTGGTTTGTGTCTTTCTTCCTCACGTAATCCAATAATGTGAATATTACTCTTTTTTTCTTATCTTCTGTTTCCACTTATTTCTCTCTGATCCTTTTTATTTTTCTTTATGTCATTGAGTCTACTCTTCCTTGAACGCTTTTATAATTCATTCTTCATTGCTGAGATAATTTTGACTTTTTCTTCATATTTCTTTTCTGAGTTCAGTTACCTCTTTCCCTTTCTTCTTTCCTTTCCTTTTCTTCTTTTTCTTCCTTTTTGTCTATTTCTGCTTTCAGTTTTTGAATTTTTGATTCAGGGTTTTTCATATCATCATATGTTTCAGTTTATTTAATTTTGTTTGGATTGTTAACTTAAACTTTCTTTTGCTTTGTTGTTATCAGGGAATTTCCCTCAATTGATAAATGTGAAATTTAATTTTTTTTTTGTTTTCTGCAATAGCTCTGTATGCACTTGAGTTTTCTTATGTTCATTTTTATGGTATTGAGTATTTTATAATATTCTTAATTGCATTATCTTCAGTCAATGTAGCAAAGTCCAAATACAATAGCAGAAATGTTGTTTGTTTTATTTGAGGAAAGGGTTGTTCTGTCTTCAATTTTATGGGTCTATTTTGTCTTGCAGGACACTAAGTATTTCCCCTTTTTCTTCTTTTACCCTTCACCGCTCAGTTGTTAAAGCATGCTTCTCTCTTCCTTTTTGCTTTTTCTTTCCTCTGCATTTCAACAAATGCTTATTTAACACTCGTCTTTTTTAATTGCACCTGCTCTTTTAAACCATGCCTTCTGCTTTAAATTAAAGGTACTTGAAATCTCTTCCCTGTAGTCTGTGCTCTGATCTGCCCAGATACTTTTCCAGTGTTTTCAGATACGGTGTGGATTTAATCTTTCTGGGAGTCACTACAAATCATTTTTAGGTGCCTTCACTAGCCTTGCTCCTCTGTCTTTTCTGCAGTTTTTCTTAGTCTGCCTTTGCTTGCCACAAAGCCTTGTGGGTGGATGGAGGTGAGAGCATGTACCCTGAATTGGTTGACTTTTTCTCTTTTTATTTGCAATTATTTGCAATTTGGCATTCTGTGTCTTCAAGTTATGCTACAGGTGTGGTTTGGTATAGAATTTAATTTTTCCTTCTTGTTTTTTTTACTGTTTGGGGATGAAATTTTGGGCAGATAGCTGTGCAGCTGCCATTGCCTTCAACTATGTAGAAGTCCTGGATTACTTAATAAATGGTGGTGGCATAACTAGCCTTCTACCTGGAAACAATAAAATTGGACTCAGCCTGTGCCATATAGAGTGTATTAAACTTCCAGATGAATGTAGAATTTATTTTAATTCCAGATGGACTAAAGACTCAGGTGTTTTCTTAAAAAAAAACTCTCAAGAATATCAAGGTGGTTTTTATGTAGGTGATGATAATCTAGAATTCATGTGGAATCTGGGTGTGAGAGTGGGGCAGGGATACTCTTTTGACCAAGAATGGAAAACAGAAGCTATAAAATAAAAGATATGTGTGTTTGTAAAAGATAGATTTAGAAGAAATATTTACAATGTTGAGGACAGACTGTGATAAAATACAAAAAACTTTTACAAGTTGACAAGATAACAAAATAGGAAAATGCATGAATAAGTATTTCCCAGAAGAGCATATCCAGATGACCAACAAACTTAAGATGTTCAGATTTATTAGTAATTAGGGAAATACAAATTAGAATAACAACATATCCCTGTACAGCTATTAAAGCTTCCAAATTTAAAAGAGCACAATTACATATGGCTTATGTGGGAAGGGATGGAGGTAAATAAGGCACTTTTATGTCCTCTGCACAATGCTGGTGTTTAATACCAAATGAAGTCAGGGTGGGGTGGAGGATCATGATTTCCCCCCTCCTCAGTGCATACTTTCCGAGTATCTTAGAAACATGAATTAAGCATAGTAATCATAAACTTGTGAAGGCAAGTGTCATCAGATTTTATATTTAGAATTTAACAGGGCATATTGAGAAATAAGAAACTCCTTTTAATTACTGTAGTCTGGAATCTTTATCACTGGAGTGCTTTCTTGATGATCTGCCTATATCATGAAAATTAAATTCCCTTCGGTGATTGAGGATCTTTCTCTGTTACCAGCTATCATAAGTGACATTCTGGGGACTTGCTTGAGAGACACCTTCCCTGCAATATTTTGTAATTAAAAATTTTGTGTATATATAAAATACATATATCAATGCATCTTATTTCTGATGCATTTCAAAATAAATTACAGATGTCTATTTACTTCCCTCGAGTATACTTCAGCTTGCATGTCATTAACTATTCAGTATTTGTTGAGGTAAAGTTTACATGCAATGCAATGTAAAAATCTCAAGTGCACTTTCACTGATTTTTTTATTTTTGTTTTCTTATGTAGAGACGAGATCTCACTGTGTTGTCCAGGCTGGTCTCAAACTCTTGAGCTCAAGCAGTCCTCCTACCTCGGCCTCCCTCAGTGTTAGGATTAAAGATGTGAGCCCATGCCCAGCCCACTAGGTTTTAACAAACGTACAACCTGTGTATTCCACACCAGTATTGAGACATAGAATATAACCTCAAGAAGTTTCCTCAAGCTCCTCACAGGCACTTCATGCCGTCACCCTCTAGAGGCAGCCACTATTTTGATTGAAGTATTTTTATGGACTTGTGTTTTGTTTTGGATAAATCTTTAGGAGAGGAATTTTTGGGTCATAGGGTTAGATATATGTTTCGTTTTATGAGAAACTGCCAGACACCTTTCCAAAGTGGGTGTTCCATTCTATAATTATGAGTCCCAAAGTTTGGCCTAGGGAAGTAGAAGGATGGAGTTACCATTTATTGAGAGGAAGAAGTCTATAGGAGGGACAGGTTTGGGTGGGGTGGTGGTAGCGGTAGATTAGGAGCTCAGTTTTGGATATGTTAATTTTGAGATATCCAGCCATAACCGAAACAGATAGCCATGTGGAGGGGCCAAGTAGGCAATTGTGTATATGAATTTGGAGTTAGGGAGAAGGCCTGGGTTGGAGATAAAAAAATTTGGGAGTCATTGGCGTGTAGAACCCACTGTTACACTGACAGTGGAATCAGAACTGAATGGAAAAGGTACATCTAAAGAAATTACTGTTTTTTAAAATAAACTTTGTGTTTTGGAATTTTAGATTTACAGAAAAGTTGCAAAGATGGTACGGTTTCCATATACCCTTCACCCATTTATCCCTAATGTTAATATCTTAGTAGATAACCATAGTACATTTATCAAAGCTAAAATGGTGACATTCGTACAGTGCCATGAACTTCCAGACTTTTTTTTTTTTTTTTTTTTTTTTTGAGAGAGAGAGAGCCTTGCTCTGTTGCCCAGGCTAGAGTGCAGTGGTGCAATCTCGGCTCACTGCAACCTCCGCGTCCCAGGTTCAAGTGATTCTCCTGCCTCAGCCTCCCAAGTAGCTGGGACTAGAGGTATGTGCCACCATGCCTGGCTAATTTTCATATTTTTAGAGATGGGGTTTCATCATGTTGGCCAGGAACATCTTGAACTCTTGGCCTCAAGTGATCAGCCCGCTTCGGCCTCCCAAAGTGTTGGGATTAAAGGCGTGAGCCACCGCATCCGGTCGCATTTCACCAGTTTGAAATAATTAATTGTAATGTAAGATGAAATTTTAGAACATTTTATGAATCCTCTGTATGTTTTTGACTGTTTTCTCTTCTTCCTTTGCAGGACTAATGGCTGAAGGATAAATCAACATGGCAACTATGATTCCACCAGTGAAGCTGAAATGGCTTGAACACTTGAACAGCTCCTGGATTACAGAGGACAGTGAATCTATTGCTACAAGAGAGGGAGTTGCTGTTCTGTATTCTAAACTGGTTAGCAATAAGGAAGTAGTACCTTTGCCCCAACAAGTTTTATGCCTCAAAGGACCACAGTTGCCAGACTTTGAACGTGAGTCTCTTTCAAGTGATGAGCAGGACCACTATTTGGATGCCCTTCTTAGCAGCCAGCTAGCATTGGCAAAGATGGTGTGTTCGGATTCTCCGTTTGCTGGGGCACTTAGAAAACGACTGCTTGTACTCCAGCGTGTCTTTTATGCACTTTCTAATAAATACCATGACAAAGGCAAGGTGAAGCAGCAGCAGCATTCTCCAGAGAGCAGTTCTGGGTCAGCAGATGTCCATTCTGTTAGTGAACGCCCCCGGTCAAGCACTGATGCACTTATAGAAATGGGTGTTCGAACTGGTCTAAGTTTATTATTTGCACTTCTAAGACAAAGTTGGATGATGCCTGTGTCAGGACCTGGTCTCAGTCTTTGCAACGATGTTATTCATACTGCAATTGAAGTTGTGAGCTCTTTACCACCATTATCATTAGCAAATGAAAGCAAGATTCCTCCTATGGGCTTGGACTGCTTATCGCAAGTAACAACATTTCTTAAAGGAGTAACTATTCCTAATTCTGGGGCAGACACTTTAGGTCGTAGATTAGCTTCTGAGTTGCTGCTTGGTTTGGCAGCTCAACGAGGCTCATTGCGGTATCTTCTTGAATGGATAGAAATGGCTTTGGGAGCTTCGGCAGTTGTACATACCATGGAGAAAAGCAAACTACTCTCAAGCCAGGAAGGAATGATCAGCTTTGACTGCTTTATGACCATATTAATGCAGATGAGGCGTTCTTTGGTACGTACTATAAAAATCTCAACTTTAAAGCTCATAACAGTTTTAGGAAAAGTCAATGAAGTTTTTAATGAATTGGTGGTAACAGTGAATGATGTGAGACTTTGGTGGTTGTTGAGTTAAATATTTCATATACTTGGAGTGAAGAAACTTTTATGCATGTTAATATATGTGGTTGGTACAGTGTTGAGACTACTGCATCAGGAGTCAGGTTTGTAGTTTTAGCTTTCTGAATTCTCATATGAACTAGGAAATTCATCTAACTTTATGTTTTAGCAGACTTATGAAAAATGAAATATTTTGGCTAGTGATCAGGAGGTCTTTAGAAAAAAAAACCTCTTATTTTCATCTTTCCCAATTTATATTAAACATTTCCTATATGCCAAGTACTATTCTAGGCCCTGGGGCTACAGCATTGGGGATACAGTTTCTGCCTCCATGGAGCTAACAGCCTAGTAGAGGAGTCAGATAATAAATATATAATTTCAGATAGTGAAAATTTCTAAGAAGAGAAATAAAAGAGGGAAAGGGAATAGAGACTGGTAGACTTAGGACAGAGGTTGGGAGGTGAAAAGTTGCTGTTTAGTTAATGTGGTCAGGGAATGACTGAGTTGTGACATGAGAGTAGAGACCTGAATGAAGGGAAGTGATGAGCTAAGCAAAGCTCTGTGAAGAGCGTGTTGTCAGAGGAAATTATTTGACTATCATAACCTTGGATACTACATTAAAGAATAAATAATAAAATAATGGAGTGTAATCAGTGTCAAGAATTTGTAAGACTGAAAAACCAAGAACAAAAATTCAAATGTTAAAATACAAATTTAGACTGGGTGCGGTGGCTCATGCCTGTAATCTCAGCACTTTGGGAAGCTGAGGAGGGTGGATCACTTGAGGCCAGGAGTTCAAACCCAGCCTGGCCAGCATGGTGAAACCCCATCTCTACTAAAAATACAAAGATTAGCCAGGTGTGGTGTTGCGTGCCTATAATCCTAGCTACTTGGGAGGCTGAGGCAGGAGAATCGCTTGAACCCAGGAGACGGAGGTCGCAGTGATCAGAGATCATGCCACAGCATTCCTGGGCAACACAGCGAGAATCTATCTCAAAAACAAAATAAAAAATAAAATACAAATTTAAAATATTAAGACTCAAACACTTAAAAGCTGACTTATTTTTAATTAGGTTACATTGATCAGTCTTTTTTTTTTTTTTTCGAGATGCAGTTTCACTCTTGTTGCCCAGGCTGGAGTGCAATGGCATGATCTTGGCTCACTGCAACCACTGCCTCCCAGGTTGAAGCGATTCTCCTGCCTCAGCCTCCCAAGTAGCTCAGATTACAGGCGTGCACCACCACGCCCAGCTAATTTTTGTACTTTTAGTAGAGACGGCGTTTTACCATGTTGGCCTTGGCTCGTCTCGAACTCCTGACATCAGGTGATCTGCCCACCTTGGCCTCCCAAACTGCTAGAATTACAGGTGTGAGCCACCACGCCCGGCTTACATTGATTAGTCTTTAAGGTATCCTTTGTTACCAGATATCAACCAACAAATCTATTTAGTTAAAATAACTAAAAATGTCACTTATAAATGATATATATGTATTTCAAGTCTCCCCCTACCCCCAACAAGTAGAAAGCTTTTGGATAGGAGTGTCCATAAAAACCAATTATGTTGAATTTATTTTCAAACCAGGGACATTTAAGTTTTCACCTACTTTGCTTTTTGCATTTATGAACTGAATGGTAAATATTGGGTCATTTTTTACCATTTTATCATAGGTAAGTACTTGGGGATTTTAGATCATAAGATCTATGAAAATTTGAATTTCTTACTGTTACATAAAAATAAAGAAAAGCATGCCATGCTTTGTTTGGGATATGGAATGTTGACATAGGTTCTGTGCTCTTCACTTGAGGTGCCCAGGGATGCAATGATGTAATTAAAAAGGCTTTAGGGACCAGCTGTGGGAGGCACGTAGGCCTTTTTGGGTTTTCTTATTCAATAGTCAAATCCTCTCACTTGCGCATGTTTTTCTAACTTTGTTTTCTGATTCTTAATACTTTCTGGTAACATCCTCTTATACTCCTTTCAAGTCTGTAAAGCCATTTAATGACCTAAAATAATGTATCTATTCATGGTCACATGTTAATATTTCTGTAAGAAGTCACTTAATTCCTCATTTTATGGGCTATTTTGCAGTACCTTTGTTACAAAAAAGATACTAATCATTGCACAATATAGTTATATGATTAAATGGTTGCCAATGGTGTGTTTGAACAAAATGCTAGTTACCTTGAGGCAGAAGCCTCTTCCTGGAGGACCTTACCTTCTAAGGCCTTATTCTACAATATTCCTCCTTAATGGGAAGAGGGTACCCCAGGAAACTAGATTTCTTTTCTCAGTGTCCATTTAGCCTCATTGTCTAGGCTTGTTTGCATATTTGATAAATTGACTGGATAGTTTAAATACTTCCCCCCCCCCCCCCTTTTTTTTTTTGAGATGGAGTTTTGCTCTTGTTGCCCAGGCTGGAGTGCAGTGGTGTGATCTTGGCTCACTGCAACCTCCGCCTCCTGGGTTCAAGCGATTCTCTTGCATCAGCCTCCCGAGTAACTGGGACTACAGGCCCCTGCCACCATGCCAGCTAATTTTGTTTTTGTATTTTTAGTAGAGGTGAAGTTTCCATGAAGGCCTACCTTAAAGTAGATCTAAAGTAAATTTTTTTTTTTTTTTTTAAATTACTGGATTTCCAGTTTTCTTTCTACCTAGCCTCTCATTCCCAGACAAAATAGCAAATTCACTAGTCAGGGAGGTGCCTCCCTCCTTCCCCTCTATGGCCATACCCGATAATATAGCTCCTTATTGGGGCAGACATACCTCTAAAAAACTAGATTGCTGGCCGGGCGCGGTGGCTCATGCCTGTAATCCTAGCACTTTGGGAGGCCAAGGCGGGCAGATCACCTGAGGTCAGGAGTTTTGAGACAAACCTGGCCAACGTGGTGAAACCCTGTCTCTATTAAAAATAAAAAAATTAGCCGGGCATGATTGCAGGTGCCTGTAATCCCAGCTACTTGGGAGGCTGAGGCAGGGAGAATTGCTTGAACCTGGGAGACGGAGGTTGCAGTGAAGCCGAGATTGCGCCATTGCATTCCGGCCTGGGTGACAGACCAAGACTGTCTCAATAAAAAAACAAAAACAAAACAAAACAAAACAAAAAACTAGATTGCTTTTCTCAGAATTCCAGATCTACTCTGGGGAGGAATATGTGTTTGACTTAATTTAGCTCTCTCAAAGGCACCTTAGGCCTACATTAGATTGAATTTTAATTAAATCTCAGATTGGTTTTAGGGGAAAGGAATGGTGGTTAAACCGAATTATATATTCGTTATTTCTTCTTGCACAGTCAGTGATAGTATTTGATGCTTTTGGTCTCCAGGACCTGTGTTTCTTTTTTTTTTTTTTTTTTTTTTTTTTTTGAGGTAGAGTCTTGCTCTGTCGCCCAAGCTAGAGTGTAGTGGTATAAACTTTGGCTCACTGCAACCTCCGCCTCCCGGGTTCAAGCTATTCTTGTGCCTCAGCCTCCCTAGTAGCTGGGTTTACAGGCACTTGCTACCATGCCTGGCTAATTTTTGTATTTTTAGTAGAGACGGGGTTTTACCATGTTGGCCAGGCTGGTCTCGAACTCCGAACCTCAGGTGATCTACCTGCCTCAGCCTCCCACAGTGCTGGGATTATAGGCATGAGCCACAGTGCCCAGTCTAGAACCCACGTTTCTTACACTCTACTGTTGTCTGAGGACTAGGAAATTTGTAGAGCCTCTTCTGATTACACTAGACCCCAACCTGACCTGATCCTCCCTGTCTTGAATTTCTCTATCCTTGAGTAACTGGGCCAGAACTTATCTCCAAGCTATAAGTTAGAGGGAGAGACACATAACCATCTATTGAGTATCTGGTACAAGACCTAACAAAAACAAGTTCAATCTGTAAATTATATTTACTTGTGTGATTCTTAATCTCTGCTGCCTACACATGTATAGTGAGTTTGGTGGGAACACACAATATATTCATTAACTTACATGAGAATAGGGAAGTAATTTCAGTGTACATCTTCAAATTATAAAAAATAACCATATGTATGCCATTTGCCTTTGATGCCGCTAGGTGTTTACTGCACGTGGTGTGCCAGATACTGCTAGGTACTGGGTTAAAAAGATAAATAAACTTTGTAGCATCCATCTCTTTAGGCAGCCCACAGTGTAATGAAAGAGGGATGAACAGACATTTTAAATTAATGATAATGGGCTATAGTAGAAGTCTGTACTGGGAGGAGATGATCGGATGAAAGAAGAGGGTGGGAGGCAAAGAGGCAGAAAATGTCTTATGGAGGGAGTACACCTGAAGTTAGTTGAAAAGTGGGAGGAATTTGCCAGCAATTTTGAGGCATGTGTGTCAGGGGAGCTGGACAAGTTTTCAGATGAGAGGCTTACAGAGCAATTGAGGTGTGGGAGAGCAAGCCCCAGGAGGTATGGAATGGAATGAGATGAGATTGAGGCTGCAAGCCAGGCAGAGCTCTGTATCCCATGCTATAGGCTTTGGGGACTTGATCCCATCCATATGCAATGTGGATTTACTGAAGCAATTCTGAGTAAAAACAACCAGAATGGAAGGAAATGTACTCCATCTAGTCTTATGTTTTTGAATATCTTAAGCAGACAAATGTGGGAGAAAAAATTGTTATTTTGTGTAGTAGATAAGAAGAAGGTAATTAAAAACCTGTGAAACCAAAAATTTTATATTATTATTATTATTATTATTATTATTATTATTATTATTTTTTGAGACAGAGTCTTGCTCTGATGCGCAGGCTGGATTGCAGTGGCATGATCTCAGCTCACTGCAACTTCCACCTCCCAGGTTCAAGCAATTCTCCTGCCTCAGCTTCCCAAGTAGCTGGGATTACAGGTGCCTGCCACCATGCCTGGCTAATTTTTTTGTAATTTTAGTAGAGATGGGGCTTCACCATATTGGCTAGGCTGGGCTCGAACTCCTGCTGACCTCAGGTGATCTGCCTGCCTCAGCCTCCCAAAGTGCTGAGATTACAGGCATGAGCCACCATGCCCGGCTTATTTTTTTGAGATGGAGTTTAGTTCTTGTTGCCCAGGCTGGAGTGTAATGATGTGATCTCGGCTCATTGCAACCTCTGCCTCCCAGGTTCAAGCAGTCCTCCTACCTCAGACTCCTGAGTAGCTGGGACTACAGACATGCACCACCACGCCCAGCTAATTTTTGTATTTTTAGTAGAGATGGGGTTTCACCATGTTGGCCAGGCTGGTCTTGAACTCCTGACCTCAGGTGATCTGCTCGCCTCGGCCCCCCAAAGTGCTGGGATTATAGGCATGAGCCACCACAACCTGGCCCCCAGATTTAGTTTAATTTCCAGTTTATTTTTGGACCATTTAACTTTCTATCTTGTTGACAGTGTGAACAAATGAAGTTATACATTTAATGGGCTATATTTTTCAAAATTTATTTTCTCTAAAAATGCCCAGCTTTAGCCCTGTTTTGTTTTTTATTTCCCCAGTATATTTACAAAATACACTAAGAATTCTGTGTGGAATGTGTGTTTTTTTTTTTTTTTTTTTTTTTTTTTGAAACAGAGTCTCACTCTGTCATCCAGTCTGGAGTGCAGTGGCAAAATCTCGGCTCACCTCCCGCCTCCCGGGTTCAAGCAGTTCTCCCCACCTCAGCCTTACGAGTAGCTGGGATACAGGCGCCCGGCACCACACCCAGCTGATTTTTATATTTTTTAGTAGAGACGGGGTTTTGCCATGTTGTCCAGGCTGGTTTTGAACTCCTGACCTCAGGTAATCCAACCACATAGACCTCCCAAAGTGCTGGGATTACAGGTGTGAGCCATGATGCCCGGGCTGTGTAGAATGAGTTTTAGTTGTGTCTTTAATCGTAATTGACTGAAGCTGGAGTAGACTTATCCTTAAATACTGACTCTTTTGGGAAGAAATTAACAACAGTCATTACAGTGTTGGTAGGATATTTTGTTGGTTTGGTATTGCTACATTTGGCAGTCATTTATTAAAGGCTCCCAGTATTTTCTCTTCTTTCTCAGTATATATACATAATGCAAAATAATAATTATTGCTGTCCATTTGGAGATCTTACTATGTAGTGGGAACTGTGCTAAGCATGTTTTGCACATAATTTCAGTTAATTATGTAACAGCTCTAAATGTAGGCATCATTCCGGTCTCAAGATGAGACCCTTTCAGTCAGTGCCAGTAAGTGATGGAGCCTAGATTTAAGCCCAAGTTTATCACTAAAACCTTTATGCTGTTTTCAACATTTTTCTCCATACTGTAGAAAGGCATAAAAGAGGGATCATGATGGCCCTGGTGCCAGCTCCTAGAAAGGTACATCAGTCTACTTATCCATTTTCATTTTGGTGATCACTAGAGGTGGCTTTTAGATAATGAAGCCACAGATCACAATTGCGTTTTTTCTCAGAAATGCTTCACAGCTAATTAGGGAATTTGGAGAGGTTGCAACCAAGTATTTGTTGGTGTAGCAACACGTTGTATGTCTAGGGACTAGTTACTTTTAAACACTTAGCTTCTGGTATGATTCCATACCTAAGTCTGGACTGTGAAGCCTTACTACTCAAAGTGTGAGCCATAGACAATAGCATTGGCATCACCTGCATTTGTTAGAAATGCAGAATCTTAGGCTTCTTCTATACTTACTGATTAGGATCTGTATTTTAACAAGATCACCAGGTAATTCATGTCAACACTGAAATTTGAGAAGCACCATCCTAAATAATTAAAAAGAAAAACTGACTTGGCAGCAGCAGGTTAATAGCAGATGACCCAGCAATAAGAGAAACAGTCAAATAGAATCACAGATCTGAAGACAGTGAGCAATATGCTATGATTGGAAGGCTCTGATTAGCTAGCATAGTTATTGGAAGCTATCTGAGACGTGAGGGACTTGGGACAGCTGAAGAGAATAATTAAGAATAATGATTATTAATGGGGTGGGGTGATTACAGAGACTATGACAACAGGAAGCTTTACATAGTAAATTTATAAAGATCTTAGAGAGGCCGGGCGCAGTGGCTCACGCCTGTAATCCCAGCACTTTGGGAGACCAAGACGGGCGGATCATGAGGTCAGGAGATCGAGACCATCCTGGCTAACACGGTGAAACCCTGTCTCTACTAAAAAAAAAAAAAATACAAAAAAAAAAAAAATACAAAAAAAAAAAAAAATTAGCCGGGTGTGGTGGCGGGCACCTGTAGTCCCAGCTACTCCGGAGGCTGAGGCAGGAGAATAGCGTGAACCCAGGAGGCGGAGCTTGCAGTGAGCCAAGAACGCACCACTGCACTCCAGCCTGGGTGACAGAGCGAGACTCCATCTCAAAAAATAAATAAATAAATAAAATAAAATAAAAAAAATAAAGATCTTAGAGAAAAGGAAGCTATATGAAGAGCCTGAAGATGAAACTTCTCTGCAGCTTTGCTGGGGTGAGGAGAGTGGTGTGAAAGTCAGTCATTTGCATGAACTTCATCATAGCAGCTTTTGAAGGCCGAGGGGGAACTTGTTAGATGACAAAAAAGTTCTGCCACGTAATAGTCGGCTATTTGGAGGACTCTCCAAAGTGACTGACATTTCAGTGATTTGAGGGTAGCAGGATATTTGCTGTTTTGTTTTTTGAGATGGAGCCTCGCTCTTGTCTCCCAGACTGGAGTGCAATGGCGTGATCTTGGCTGTCTGCAACCTCCGTCTCCTGGGTTCAGGTGATTCTCCTGCCCCAGCCTTCCCAGTAGCTGGGACTACAGGTGCCCACCACCACGCCCAGCTAATTTTTTGTAGGGAGACGGGTTTCACTATGGTCAGGCTGGTCTCAAACTCCTGACCTCAGATAATTCACCTGCCTCGGCCTCCCAAAGTGCTGGGGATATTTGCTGTTTTAATAATTTGCAATTATGTATAGTTTATTTGCCCAGTAGATACAGATTGATGTAAATTTTACCATTGTTTTATTTACCTGATGAAATAGAAAAAGGATAGATGAATATATAGAGCAACTTAAAACCTATAGGCTGGGCACAGTGGCTCACGCCTGTAATCCCAGCACTTTGGGAGGCCGAGGTGGGTGGATTGCCTGAGGTCAGGAGTTTGAAACCAGTGTGGCCAACATGGTGAAACCGCATCTCTACTAAAAATACAAAAAAATTAGCTGAGCATGGTGGCGTGTGCCTGTAATCCAGCTACTCGGGAGGCTGAGGCAGGGGAATTGCTTAAACCCGGGAGGTGGAGGTTGCAGTGAGCTGAGACTGAGCCACTGCACTCCAGCCTGGGCAACAGAGCAACACTCTGTCTCAGAAAAAAAAAAACCACACACACACACACACACACACAAATGAAAAACCTATAAAACTTCAGTGTAGGCCAGGTGCGGTGGCTCACGCCTGTAATTCCAGCACTTTGGGAGGCCCAGGTGGGTGGATCACCTGTGGTCGGGAGTTCGAGACCAGCCTGAACCAACATGGAGAAACTCTGTCTCTGCTAAAAATACAAAATTAGCCGTGCGTGGTGGCGCATGCATGCCTGTAATCCCAGCTGCTCAGGAGACTGAGGCAGGAGAATCACTTGCATCTGGGAGGTGGAGGTTATAGTGAGCCGAGATCGTGCAGTTGCACTCCAGCCTGGACAACAAGAGCGAAGCTCCATCTCAAAAACAAAACAAAACAAAAAAACACACACAAAAAAACCAACCTTTAGTGTATTTTGAAACTTAAGAAATTCTAAGTAAGTGTCATTAATAGTTAACAAGCTTTATTAATGTGCTTGTTTTTTATTTTGAGACGGAGTCTTACTCTGTCACCTAGGCTGGAGTGCAGTGGTGCGATCTGCAACCTCCGCCTCCTGGGTTCAAGTGATTCTCCTGCCTCAGCCTCTCAAGTAGCTGGGATTACAGGCACATGCCACCATGCCCTGAGAATTTTTGTATTTTTAGTAAAGACAGGGTTTTATCATATTGGCCAGGCTGGTCTCAAACTCCTGACCTCAAGTGAACTGCCCACCTCAGCCTCCCAAAATGCTGGGATTACAGGTGTGAGCCACTGCGCCTGGCCAATATGCTTTTAATGATATTAATTTTAACTAATTACTAATATATAATATAACTAACATAAATCAGCACTAATCAGATTAATCGGATTAATATTGATGAAGTTAATGTTTGACCTATATAATTATATTAATAGTATAAATACAATTTAATATTTATTAATAGTTAATAAGCCTTAATAATAAACTTTATTAATAGATCTTGAGGTGGGAGGATCACTTGAGCCCAGAAGGTCGAGGCTATAGTGAGTTATGTAAACCAAAACGTATCTGAGACAGGTCTCAAATCAATTTAGGTTTGTCAAGGTTAAGGACAATGCCTGGGAGATGATTGTAAACCAAGAAGTTTGAGACAAGAAATTGATCTTTCTGAATCAGTTTAGAAAGCCATTGCACTCCAGCCTGGGCGACAAGAGCAAACTCTGTCTCATAAATAAATAAATAAAGTTTATTTTGCCAAGGTTAAGGACGTGCCTGTGACAGAGCCTCAGGAGGTCCTTGTGGCAGGTGCCCGAGGCGGTTGGGGTACAGCTTGCCTTTATACATTTTAGGGAGACATAATATATCAATCAATATATGTAAGATCTTATTGGTTTGATCTGAAAGGATGGGATAACTTGAGGTCAGGGGGCTTTCAGGTCATTGGTAGATTTAAACATATTCTGATTGGCAGTTGGTTGAAAGAGTTAGTAGAAAGGAATGTGTGGGTTACAATAAGGCGTTGGGGAGAGGTAGGTTTTATCATGCAGATCAAAGCCTCCAAGTAGCAGACTTAGAGAGAATAGACTGTAAATGTTTTTTTCAGACTTAAGGTCTGTATTGATGGGCATAATGCTGGGTGGGTATAATGAGGCATGTCCAATCTCCCACTTCTCGTCCTGGCCTGAATCAGTTCTTCAGGTAATATTTTAGAGTGCCCTCCCATAGGAAGGAGTCCATTCAGATGGTTGCTGGGGGCCTTTGTATTTTAGTTTTGGTTTACAGAGATCTGTGCCTTTCTACAAAGGTGATATTGAGGTCTTCACTATTTAAAGGGGAGAAGCAGGCTGGAAGGGAAAAAAGGAGGGTATGGTCACATTACTGAATCCACAAATTGCAAGAGAAAAGGAGCAGAATAGTGGAATTATGTATTTCTCTGGTGCTCAGTAGATAGGCATTTTATATAAGATAAGGTGAACATAGAGTTACCTGTGAGGATATTCACCCTTTCATCTGTAGCTCTCTACTTAGGAACAAAAGGAAAGGCAGCTTCTTGCATAAGTCAGCCTTCAGCTTAATTTTTTTCTTTTGTCAGGGTGCATTGGACTCTCAAGTTTTTATTTCCTTTTCACAGCAATAATCTTTGCCACTGAATTCCAGGCTTGGCAACAGAGCAAGACCCTGTCTCAAAAATAAATAAATCAATCCATAAATAAATATTTTAAAAAACAGGGTTAGGCTGGGCACAGTGGCTCATGCCTGTAATCCCAGCACTTCGGGAGGCTGAGGCGGGCAGATCACCTGAGGTCAGGGGTTCGAGACCAGCCTGGCCAACATGGTGAAACCCGTCTCTACTAAAAATACAAAAATTAGCTGGGCATGGTTGTGCAGGCTTGTAATCCCAGCTACTTGGGAGACTGAGGCACAAGAATCACTTGAATCCGGGAGGTGGAGGTTGTAGTGAGCTGAGGTTGTGCCAGTGCACTCCAGCCTAGGCGACAAAGTGAGAATCCGTCTCAAAAAAAAAAAAAAAAAACAAAACAACCCTTAAGAGTTAGGTGTAAATACTGTGCGCATTTGAAGACATTAATTAGAATTTTGTACTTGGTCCAAAATATGCATTTTTAAATTATTATTTCGGAATCATGTTACTTAAAATAGCCTGATTTGAAAATCAGAGAATCTTAGAGTTGGATGAGATCTTGTGGGTTATCTAAGTCAGTCTTTCTTCCCCTGTAGCGGATATACTTTTCTGTGGTATATCTGTTAAGAGATAATTTAGAATACAATTATTTTTACAATATAGTATCCTTTGAAATAAAGCCACTGATGAAAATTTCACAATTATATGATGGATAAATTATAGAAAGAACTTGACATTTGTGCTCTAAAGACTTAAGGATATGGAAATTTGAGGGACAATGGATATTTAGTTCACTTTCTGATTTATCTTTTTTTTTTTTTTGAGACAGAGTCTTGCTCTGTTGCCCAGGCTGGAATGCAGTGTTGTGATTTTGGCTCACTGCAACCTCCGCCTCCTGGGTTCGAGTGATCCTCCTGCCTCAGCCTCTCGAGTAGCTGGAATTACAGGCATGTGCCCCCACACCTGGCTAATTTTTTTTTTGTATTTTTAGTAGCAACGATGGGGTTTTGCCATGTCGGCCAGGCTGCTCTTGAACTCCTGAGCTCAAATGATCTGCCTGTCTCCTCCTCCCCAAGTGCTAGGATTACAGACGTGAACCACCGTGCCTGTCCTATCATTTTTTGATGAGATAATGATTTCTCCCATTGGGTCCTGTTGTGGAGAGTAGGCAGTAAGTCTCAGAGAGGTGCTGTGATTCCTCAGCTGTGCTAGGAAAAAGATGAACTGATTTCCTGGTGTTAGCAGTGGCAAATCCTTATGAGTCTGCAGTAACCTCAATTCTTCCCTCCTCAGAAAAAGAATTCGACTGAGGGGCATAAAGAGACGGAGGCAAATTTTAGAGCTGGAGTGTAAGTTTATTTAAAAAGCTTTAGAGCAGGAAAGAAAAGCAGTGAAGTACACTTGGAAGAGGGTCAAGCAGGTGACTTGAGAGATCAAGTGCCCAGGTTGACTTTTGACTTAGGCTTTTATATGTTAGCATACTTCCCGGGTCCTGTGTTTCTTCCCTTGGGGTAGGCTGTTCACATGCACAGTGGTTTGCCAGCCCTTGAGAGGGGAGCATGCGCAGTGTGTTTACCAGAGTTGTTCGCATGCTCACTTGAGGCATTCTTCCCTTACCCATTGAATGTCCCTAGAAGGTCATATACCAATTGAACTCCTCCATTTTACCTCTTAATGTGCATGCTTGATCCCACTCACCCAGCTCCTGAGATCTTATCAACAAGTTGCTGATCACAAGTTTCAGGTTTTTTTCTATCTGTTGGGAGACTGCCTTTCCCTGGTACTGGCTGCAATCAATTATTGTTTTAGAGAGACAGTTAACCACTGCCTGACCATCACTTGATGGTCACCTGACATACCTGCTGGTAGGGGTTGGAGGGTGGCCCTCTTCTGCCCTGCTCATGTCTGACTAGCTACCTACTGTAATACTGGGACCTTGGTTGTGGTGAAACTAAGAAGGGAGGGACAAACTTTCTGCTGCTTTGGTCAAGTCATTACTAAAGCTGTCAGGTGGGAGGCAGGTGGGCAATATACCCATGGGGAGTATTTTCTGAGACCACGTTTTCTGGATATTGGTCACCCAAAGAGTGGGTAACTGGCAAAATTCTGCTTCCTTGATTGTTTCTAGAGCCCTGTGTTCCTTGGAATAAATCACTTTTTAATAAGGTAATCAGTGAGGGATTGGCATGTAATTTATCATGTGATGCAGTAGCCAGCTCATTTAATAAAACTTCCTTGTAAAAGTTAGTTTCATGACCTAATGTTAGGATTTGGTTTCAGTGCACATAATTATATAAACAGGTCTTCAAATAGGTGTTTTTGTAGACTGTTTAAGTAATTTTAATGCATATGTCTCTCCCCTTCCTACACTGTGTCCCACAATGTTTTAATTATAGGGTTCATCTGCTGATCGGAGTCAGTGGAGAGAACCAACCAGAACATCGGATGGCTTGTGCTCCCTTTACGAGGCAGCGTTATGTCTCTTTGAAGAGGTATGTAATAATCATGGCTTTTGTATTGAAAACTTTGTGTTAAAATGCTATGGCATGTATTTATCCCTTAAAAATAATCCGTTTTCTCTGGAAAAGCTACAAAAGGAGGTGGCACCAGTTGTTACCTTTAGAGAGTGGAACTGGGGTATCTAGGGTGGGGGTGGGGTGAGTAGGAGACATACTTTTCAATGTGTATACCCTTTCATTTGTTTTGACTTTTGAATTATGTGCTGGTAACTTCAATTGAAAAAATTTTGTATTAAGTAAAACACATAGAAAAATGTACACATATATAGCTTAATTATTATAAAATACCCTTCTAATATGTACCTAGGTAAAGAGAGAATTTTCTTAGTCATTGCAGAAGCCCTTTCACAGCCTTGTCATAACCTGTTTGTCCTCCCCAAAGTAACCACTATTGTGACTTTGATCATTTCCTTGTATTTCTTTATACTTCTGTCAACCAGATGTGCATCCTTAAACACTATAGTCGTGCCCATTAAAAAAAAAAAAAAGGAAAGTCTTTTAAATCTTTTAATCTTTAGGTTCCCTCCTCCATTTTTCTTTTCCTTCAATATGTTTGTTCAGGAACCTAGGCTTTTTGGGCTGTAGCATTTCCCACAGTCTGGGTTTTGCTAATAGATTACTCATAATGCAGTTCTGTATGTTTCTTTATCTTCTGTATTTCCTATAAATTGGCAACTGGATCCAGAGGCTTGATTAGTCGCAGGTGTTAGGTCTTTAGCAAGACTGTATATATGTTGTGTTCTTCCATTAGGTTCCATCTGGTTGTCTTTGTGGTATTAGCAGCCGTTGATGCTTAATGACTACATTAATTCATTTGTGCTTGGTTGCAAAATATGATATTCTAATTCTGTCATTTCTTTTTATTAGTGTTGGGGTGATCAGACCCAACACCAGGTCATGGGGGTGGCAAAGTCCGGTGGAGTCAAAGGATTGAGAAAAAGACAGTTTAAGAAAGGTGGGACACCAGGGGACCATCCCTATCGTGGAGCTCACGAAGGCCTTGAGCCCTGGGAGCCCACGGTATTTATTGGTAATCTAACAAAGAAATAGGTGGTGAGAATGTGGAGATCAAAAGGGCAGGCGCATGGTCTACAGCTGTGATGGTTTAGTATTTATATGGAACGTGTTCTACTACTTGAGATAATGGGAATAGGAGCCTAGGAGGGCTAGAAGCAAGGAGCCAGCAAGTCTAGACACATTCGAGAGGACATTATGCATGCCCTGCCTTAGTTTCCCTCCCAACACTCAGCTTTTTCCCAACATGCCCTCTTTTTGTAAAAGAGAAGGTATCATTATTACTATCATTATTACTAGCTATCATTATTACAAGAGGTGGCCTCTTTTAATTGAGCAAGGCAGTTGCAGGCTGTGCAGCCTTTAATTGCCGGGTTGGTGATCCAGCTTCATTTTTCTTAGCCCTTATTCAAACTGGAGTCACTCTGGTTTGAATGTTTCCTACATACCTCCCCTTTCCCTTAATCCTAGGTGTTGCAGAAGGATGAAGGTCCTTCTTCTGTAACTTCTTCATGCTGAATAGGGGTGATCATACTCCTGCCTAACTATTAGGGGTTCTTGTATTCAGGGTAGAGAGGAGCTGAGTCAGAAAGCACTGGTCCATTAAGCATCGTGACTCTGGTCGGTCCTCGTTCCATCTTTGCATTCAGATTCAGCTGGCTCATGGCTCGTACTGGGGGAACCCGGGCCATGGTTGGGATTCATAGGTCCCTCCAGTCTCCGGTTCCATGGTTGTACGCATCTTGAGGGCATCTACACGGTTCGCTAATCTCCTGCAAAAACGCAAGCATACCCTCACCCCCACATTAGTAAATCTACTGAAACAGAAGCAAAAACTTTTGTGGCTGTAGCCAGGAGGCCAGTGAGAGTGAGAAATAGGCCTTTTCTGATTAACAGAAGGCATAGAGAAAGCAAATCAAGGCTTAAAAGCAATCCTTAAACCTTCAATTTGCACTGTAAGGGTGGGTCCACTAGGTGCTGTGGCTCATGATAGATCTTCAGATGTTTGGTGGGCACCCACATAGGCACCTGATTGTCACCTGGAGAGACACAAGCAAATCTTCTTCCCCATAAAATTATCTTTAGGCAGGGATCGGAGGAAGTAGACTCAGAGGTAAGGAGAATTTTGGGGCTTAATGACTTCCTGATGTTTGATAGGTGTTCCCTCGGAAGTTAGGAATTCCCTTTCTCTCCATATTGCTGTGTGGGCATGAAGGACTAGGTAAGCATACTTAGAGTCTGTATATATACTTACCCTTTTTCCTTCTAATTCTAGTGTATAATGGCCCCTGCTTTTGCTAGGATGTCTCTCCCTAACAAAGGAGTGGGGTTTTCAGGCATAATTAGAAAGGGATGTGAAAGAGTAAAGTTCCCCAGTCACAATTTAGTGACGGGGAGAAGTATCTAGTGACTGACTGTCCTAGGACCCTTCGGATAGTGACAGATCTGGAGGACAGTTGTCCAGGACAGGAGAGTGAGAAGGCTGCACCAGTGTCCAGGAGACAGTTAACCTCCTGGCTGTCAATGGTCAAGCATACCTGGGGAGGGTGATGGCATGGGCTGGCGCTTGCCCCGGGCACCCTCAGTCCTGCTGCTGGATCATCTGGTTAGTGGCTTCTGACTCAGAGGACCTTCGTCCCCTGGGGCAGTGGGCCTTCCAGTGATTCCCTTGACATAAGGGGCATGGATGAGGGGGCGGATTATTTCTATTCAGGTAACCTTTTTTAAAGTGTCCTTGCGGACCACACTGGAAGCAAGCCCTATTAGGCATTTGATTTTCCCAGCCTTTCCCTTTTCCAGAGCTTCCAAAGTCCGCTTGCCTGAGGGTCATGGCTAAAGTGGTGGCCTTTTTTTTTTTTTAATCCCATTTGATCTGCTCCTCCTGATCTCTATTATAAAAAACTGAGGTTGCAAGTTCAACAGGGTTTCTAAGTTTTTTTCTGGACCTAAGGTGAACTTAAGTTTTTTCTAATGTCTGCAACTGACTGAGTGATAGACTTATCCTTTAAGATTGGCTGGCCTTCAATAGAGTCAGGTGACAGAGAGATATGCTTCCTCAGTGCCTCCCTTAGTCTCTCCAGAAAGGTAGTAGGATTTTCTTTCCCTGTGTTGTGGTGGACATCATTGAATAATTCGTAGGCTTCTTCCTAGTTTTCATTAGTCCTTATAGCACGCAAGTTAGCAAATGTCTGCGGTATCAGTCTCCATGTTCTGATTCTGCGTCCCAGTGAGGGTCTACACAGGGAACTGCCTGCTGACCTGTGGGGAATCGTTCTCTTTCCTCTGTTGTCATCCTATCATTGACCTGACTGAGATACCAGAGATCGCCAAACTCTTGGGCTATAGTTATGGTGGCATTTGGGGTTAGTGTCTGATCTAGCAGTAACATCTCTCCATGTCAGATCAAAGGATTGTCCTAACCCTTGTAAAACATCAATATAACCATCTGAGAATTTACCTAGGTCTATTTTAATTTGTTTCAAGTCTGAGAGGAAAAAAGGTACGTACACTCTTGGGCCAAATTCTCTAGAATACATCTTAGGGGTGTTTTTGCCTTGGAGGGAACGTTTCCCATCTGAAAAAAACATAGGGATGCCAGCACCCCTAGTCATTTTCCAATGAGCATTAGTCCTGGAGCATCCTCTTTGGTCCTAATGCTTATTCCTTTCCAGGGTGCATAACTACCCATGGACCTCTGCTTATCGGATTAGTTACGCTCACCGATGTAGCAGTCCTGCACCTGTTTTCCCGCTTTTCTTGACCACAAAGGGGTCCGGGCTGCTGGATTCTAGTGGTCCTCTACCAGCATGCCCAACATTGTCTTTGTGCTCATAGGTGAGTTCTAGAGCTGGGCTGGGTTCCTGAATATTTCATAACAACCCAGCTGCCCCATCAAGATGCATTCCCATAAACAGTTATTACGCAAATTCGTTTCAGAGAGGATGTAGGTAATCTTTTGAGTCGGGATTGAGATAGTTTGATTCTGTGAGTACTGTAAGACTTGGCTGAGTGCAAACAGCTCCTACGTTTGAGCAGACCAATTATTAAGCAGTTTTCCTAACTCTGCTTCTATAAGAGTCTCCCTATCACTTACTGAATACCCATTGTGTTGGGGGGTGTGTGTGTGTGTTTTCCCCTCTGTCTCCCACTCTTCAATCTCCCGGGAGGAACCATCTATCCTCCAGTCCTGAAGGGAGTTTCTCCTAGGTCTAGTCGGACCTTTGTATGGTAATTAAGATTTAAATACCTCGTTAGGAAACCTGCTGGGTTAAGGGAATTTTCAGTGGTTAATGTTAAATCTTTTTCTAACAGAATAGCCCCATACTTTGAGATTTTTGAGTTAGTAAGCTACCTTTTTGCTTTTTGATAGCTCTGAACTGGTGAGGTGTGCTCACAATGAGGTTTCTTCTAAAAGTTATTTTTCTACTTGTTAGCAAAGCAATTGCTGCTACAGATCGAATGCATTATGGGCTATCAGGGGTTACTGGGTTAAAGATTTTTGGTAGGAAGGCTACTGTTTGTTAGTGGTCTCAGTGCTTTCTGGCTACTCTCTTGTTTACACTGACAAGGTAGTATTGGAGTGTTATAGGGTCCCGGAGAAGACCTTCAATTATCAATTATAGGTTTTAAGTTTACCCTGGCTTTTAAAGGAATAGTACACTTTTCTTTACTTGTATATCTTTCTCCTTTGTAGACGCATTTTGGAAACACAGTGGAAGGACGTTTGTTGTCCTCCCTGCTGGATGATAGTTACGGGAAATTGCCATGCTTCAAGGTCTCCCTCGGCTCTAGCCTTTTGAATAGAAATTTGTATGGCACCAATTGCTCCAGGTTTTAATGTTGCAACTACAGGAGCAGTAAAGTTTTGTAGCTAATTCATCTTCTCGCCCATTAAGAGGAGAAAGAGGAGGTGGCCTTTCACTTAATTCAGCAGATGGAGCTGATGGGCTAAAACATACTTTTTTTCAGTTTCCCTTTCTTTTATTTCCTCTGGTTTCCTGTTCCTCACACTCAGAATCTGAATTTAGTTCTTTACACTTGTCCTCCTCTTCCTCGTCTGAATCTGCCTCATCATCTGTTTGAAATGGCTCAAGAGCTGCTTTTATTAGCGCCCACATTGACCAAACCAAGATTGGAATTTTTGCTCCATCTTTATCCTTTTTTTTTTTTAAATCTCTGCCAATTCTCTCCCATTCATCCAACTCCATAGTCCCCTGTTCCGGGAACCATGGACAAAACTACTCTACTGCACTAGAGTGAGTGATAACAAATTCTGAGTACGAACTTTCACTCCCCCACTTCGTAATAAATGCCTTAAGAAATTTAAACAGAATGACTGCTTTCACTTTGTTCCATTGTTACCCTGGTTCTTCCAAGTGCTCAGCTTTCCCCCTGAGCTGCTTTTAGACTTCCTCGGGTGTCTTTTGATGTTGTATCCTCTGCTTTCACACGCTTTGGTGTTCCTTCACCGGGGTCTTTGTCACCCCACATTGGGCAGCCAGGAATGTGGGGGTGACAAAATCTGGCGGAGTCAAAGGATTGAGGAAAAAAAGACAGTTTGAGAGAGAAAGGTGGGACACCAAGGGGCTATTGCTATTGTGGAGGCTGTGAAGGCCCTGAGCTCTGGGAGCCCACGGTATTTATTGGTAATCAAAGAAAGAAACAGGTGGTGAGAATGTGGAGGTCAAAAGGGCAGGCACATGGTCTACTACTGTGATGGTTTAGCATTTATATGGAACGTGTTCTGCTACTTGAGATAATGGGAGTAGGAGCTTAGGCGCCTAGGAGGGCTAGAAGCAAGGAGCCAGCAAGTCTAGACACATTCGAGAAGACATTATGCAAGCCCTGCCTCAGTTTCCCTCCCAACACTCAGCTTTTTCCCAACAATTAGTTGCAATATTTTTATGAAGAGATTCCCTTATTGACTGTTTACTCTGCTACGGTTTATATAGGAAAAGCAGACTAAATGCTTGATTCTTTTCATCTGTTCTTTATTTACCGGTTTTCAATTTAATGAATTGTCCTCCTACCATCCTCCAAACTTGGCCAATTAACTTCATTTAAAAAATACCATGGGCTGGGCGCAGTGGCTCACACCTGTAATCCCAGCACTTCGGGAGGCCGAGGCGGGTGGATTACCTGAGGTCAGGAGTTTGAGACCAGCCTGGCCGATATGAAGAAACCTCGTCTCTATTAAAAATACAAAAAATTAGCCGGGTGGGGTGGCGGACGTCTGTAATCCCAGCTACTCAGGAGACTGAGGCAGGAGAATTGCTTGAACCCGGGAGGCAGAGGTTGCAGGGAGTCGAGATCATGCCACTGTGCTCCAGCCTGGGCAACAAGAGCGAAACTGTGTCTCAAAAAAAAAAAAAAAAAAAAAATCATTATGAACCCACAGATTTAAGCCTGTTTGAGTTTCAGCACATTGAATTATTATCTGCAGTGAAGGTTATATTGTTTCAATTTTGGCTATTAGTCTCTTCAGGGTAGTTCCTAAGTTATTTTATCATAAGCCTAATAATCTTTTATAGTCTCCTTGCTTTCTGATATGTTTCATTGTTTCTGGCTGATCTTACACATTTCTTGCCCCCAATCTGAAATCATCTAGTTAGTTTTCTGAAAAAAAGTCCTGGTTTCTTTTATTGGAAAATGATGCTTCAAGACCACAATCAGGGTGCTAGAAATGCTTACTGCTACTGAGTTGATCTTATTTCTAGGCTTTTATATTCATAGTGGACAGAGCTAGGATGTGTATACGTGTGTATTTAAAGCTAAGATACCTAATGAGTTCATACTGATACTTTCAAATTCACAGCTATAGAATTTTTACTTAACCTTTACATTTATATCTTCTTCCTTTTAAACTAAGATTGCTGATTCCCATAGATACAAGGATGAGAATTAGAAAATGCCATTATTACTCATTTGTTTTAATTACATGTTACACACATATACACATAAACAGTCCTAAAATAAGACAAATAACTACTGCTGTATGGTTACTGAAAAAATTAATTTCTAAAGTATGCTTTCCCTGTTTTTTAGTAATTGCATTACATCTATATAGGGCATATAGTTATTACATACTCTCTGCATTTTTTTTTTTTTTTGTTTTTTTTTGAGACGGTCTTGCTCTGTTGCTCAGGCTGGAGTGTGCAGTGGTATGATCATAGCACCCTGCAGCTTCTATCTCCTGGGCTCAAGTGATCTTCCGGCCTCAGTCTCCCAAGTAGCTGGGACTACAGGCATGTGCCATCACACCTGGCTAATTTTTTTTTTACTTAAATTTTTAGTAGAGATGAGGTCTTGCTATGGTTGCCCAGGCTGGTCTTAAACTCCTGAGCTCAAGCGATCCTTCTACCTTAGGCTCCCAAAATACTGGTATTACAGACATGAACCATGGCACCCAGCCTGTCTCTGTTTTAACCTTCATTTGGTATTAGTTCTACAAATGATTACATATTTAATGCTGAATACTAGTCTCTGTGTCAATGTCTATTCTTTTTGATAGTTTGAGGGTCATTCTCTAGTAGATTTCTCAATAAAGAGTCATCAGAACAAGATTTCTGAGTTTTTGCATGTTGATAATTGCTGTGCTCTTTATTCTTGAATGTCAGTGTTGATAATATTCTTTAGTTCATCTTTTCTTTAGTTCACATTTTCTTTTCTTGTATATCTTAAATGTGTTACTACATTCTCTTCTGGCATGAACTGTTACTGTCAAAGTCCAAAGGTAATCTGATTTTCTTTCCTATGTGAGCCACGCATATTTGCTGAGAAACCCAAAGAATTTTTTTTCCCCTTTAAAGATCAGTAATTTTACTATAGAATATGTCTTGATATTATTCATTCTGGGTTGATATTCTTAAGAGATGTGATAATTCAATATGTACTTTCAGATCTTTTTTATTTCAGGAAACTGTTCCAAAATTGCAGTTTGTTCTATTATTTTTATTCCTTTGATTGAGTTCTGTTCTTCAGGGATTTCTATTATGTGCCTGTTGATCTTTGCCTGATTTTAATACTTGTCAGTTTTTCTTGAATACTTTGTCTTTTTAAATTTTTTAATTTCTAAAAATGCCTTTTGTCTTTCATTACTCTTAGGGCATTATCTACTGTATTTATTTACTTTTGGGTTTCTTCTAGTTTAGTCTTCAGTTCCAAAATGTTTTTTTTTTTCTTTTATTTCTAATTCTTGAGTTATGTTACCTCATTTTTGAGGGTTTGTAATTCAGATTTCTGTTTTTCCTTTGTGTCTTTTTTTTTTTTTTTTGAGTTGGTGTCTCTGCCACCCAGGCTGGAGTACAGTGGCATGATCTTGGCTCACTGCAACTTTATAATAACTTCATATGGGATTTGACCTCAATACTTTTTTGTTGCTTATTTCTATGTAGGATTAGTTTTCCTGAACTCTTAGAATGAGGTGGGATTTAAGATGGCTTATTAAACTCCATTGACTCCCTCCCTCTTTTGTGTGTGTGTGTGTGTGTGTGTGTAATGTTAAAAAAAAAAAATGGTTTTCCAGTTTGTTCCCCTTCCCAACTTTTGTCTTGGTATTCTCTTTCCTTTCCATCTTTCCTTTCTATTGTCCCTATCCTGTTCAATTTTTATTCTACTCTCAGTAGTTTTTCTCAGTGTAGGGGCTTTGTCCTGGAAAGGAATCCTGGTTGGCCAGTATCAAGAGGTGTGAGCCACCACACTGGCCATGATAGACCTTTAGATGAACAATTCTGACCCTCTTGGCCCTACTATCCTTCTTTGTCTCCAGCAAAATTCCAGACCTTTTATTAGGGACTGGCAGCTGTCCTCGGATACTGTCCTCATGTTCACTGGAAAATATTTGTCTAACACACATATTATTCTGTTGTTTTGGATACTATTTAAAGTATCTGACCAAGAGGACCCTATCCTCCCCCATTTCATGTGCTGGCAAACTAATGTGTTAACTTCTTAAGTTTCTTTCATTGTTTTGCTTGATTCAGCAAAATCAAAAAAACTAAAAGGCAGAAAACAAATTGATAGTCACTGTAGTCAGAGTTAATATCTTTATTGTATTGAGTTCATACCAGTCAATTAAAAAATCTATTAAATTCTAATAAATAAATGAGCAGAAGTTCACGTCACAAAAACAAATAGATGGAAAAACTTTAGTTTTGCTCACAATAAAGAAATGTGAAATTAAGATAAGGGCCTTTTCCTTTTTCCTCACTTACATTTGCAAAAAAGTTTAAAAGCATAATACTCATAATTTATGAGTATGGATTCAGTGAAATTGCTACTGGGATGGCCACCATGGGTCCTGTGCTTTTGGCAGCCAGCCTGGATTTTTAAAAAGGCTTATGAATGGTAACAGACTTTACCATTATATTCTACAGAAATGGTAAATAAGCCATGATTTTTATTTTATATATTCAGATATACGTGTGAATGTTAATTGCTTTGTGCCTTCGCTGTTTTTAGAACAGCCTTCTTTTGTACATTACTAGTGACGTATTATAGCACCATTTTGGAATACAATTTGATATAGTATGTTTCAAGAATCATAGGATTCTTGTCTTTTTTTGAATATCGAGTCCCATTTCTGGGGTTCTCTACTAAGGAAGCAATTAAAAAGTATAGTAACAACTATATCCTTAAAAGTGGCCTATATAACAAATAAATAGACTGTAAATGCCCTATTAAAGGAAAGTGGAGCCAGGTATGATTATATGCGGGCCTGTAATCTCAGCTACTTGGGGGGCTGAGGTGGGAGGATTGCTTGAACCCAGGAGTTTGAGTTTAGTCTGTGTAAGATAGTGAGACCCCACTTATTTAAAAAAAAAGTTGGGGGTGGGGAAGTGGTTGAGTACATTGTGATGTTTTTTACTAGATGGAATATTATCTATTCAATCATGAAGACTAGGTAGACATGGATTTGCATGACTGTTTTGTGCAATTTGTCATTTTTATGTATCCAATGTGGTGACTGTGTTAAAGAATTTGTATATGAAACACTCTGGAAGGACATATATTTAAAACGTAAAATTTATTGTATTAAGGTGTTAAGATTATCAATGGTGATTTTTTCTACTTTATTTCTTAAGCTTTGTTTTTCTACAATGTTTTGTATGCAGTAATAAAATGTTTAGCTAAAAGATTGTGTGTCTCCCCTTTCCCACTTTTGCCACTTTATTAGTGTCTTTTAGTGGTTTATTCCATGTGAGTAAATAGTCTAGTTATCTTTATTTAATAGGTTCTTTGAGCATTTGAGAGTGTTAGAAGGAAAGGCAACAGTAATTCCAGAGGATATATTTTTAAAAATGCCCAGACTAAAACTGTCGTAACTATTTGTTGCGTATTTTAAATTTTTAATAGGTTTGCAGAATGGCTTCTGATTATTCGAGAACATGTGCTAGCCCAGATAGCATTCAGACTGGTGATGCTCCCATTGTCTCCGAAACCTGTGAGGTTTATGTTTGGGGGAGCAATAGCAGCCATCAGTTGGTAGAAGGTACACAGGAGAAAATACTGCAACCCAAACTGGCTCCTAGTTTCTCTGATGCACAGACCGTAAGTTTTCTAAATAGCTTACAAACTGGTAGATAATCTAGTGTATATTCATGTTTATTTGCATTAAATAATATTGAGTATTTTTTAAATGAGTGAAAATTATCGATGATTATTTCTGATCTATATACTGCATTAGTTTTTTTCATTTTAATAGAACAGTACATTTTGGCTGGGCACAGTGGCTCACGCCTGTAATCCCAGCCCTTTGGGAGGCTGAGGCAGGTGGATCATGAGGTCAGAAGTTCGAGACCAGCCTGGCCAATATGATGAAACCCCATCTCTACTGAAAATACAAAAATTAGCCAGGCATGGTGGCGCATGCCTGTAGTCCCAGCTAATCGGGAGGCTGAGGCAGAAGAATAGCTTAAACCTGGGAGGCGGAGGTTGCAGTGAACCGAGATCGCGCTACTGCACTCCAGCCTGGGTGACAGAGTGAGCCTCTGTCTCAAAAATAAATAAATAAATAAATACAAATAAAAATACATTTTTAGTCCCCAGTATCCCGGACAGCATTTCCAACTTTTGAATAACTAAATTGGGATCTCGATTTTTAAAAAAGTGTTAAGAATAGCAACAGACTTTACCCTTATGTTCACCACAAATGGCAAATAAGAGTAAATAAAGGCCAGGTATGGTGGCTCACACCTGTAATCCCAGCACTTTGGGAGGCTGAGGTGGGTGGATCATTTGAGGTCATGAGTTTGAGACTAGCTTGACCAACATAGTGAAACCCTGTCTACTAAAAATACTTAACAAAAATTAGCCAGGCATGATGGCGTGTGCCTGTAATCCCAGCTACTCGGCGGGACTGAGGCAGGAATTGCTTGAACCTGGTAAATGGAGGTTATAGTGAAACAAAATTGCACCACTGCACTCCACCCCAGGTGACAGAGCAAGACTCTGTCTCAAAAAAAAAAATAAATAAATAAATAAAAACTGGAATTTCTTTTTGCTAGATTAGCCTTTCGTTTTCTTATGATCACTTTTTTTTTAACATTTATAGCCCAGCTAGAACTTTCCATTTGTTACTTTCATTAAAATATATTTTTTTCAAATAGGTTTACAATACATTTTATATGGTTCTTGCCATAATGTACCCTAAGGAATTTATAGGAAGGAAAATTTTATGTCTTGCCATTCTCGGTTATAAGAGGATATTAAGCATTTTACTTTGTTGTTTCATTCAATCATAATCTGGACAATAACCTGAAAAGATAACATATATATGAAGAATTTGAACTCAGCAACAAAGTCATGAGCATGAAAAGGCCATTCGTGTTCTCTTACATTTCTGTATATTCCTTAATCTCTCTGGAGAATCATGCCATATTCTGCTATAAGACTTCCTTTGAGGCTCTTTGATAAAACCAGCCTTAAATATACTTTGATATTCACAGAAGTATTTTATATTTATGATTCTTTGTTTATAGATTGAAGCTGGACAGTACTGCACTTTTGTCATTTCTACGGATGGCTCTGTTAGAGCTTGCGGGAAAGGCAGCTATGGGAGACTGGGCCTTGGAGACTCCAATAATCAGTCAACTTTAAAAAAGTTAACATTCGAGCCTCACAGATCCATTAAAAAGGTTTCATCTTCTAAAGGATCTGATGGTCACACTTTAGCTTTTACAACAGAAGGAGAAGTCTTCAGCTGGGGAGATGGTGATTATGGGAAACTGGGACATGGAAATAGTTCAACACAGAAATATCCGAAGCTTATTCAGGGACCTCTACAAGGAAAGGTATGTGCTTTCTTTTTGGTTATAAAAATAATTAGATACATTGGTGTTGTAATTGACAATATCTTTCAGATTTTGATGTGGTCTTTCTGCTGTTGCCCCTTCAACCCTTTGGCTTAATCTTTTGTATATCTGCTTTATAGTTTACAGAACACCTTTTTATATACATTATTGAATTTTAATTCTTATATTCTTATAATTAGTCTTGTAAGGTAGTTATTATCCCTATTTCACAGATAAGCAAACTGAGAGTCATTCATTTAACAAACATTTAGCACTTTTCAAGTGTCAGGCAGTATTTTAGGCATTAGATGTGTAGCAGTGAACAAGACAGGTAAGGTCTCTACTTTAATCCTTTAGTCTTCAGGATAGAGATAATAAGTTAACAAGCATATGAAATAATTTCAGATAATATTAAAGAAAAAAATGAGCAATGAAGATTACCTTGGGCAGGATGTGGTATTAGGTAATGAGGTAGGTCAGAGAGTGCTCTTAAAAGAGGTGGCATCTTAATAGAGACCTGAATGGTGAGGCATTTAGAGTAGCTAAGTAATTGCCAAGGACCCACACAAATAATTGGAACCATTAGAAACTGAGCCCGTATCTTCTCTTTTTATTAATCTCCTCTCTCCTCCCCTCCTCTCTTTCTTTTCTTTCCTTTTTTTTTTGGACAGGATCTCACTTTGTCACCCAGGCTGGAGTGCAGTGGCGCTATCTCAGCCCACTGCATCCTTGATTTCCTGGGGCTCAGGTGGTCCTCCCAACTCAGCTTCCTGAGTCGCTGGGACTATAGACATGTGCCACCATGCCTGACTAATTTTCATATTTTTTAAAAGAAATGGGGTTTTGCCATGTTGCCCAGGCTGAACTCGAACTCCTGAGCTCAAGCAGTCTGCCTGCCTTGGCCTCCCAAAGTGCTGGGATTACAGGCATGTATTTCAGCACTTACTTGAACCCTTAGCCAGTCATCCTTGTCCTGAGCATAGCCTCCACAACTGTACGTGGAAATTCCTAGATGGGTTTGAATATTAGTATCTGTGAAGTCCCTGTGTACAGGATCATATACGGACTATATGTTTTAAAGTGCATGCTCATCGTATTTACTTGTGTGCAATGCAGGTAGTTGTTTGTGTGTCAGCTGGATACAGACATAGTGCTGCCGTCACAGAGGATGGGGAATTATACACATGGGGTGAAGGAGACTTTGGAAGATTAGGTAAGATTTTTTAAAAATGGAAGTTATTCTCCCAGAAAAATAGAAATGATTAAGTTACTGAGAAACCATGAGAGTAGATTTACTAGGCCAAAGACTGTCATTTATTTTGTTAGTTTAAGCCCAGAGGAAGATAATTTTATATAGGTAAGACTAAGACCTAGATTTTAGTGCTGATATTTAAGATGTAATTAAATCTAGCAAGCATTTACTGAGTGTGCCCTATTACGACCAGACACTGTAGGGTTTCTGGGATAAAACATTACCATCATGATCCTGAAGTTTATAATCTAGTAGGTAATGAAAACAAGTCAACATGAGCATGAAACAGGACAACATAAGGTAAGTGGCTGTGAGGAGAGCATGAAAAGAATATTCTAATGGTTCACTGAAGTGACTATGACCCAGTTTAGGAGCAGCTTGGAAGATTGAGAAGATGTTAGAAATGATTCTCTTTTTCGTATTGCATTGCATTTTTAAAAAATCTCAATTCTATTTTAAAGTTATAACATTTATTCTACTTGTGAAGTCAAGGCCTAGAGAAAGAGTTAACATTGTTTCTTTGTTGTTGTGTGTGTTTTATCCAAGGTCATGGTGACAGCAATAGTCGAAACATTCCAACATTAGTAAAAGACATTAGCAATGTAGGAGAGGTTTCTTGTGGCAGTTCACATACTATTGCTCTGTCTAAAGATGGGAGAACTGTATGGTCTTTTGGAGGAGGAGACAATGGTATGTAAAAAATTATTTATCAGTAGCTTTGGCTTTTTTCTTGAGTTTTAAAAAAATTTATTTTTCAGTTATATATGCCTAGTGTAGAAAGACTCAAATACAGATGAACAGAAATTAAAAAATGAACTGAGCTTTCACAAATGTTACTTTAACCATTGTTAACATTTTGGAAATAGACTTCTAAATAAATATACATTTATGCAAGTATTTACATATATTTCTACTTAGATATCTTTTAAAAAACCAAAGTATAGCTATATGTGTATGTTTTATATAAGATTACATACGTTTTGACATATATATGTTTTACTCTAATAGTTTTTTTTTTTTTGAGACAGGGTCTTGCTTTGTTACTCAGGCTAGAGTGCAGTAATGCAAACCTGGCTCACTGCAGCCTCAACCTCCTGGGCTCAAGAGATCCTCCTGCCTCCGCCCCCCCAAGTAGCTGAGACTACAGGCACGCACCACCACGCCTGACTAATTTTTATATTTTTTTTAGAGACAGGATTTTGCTTTATTGCCCAGGCTGGCCTCGAACTTCGGGGCTCAAGTGATCTGCCAGATTTGGTCTCCCAAAGTGCTTGTATTACAGGCGTGAACCTTCGTGTCCGGCATGAGTATCTTTTTTATATCAACAAGCATGACTCTGCATCATTCTTTTAAGTGGCTGAAAGTGTTCTTTTATTTGATGGTGGCACAATTTATAAAACCAGTTTCTTATTGTTGAGTATCTAGATGGTTTTAATTTTTTTCAGTATTAACAACAACACAATGAATGACTAAATCTTTGTCTACTTTAGTCTCTCCTACTAGCAGTGTGAATGCTTACTTCCCCAAAGTCTTCAACAACAGCATGTATCTAATTTAATTAAATAATTTCAATAGTGAAAATGATATTTAATTTGTACTTTTTTTATTCCTGGTGTGGTTGGATTTGTAGATTGTTGGACGTTTGTTTTTCTTCTTTAATGATTTGTCAAGTTTTCAATTTCATGAGCTATTGATTCTTTTTAAAAGTTTATGAAAAATTATATGCTTGTACATTCTTGTATCATACCTGTATATTATGTCAGCAAATTCGAAGTTAGAAATATAGCCATTAAAGGGGGAGAAAGACAGAAAAATAGTTTTCTCTTTCTTTTAAAGTGATTTTAAATTGCTTGATTTTAGTTGCTTGAAATTAAGATATAAAAGGCTATCAGTGGATGTTTGTTAACTTTCATGTAATAAAAATGCTCATTTGTTAGCATCCTCAGCTATCAGAAACATAGCTTTTCATATCTGTCAGGTTAGTGACGGAAACTTTAGAGCTCTTTATCAACTTTGGTAGTGTTAAAAAGAGTAGAGATTCTTTAAAACAAGTAAATTATTTAATGTGTTTGTTTTTATAGGTAAACTTGGTCATGGTGATACCAACAGAGTGTATAAACCTAAAGTTATTGAAGCTTTACAAGGAATGTTCATTCGCAAAGTTTGTGCTGGGAGCCAGTCTTCACTTGCTTTGACGTCAACAGGGCAGGTAGGACTAAGGGATGAGTATAAAAGACTTAGAGTATTTCAAAGGATGCGGTGACTAAAAAGTAATAATTGTATTTAAATTTTAAAGTTCAAATAAATACATTTTTAGGCAACATGCTGAAATGAAATATTTTCTTCTGTTTGGAGTATCTGAGAAGGAACCAGGTTTTCTAACCTGGCCTGTGTGACCCAGGTAAACCTTAGTGGAGCCTCTGTTCTTTGTATTAAACTGATTTTCTAAAATGTTTTAGCATTTAGCTTCCCTTAAACCTTTTCCAAAACATCATGGATAGTGGGGGAAAGCTGAACTAGATCTTGATGGAACCAGTGATATGAATTAAGAAGGCAAGAGGGTGATCAAAAAGGTGGGTAAAGAGAATACTTAGGTATGGAAAATAATCTGAGAGAGTTAGTTGTTTCTGAGAAACAGCATAAAGTCAGACTTAGGATCGTCAGAATTTTATGAGCCTTTATAAAGGCTCATAAGCTTTGCAGTTTAATAGCTTATAAGCTTTGAACTTTTACATGTGTGTTTTCACTCTTACCCTATTTGTTTGTTGAGGATAGGGGGGAGCCAGGTATAGTTATAGACTGACAATATTTGTCCCTGTGTATCCATCAGTGATGGCAGTAAAAAAGTGAGCTGACCACTTACTCTGTCATGTATAGGAGGCCACCTTGTGTCAGGCAGTGGTATAAAAGTGTTTTATGACTAATTCACAAGGCAGATGAGCAGAAAAGCTGAAATTAGCATATAACTTGATTATTCTTTGAGAAACTAGAATGCCTTGCGTCCTTCAAGCTATTCATCATTACATTAGCTAGTTGCTGCCTTAAAAATATCTCTTCTATGTATTTCTCACTATTGGTTTTGTAGTAAGAATCCATGAATTGAAGTTAGCTTATGTATTTGATGTATACACACAGGCAAATAACACATCCCTTGAGCATCATGTGCTTCTTTTTTTATGAGGGAGTAATAATTTCTGCTTTGCATACACATGATCTTATAAGATAATCATTAGAATTGAGAGTTTTGTAGAGTATCAAGTACTATTCAACTATTGGTGGTAGTAGTAATAATAATAATAGTAATAAATCCATTACATTGAATTCCAAGTTCCAAGAGAACTTGTACATTGTTTACTGTATAGAATAGTTGTATTATGAGTACCTTAAGTTATATGAAATCAAATATATATGCATGGAAAAAAGTAAAGTCAGAAATACTTTTAAAGGGTAAGAGTAGTTCTCTTTACCATTAAACTTGAGCATGAAATGACGATCAACATTTGCTTTTCCCTCAGTCTGTCTCAGCCCTTTCAGGCCTCTTCTGTACTTACTTCCTACCATGCTATACAGTATGGTCCAGTCTCTAAAGGCAAGCCAAGTATTTCTCATCTGGTGCCGAACCGAAGGAACACTGCAAGAGAAAACTCTTTGTAGGCCTTACTGAGTGACAGTATTACAGTGATGTGTCACTCAATGGGATATATTCTGAGAAATGTGTTGTTAGGCCATTTTGTTGTTGTGAGAACATTGTAGAGAGTACCACACAAACCTAGGTGGTGTAGCCTACTATGCTCCTAGACTATATGGTATTGCTCCTAGGCTATAAACCTGTACTGCATGTTACTGTACTGAATACCTTCAGAAATTGTAATATAATGGTAAGTATGTATCTAAACATATCTAAACATAGAAAAGGTACAGTAAAAATACTGGCATCAAAGCTCCATTAGATCTTACGGGACCACTGTTGTATAATGTGGTCTGTTATTGACCGAATGGTACATGACTGCATATTATACTTCATGAGTAATTTAGGAAAATTTTCTGTGATGATTTTGACTATATGTTATTTCATTGTCCTTATCTTTAGTTCCTAACATCTCCTAAAATATGCCTTATGTACTGGAATTTTGTTGTATTCTATACTTAAGTTTTCTGGAAACAAATACAAATATATGTTCTCATTTTGTTTTATTTTGAAGTCAGGGTCTCACTGTTGCTCAGGCTGGAGTACAGTGGCACACATGGCTCACTGCAGCCTTGACCTCCTGGGCTCAAGAGATTGTCCCCACCCAGGCTCCCGAGTAGCTGGGACCACAGGTCTGTGCCACAATGCTTGGGCAATTTTTAAACTTTTTGTGGAGATCGGGTCTTGCCACCTTGTCCAGGCTGGTGCTGAACTCCTGAGCTCAGGTGATCCTCTTGCCTTAGCCTGTCAAAGTGCTGGGATTACAGGCTTGAGCCACTACACCTGTACAGTGCTCTTTATTTTTAATTGAAGTGGTTTAATCTCTCAGCAGCAGTCTTTCCTAAAATAATTGCAAGACAAAGACAAATTCTCAGATTTGATGGCATAAAGATAACAGTCTATATAATCTTACCAAAATCTATTAAAGATAAAAAAAAAATCATTCAGATTGCTGATTGTTTTGATTTTGTTGATTTCGGGTTGCCAGATTGGCAGTCACTCGCCTATTTGTCTTGCCAAAGACAAAATTTTTTTCCCCCCCACCTAACCCTTTCCCCAAGTATTGATTAGTCAAAAATGAAGATGATAAAGGGGAACTATCTTGCTACTGCTTCACATGACCCTATTTGTAAGTGATAATTATTGTAACAATGAGGTGAGGTATTTCTAAAACTAAATAATAAACATCAGTTTTGTGATTTGTATAATCCATTTTATATGGTCATACCTTGTTCTGATCTTAAATCTCACCAGAATAGTGAGAAACACATAAAGGAGAAGTTTTTAGACAGTATTTTCAAAGCTGGTAAGATGGGGCAAATATAACAAATTGCAAGCCAATTAGTAGTTTAGCAGACCCTCTCTGAAAACCTTTCTGTTTTTTCTATGACCAATTATTTTTATTTTCAGATCAGCTGTTTGCCTATACAGTGAATGCCTAAAGGCAGCATGATAAATTGCTATAACAATCTTTAAAATGATCAAAATGATTTTAACATCAGAAGGTTCTATCAAACCATACTTTAGTTTCATAGATTTTATTTATCCCTAAACAAGCCAACAATCTAATCATCTCAGGAAGTTATGTTTAGTGTATTTCTGTTTTTTTCAGGTCTATGCTTGGGGCTGTGGAGCTTGTCTAGGTTGTGGTTCTTCAGAAGCTACTGCTTTGAGACCCAAGCTTATTGAAGAACTGGCTGCCACAAGAATAGTTGATGTTTCTATTGGAGACAGTCATTGTTTGGCTCTTTCTCATGGTAAAGTCATTTGTTTTTAAGGAAATAGTATTAACTGTTGTCTTGTGAAATATATTACATTTGAATTTGGCTTTCCTTTTATATAATACTTTATATTTTGTTTTTAGATAATGAAGTTTATGCCTGGGGCAATAATTCAATGGGGCAATGTGGTCAGGGAAATTCCACAGGTCCTATTACTAAACCAAAGAAAGTGAGTGGCTTAGATGGCATAGCTATTCAGCAGATTTCAGCTGGAACATCACATAGTCTGGCATGGACTGCTCTTCCTAGGGACAGGTAAGAGTGCCTATGTTTAAAAATTCTTGTGCGTTTTAACACAAGAGACACCAATAGAAAGTAGAAACACTAATAAAAACAGAAATAATTGTGCTTTGTTCATAAAATACTCTTATGGACATATATAGTATTGCTTTTTCTCTATCATAGAAATGACATTAGATTTCTTTTGATTTGAATGTTGAGGTTAGACATGTTTCAGAAACAAGAAGTCATACCCAGTATTGAAGATATTGTCTTTTAAACATTTTGAATTCTCTCTCATCTCTACATGCTGATTTAAAAAAATTGAATGGCTGCATATCAAGAGGAACTTAAAATAATCAAAATCAGAACTAGACTTTATTGATTTAATGTTTAACCGCAGTGGTCTTTATCTGGTTGCTTTTTGAAATTTTTTTTTTTTTTAATTGTCATACTTTTAAATCAAGGAGGTTACTTTTTGCAGAAACTTAGCTTTTTCCTAAAGTGCTGTGTGTGTTAAGTCAATCAGGTAGGTAAGTTTTAGTTACTGTTAGGAGATTGAATTTTAAAGAATGTTTGGGTTATTTCAGATATTTTCAGATACACGTGGGCTAATCTATAGCTTAGAATGTATTTTATTTGCATTCTATGCTTTTGACTCAGAGGGTTTTTAAATGATATTCTAACCAATTAAAAGTATTTATTGATAGTTATTCCTCTAACGCAAAAGTCAAAATAAATAAGTTGAATATAAATAATTTGCTGTTAGCATTAAATATCCAACTTCCCACTTCATATGTAGAGAGTTGGGTCCCAAGATCTTAAAAGTATTCACAAGAAATTTCAGGATTTTGTCTTTTAATAGATTTCAGTATATCACTCTATAGAGTCAGGATATTTTTCTTAATATGAAGTATACATCTTCTGGACTCTTAGAGCCAGAGGGCCTTTAGTAGATCATGTGACTCAGCCCTCTGCTTTCAGGTGAGTGGACATCCAAACCTTCCAAAACAGGTGGTGGTTGTATGTTTTCTCCTTAAAGATGGCAAATTGTTGGTTTTCCTTAGTCACTAAAATTAAAGCTTTTACACTTTCATAATCAATAATGTCTTTGTATCTTGTTGAAATCATTCAGCTTTAATGTATATATGTATATATGTACTTTTTGAGATGGATTCTGACTCTGTCGCTCAGGCTGGAGTGCAGTGGTACAATCTCTGCTCACTGCATTGTCTGCCTCCCAAGTTCAAGCAATTCCCCTGCCTTAGCCTCCCAGGTAGCTGGGACTACAGGCATACACCACCATGCCCGACTAATTTTTATATTTTTAGTAGAGATGGGATTTCACCATGTTGGCTAGGCTGGTCCTGAAGTCCTCACCTCAGGTGATCTGCATTCCTTGGCCTCCCAAAGTGCTGAGATTACAGGCATGAGCCACCATGCCCGGCCAATATATGTTTTAATTTTCGTTTTTGATTATGGATAAAAATGTCATTGTAAGACTGTTTTTTTATTTTCTTATGTGTCCTTCTAGACAAGTTGTTGCATGGCACCGACCTTATTGTGTAGATCTTGAAGAGAGTACCTTCTCACACCTGCGTTCTTTTCTTGAGAGATACTGTGATAAAATAAACAGTGAGATTCCCCCACTCCCTTTCCCTTCATCAAGGTATGTTATATGTATGTTTTGTATGTGTGTGTGCATGTGTATAAATTATTCCTTTTGAGTTTTGACTTACTGTTCTTTCTTGTTTGTTTTCCCAAATTATGTGGAACTTTTTTATAATCTAGAAAAGAGCTAAACTTAGTTACTTATTGATAATAACTTCTAGGAAAAAGTTACTCATAATTTCACAAATCATGTTTTAAAAATTACTGTTGTTCGTGACTTGACAAATTTTTTTTTTTTTTTTTTTTGAGACAGAGTCTTGCCCTGTCACCCAGGGTGGAGTGCAGTGGCATGATCTCAGTCCACTGCAACCTTTGCCTCCCAGGTTCAAGTGATTCTCTTTCCTCAGCCTGCTGAGTAGCTGGGATTACAGGCACCTGCCATCACACCGAGCTAATTTTTGTATTTTTAGTAGAGACGGGGTTTCACCATGTTGGCCAGGCTGGTCTCAAACTCCTGACCTCAGGTGATTGACCCACCTCAGCCTCCCAAAGTGTGGGGATTACAGGCATGAGCCACTGCACCTGGCCAGCAAAATTTTTGAAGAGAAAAAAATGTTACCCAAACTGGATAGCACATGCACTTTTATGTTCCAAAAATTCATAGAAGTTTATTTGGTTTCAGAGAACACCACAGTTTTCTCAAGCTGTGCCTGAAGCTACTTTCAAATCACCTTGCTCTTGCACTTGCGGGAGGGGTAGCTACCAGCATTCTCGGGAGGCAGGCAGGTCCACTTCGAAATTTGCTCTTCAGACTGATGGACTCAACTGTCCCAGATGAAATCCAAGAGGTAAGAGAATAGGACTTGTGAATCTTTCTCAAATCACATCTTTCTCTGAGATTTTAGCTATACAATATATTCAACTGTACGTTGAACAGTTTCAATTGGATGTTGTTTCTCTTACTCCTATTTTCTTGGTGAGAGTATTTTTGGTTAACTCATCCTTTGAGACAAAGGTCAGATGCCATCTCTAAGAAACTTTTTATTCCTGCCCTCCCACCAGATTTGGTTTTTCTTGTGTATGTTCTCATTACATCACATTGTATTCTAGTTGCTTATTTATAAACATGTCACTCTTTTTTCACGAGAAGATGAGTTCCTGAGGGCAAGGAGCTAGTGCATGGGCTTGGTCAGTAGTAGTAACTGAATAAGTGGACTGGGTCATCTACTAGAACTGTTAACCAGAGCTAAGGAGAGAAAGGTCAGGTTAAGGAGGAAGAAGTGGCCTAGAATAGAATACTGATTATAAATAAGGAGAGTATAGTTTGAAAAAGAATATATAGTATTATAATACAATATTAAATTTGGGGGAAACTTAAAAATAGATATTTGTAATACAAAATACAGAAAATAAATAAACTCTTTTGGCAGGTAATAATAGAAAGTATAGTAAGTTTTAAACCAGTGCACTCCTAAATTATCAATGGATCAAATAAAGAAATTACAAGATAAATTTTAAAATACTTAAGATTAATGAAAACAAAATCTGAACATACCAAAACTCATGAAATGCAGCTAAAGCTGTGCTTGGAGGAAAATTTATAGCTTATAAACATCTATATTTTTTTAAAAAGAAATATATCGAATCAGTAGTTTAACCTTCTACCTTAAGAAATTAGAAAAAGAAGAGCCAACTCAACCCAAAGCAAGTAGAAAGAAGGAACTAATGTAGATTAGAGTGAAATTTAAAAAATAAAGAATAGAAAAACAGTTGAGGAGATCAAGGAGACTAAATGTTCGTTTTTTGAAAAGACAAAAATCAACAAACCTCTGGCTGGACTAACCAAGAAAAAACAGAGAGGATTTAAATTACTCAAATCAGGAATGAAAGATGAGATATTACTACTGACCATACAGAAATCAAAAGGGAAATTGAGAGGCAGAGTAAGATGGTGGAATAGAAGGCTCCACTGATCATTCCCCCTGCCAAGGGCACCAGTTTAACAACTCTACACAGAAAAAAGCACCTTCATGAGAACCAAAAATCAGGTGAGCACTTACACTACCTAGTTTTAACTTCATATCGCTGAAAGAGGCACTGAAGAGATAGAAAAAACAGTCCTGAATTGGCAGCGCCACTCCTCCCCCTGCAGCAGTGGCAGTGTGGTGCAGAGAGTGTCTCTGGGTGCTGGGGGAGGGAGAACACAGCAATTGTGAGGCATTGAACTCAGTGCTATCCTGTTAGAGAAGAAAGGAAAACGGGACCAAACTCAGCTGACACCAGCCCACAGAGGGAGCATTTAAACCAACCCTAGCCAGAGGGGAATTGCTGATCTCAGTGGTCTAAATTTGAATTCCTGCAAGGCTCACCACTGAGGGCTATAATGCTGTGTGTCTCCAAGTAAACTTGAAAGGCAGCCTAGGCCAAAAGGACTGCAACTCTTAGGCGAGTCCTAGTGCTGAACTGATCCCAGAGACAGTGGACAGAGGGGCACGTGACATACTGAGACACCAGCTGGGGTAACCAAGGGAGTACTGGCTCACCCCTCACCACCCCGACCCCAACGCCAGGCTACACAGCTCATGGCTCCGAAAGAGACCCCTTTCTTCCACTTGAGAGGGAAGACTGGGCAGGACTTTGTCTTGCATCTTAGATACCCCTTGATCACAGCAGGATAGGGGACCAGTCAGAGTCACAAAGCTCCCCGTTCCAGGTGCCAGCTCTCAGATGACATTTCTAGACATACCCTGGGCCAGAAGGGAACCCACTGCCTTGAAGAGAAGGACTCAGTACTGGCAACATGCATCATCTGCTAACTTAAGATCCCATGGGCTGTGAATAACCAGCATTGATACCCAGCTACTACGTCAAGGACTTTGGGTGAGACTCTGAGACTTTCTGGCTTCAGGTACCAGCACAGCCACGGAGGGATAGAGTACCAGATACACTCTTGGGATCCCTGATTCCAGGACTTGATTCTTAGATGGCATTTCTAGACCTGCTCTGGACTACAGAAGAACCCACTGCCCTGAAGGGTGAGTCCCAGGCCAGGCAGTATTCACCATAAGCTAACTTAAGAATCCCTGGGCCTTAAGCTTAAGGGAACATTGATGCTTGTCTGGCAATACTCCTTGTGGCCTGGGGTGGTGGTAGCTATGGGGTGAGGCTCGTCTAGCTTTGGAAAGGGGAGGCACGAATGAAAAAGACTGTGTTTTGTGGTTTGAGTGTCAGCTCAGCCATAGTACAATAGAATACTGGATAGACCTCTAAGGTTTTTGACTCTAGTCCCTGACTCCCAGATGGCACCTCTAGACCCACCTGAGGCTTAGGGGACCTTGCTCCCCTGAAGGAAAGGACATGACCTCGCTGGCTTTGCTGCTGGCTGATTGTGGAACCACAGAGCCTTGAGCGAACATAGGCAATAGCCAGGGAGTGCTTACAGCAAGCCTTGGATGAGACCCAGTGCTGTGCTGGTGCTTTGCTGGATTCAGGTCCGACCCAGTGTAGTCATAGTGGTGGTGGCCGCAGGGGTGCTTGTGTCACTCCACTCCCAGCTTTAGGTGGCTGAGGAGAGAGAGAGAGAGACACTGAGACTGTTTGGGAGAAAGTAAGGGAAGAGAACAAGAGTCTTTGCCTGATAATCCAGAGAATTCTCCCAGATCTTGTCCAAGACCATCAAGGTGGTACCACTACGAGGCTGCAAGAACCACAATGTTACTAAAGCAGATACAGTTTAGATCACAACACCCAAGTCCTTTAAAATATCTGGAAAGCCCAAGATATATCTGGAAAGCCCAAGAAGGATGGGTACAGATAAGCCCAGACAGTGAAGACTACAATAAATACCTAACTCTTCAATATCTACTAGCATCCACACCATCCATGACCTAACCAAATGAACTAAATATGGCACCAGGGACCAATCCTGGAGAAACAGATTTGTGACCTTTCAGACAGAAAATTCAAAATATCTGTGTTGAGGAGAGTCAAAGAAATTCAAGATAGCACTGAGAAGGAATACAGAATCCTATCAGATAAATTTAACAGAGATTAAAATAATTTGAAAGAATCAAGTGGAAATTCTGGAGCTGATAAATGCAGTTGGCATTTCAAAGAATGCCTCAGAGTCCTTTAATACCGGAATTGATGGCAGAAGAAATAATTAGCGAGCTTGAAGACAGGCTATTTGAAAATACACAATCAGGCTGGGCGCGGTGGCTTACGCCTGTAATCCCAGCACTTTGGGAGGCCAAGGTGGGCGGATCACAAGGTCAAGAGATAGATACCTTCCTAGCCAACATGGTGAAACCCCATCTCTACTAAAAATACAAAAAAAATTAGCTGGATATGATGATATGAACTGATGTGGGGAAAGTCATAGCCTTCAATATTAAAAAATTATCTTGGCCAGGAACGGTGGCTCATGCCTGTAATCCCAGCACTTTTGGCGGCCAAGGTGGGCAGATCACTTGAGACCAGGAATTGAAGATCAGCTGGCCAATATGCAAAACCCCTTCTCTATTAAAAAATACAAAAAAACAAAAAACAAAAAACAAAAACTGGAAATGTTTTGTCAATTGCCTCTTCATTGTTTTCTGTGTTCTTTCTTTCTCTCTGGAACTCCTTATTATTGGGATACTTGACCTCCTGAGCCAGTCCTCTTAATTTTCTTGTGTTTTCCTTCCTGTTTTCCATCTTTTTCCCCCCTCTACTTTATAAGAAATTTAATTCTATGTTCTAGCCCTTCTGTTGAGATTTTTCTTTCTTTTATCTTTTTAATTTATAAAAGCTCTTCATTCTCGAAGTGTTCCTTTTTTAATAGCCTTCCATTCTGACACTTTTTGAAGATACTAATTTTTGTTCTTGTTTCTCCCTGTGTACTTTCTTTGTTTAATTAGACCATTTCTGTTAGTTTTAGTCTCTTTCATAATAAAGGCTTTCCTCAAATTTCTAATAACCTTTGGCTTCCCAATAATGGGTAAGAGTGTGATGCCATCGCTGGGCGTGGTGGCTCATGCCTCTAATCCCAGCAGTTTGGCAGGCTGAGGTGGGCAGATCACCTGGGGTCAGGAGTTCGAGACCAGCCTGGCCAACATGGTAAAACCCCGTCTCTACTAAAACTACAAAAATTACCTGGGCATGGTGGTGCATGTCTGTAATCCCAACTACTTGGGAGGTTGAGGTAGGAAAGTTGCTTGAACAGAGGTGGAGGTTGCCGTGAGCCGAGATCGTGCCACTGCATTCCAGCCTGGGAGACAAAAGCAAGACTCCATCTCAAAAAAAAGAAGTGTGATGCTGAAAGGCTGATTGATGCTAAAAGTTCTCTACACAGGGATGAGGTTTATCAAATTTATTGTAGATTGATGTGGCTGGGCTGTATTTTAGGGGAAGGTAACATTTCATGCCTGTCACTTAAAGTCTTTTCTACTAGGCTAGTGAGATTCTTCAAAGGAAGGCTCTTCTAAGCTACTACCAGAAGGTATAAACCTGAGTGACAATCATCTGGTGGGGAAAAAGTTTAGGAGTCTCAATATTCAGAATGAACACTTTGTCGTAAAATCACCCAATTTTAGTTTGGTATTCCTGCCTTCAACTGTGCCTGTTATCTTAACCAGTTTTCAACCAATCCTGTTTTGAGCTCTTCCTTTGTTCCCTCTTGCAGAAGTGTATGAGCCTCTAGGAATTCTACAGTATAAATCAAAGTGTTGTTTGGTTTTTCTCATTTTTGACTTAGGGTGTAGCCATTTGAGGTTTTTTAAGTCAGTTACCCTTAATTTGTTCCTTTCTGTTTCCAAAATTTTGATGCTGATTTTCCTTTACCATTTTGGGCAGGGGAGTCTTTTTGAATTATCTGCCCAACCCCTGCCCATTGTTTTAGATGGCCTTTTGGAAACAGAATATGTGCACTCAGTTCTTAATCCTTAGTCACCTTTGTTGAATTTCCACAGCTAAAATTTGATTTTACTTTGATTTTAGCTTTATTTTAGTTTGAGTAGAGTAACCTGAGAAAGTCATTAAAGATTTGTTCTGTTCTTAACTGTTGTGTTGTTGTGTCCATGTTAGAGGACACATGCTTTTTGATGGAAGGGTTATTCTTCTTGTGTACTTGAATTTTTCAATCATTGTAGTAATTCAAAGAATTATTAATAGAACATTGACTTATAGAAAAATCGAGTATTAGAACTGACAGGCACTATGGATTTTATCTAGTCCAACACTGTTTTTACTGATAAAGAAGCCATGACCCAGAGAAGTTATGAGGCCTAAGATAATGCAGCTACTATTCCTTATGCTGTTCCCACTACCTGGACCTTTGTCTAGCCAGGTCCTACTAATTCTGTAATTCTTAAATGCCTAATTCTCAGGGAGATCTTCCATGAGCCCATAGGCCATGTTAATTGCCATGTTTGTGTGTTCAGGCAAGTTCCTGCACCCTTTTACTTTCCCTTTGTGACTCCTTTCACATTTATTCTTTCTTGCTCAGGGTCTTTCTTTCCCATTAGACTGTAGGCTCATGAAAGCAGAGATTTTGTCTGTCTTACTCATTTCTGCACCCGAATCATTTTACAACGGAGCCTTACCAGGCTGAAAGCTATAGAATCAACACTAAATATTTGTTGGTTGATGATTAGTTATTTAGTGGCAAATCCAAAATATTTCTTCATAGCTTTCTTAAAGGCATCTGAAGGAGGACTTATGTGCTTTCTTTTTTATCATGCCATCTTTTTTAGACTTAACATGATCCTATTAGTGAATTCACTTTAAGTGTGTTTTTATTAAAAACTAAGAACCAGGCCAATCAGTACACTTTTCTCTCTTGATTTTAGGTGGTAATTGAAACTTTGTCAGTGGGAGCAACCATGCTGTTACCTCCATTACGAGAACGGATGGAATTACTTCATTCTCTTTTACCTCAAGGGCCCGATAGATGGGAAAGCTTATCTAAAGGACAGGTAGGCCTTTGCTTACTATGTAAGTAAACCAGCAGTATCATAAAAATTTGGACTGAGAAGGAAATAAAACTAATCAATTGCCATGTGTTCATGGAGCATAAGTACTTGATGGGCCTAGTAAATCCTGGTTATTTAATGTTTTATGCTGGAAGAATTCCCAGGTGTCTAACAACCTTAGGTGAAGCAAGTGATAATTTATTAAGTTACTTGGGGCTAATTATTAGAATAAGGACTAATTTTTCCAGTGTTTCGTATAGTACTAAGCCGACACTGTGGTTTATTTGTAGTATGCTGAGTTGAAATCAAGTGCATGTGCTGCTGTTGGTTCCATGCTGAGAACTTTGTCTGAAATTGTTGTATAAAGAGTATAGATGACCATTAGGAAAAAGTATTTGATGATATGAGTATACTTATTTTTTCCATTTTTATCTTATGTACCTTAAAATAGTACCTTTTGCTCAACCAAGTAGAAGTTATCAGATTCAGAGATACAGATTTTAGGAAAAAAAATTGGTACTTATTTGCAGTAAAATATTTATTGATACTTTTCCTTCTTTTAAAATCTTTTTTAGAGACAGTCTTGCTCTGTCGCCCACACTGGAGTAGGGTGGTGCAATCATGGCTCACTCTAACCTTGAACTCCTGGAGCTCAAGGGATCCTACTGCCTTTTCCTCTGGAGTAGCTAAGACTGCTGGCATGTGCCACCACACCTGGCTAATTTTTTTATTCTTATTTTTATAGCTGTGGGGTCTTGCTGTATTTCCCAGGCTGTTCTTGAACTCCTGGCCTCAAATGATCCTCCTGCTTTGGCCTCCCAAAGTGCTGGGATTATAGGCATGAGACCACTGTGCCTGGCCCACAGATGATTTTTTTTTTTTTTTTTTTTTGAGACAGGGTTTTTGCTCTGTCATCCAGGCTGGAGTGCAGTGGCATGATCACGGCTTACTGTAGGCTCAACCTCCTGGGCTCAAGCGATTCTCCCACCTCAGTCTTCTGAGTAGCTGAAACTACAGGTGTGCACCACCACGCTCAGCTGATTTTTGTATTTTTTGTAGAGGGGGTTTCACTATGTTGCCCATGCTGATCTTGAATTCCTGGACTCAAGTGGATCCGCCTGCCTTGGCCTCCTAAAGTGCTGTGATTACAGGCATGAGCCACTGCACCCAGCCTACAGATGATTTTTAATGAGTATTTTGCATTAGTTTAGATTTCAAGTGATTTATTTTAAATGTTAGAATAAGTAGTTGTCATTGGTAATGTCACGCTGTAGAACCGTGTGTCATACTATTTATCGGCGTTTCGGACTCCTCTCTACTTATAGTACTAAAATATTATGCATAGTATGCTATGTTAGCTTAGAGATTTAGCTATTATAATGAAGACTAAAATAAAAACCTGTAAGTTGTATTTTCCTAAATCCCATTTCCTAAATGGGATTAATTGGGTAGTTTTTATAATTACATACTTCTTGAAGATGATTGTTTAGTAAGATATTAAGTGGATTAGTGTAGTTTTTTTCTGGGATCCTTTTGTTTTATTTTCTAGTGCATATTATGTTAGTTACTTGTTCATATTTTATTGTTCTTTAGAGAATGCAACTGGATATCATTCTGACAAGTTTGCAAGATCATACCCACGTAGCCTCCCTACTTGGCTATAGTTCACCCTCTGATGCAACTGACCTATCTTCTGTGTGTACTGGCTACGGAAATCTGTCAGATCAACCTTATGGCACTCAGAGCTGCCATCCAGATACCCACCTGGCTGAAATTTTGATGAAGACCCTCTTAAGAAATTTAGGATTTTATACAGTAAGTTGTTCTTTCATTGTAGTAAAAGAAGAATAAAGGGGTAGGGATCTCTTTAGTCAAGGTAATTTGACATTTAAACACCTTTGATAGAACTTAAACTCTAGACCCCTCTCCCCCAAGAGGAAAAACATGTCAGGTTTTCTGAAATATTGTGGGGACCAAATAACATGTACTTGAGAAGTTCAAAGGGATTTATTTTAGAATTTTACCAGATTTTTCTGATATTGTAGAATAATAAACAGAATAAAATAGTCAAGAACATTTTTAGAGAGAAGAATAATGCGCAAGGCATTAACCTTGCTAGACATAATCTTATAATGAAACAATGTACTTAGTACTGAATGAGAATAGGTTGGTCAGTAGGATAGAGGACAGTGGAGCTTATAGCTTTCCCTGTATTAGGATGCCATTAATTCTAACTCTCTAGTGTTTCTTAAATTCATTTTTTTTCCTGCCATTTCTTTGAGTTCTAAGCCAGATCATTATGATTCAGTGCTAATGGTGTTACAGCTGTTGTCACTATTGCTGGTCTCTTCTCAGCATCTCACCGCTGGAATAACTTTGTATTAAATAACTTCTTTATATTAAAGAATACAACTTCTTTGTATTAAATTAAAACTCCTTCAGGCCAGGCGCGGTGGCTTATGCCTGTAATCTCAGCACTTTGGGAGGCTGAGTTGGGTGGATCACCTGAGGTCAGGAGTTTGAGATCAGCCTGGCCAATATGGTGAAACCCCATCTCTACCAAAAATGCAAAAATTAGCCAGGCGTGGCAGCTGGCACCTATAATCCCAGCCACTCAGGAGGCTGAGGTGGGAGAGTTGCTTGAACCCGGGAGGCAGAGGCTGCAGTGAGCTGAGATCGTGCCATTGCACTCCAGCCTGGGTGACAGAGCGAGACCCTGTCTCAAAACAACAACAACAACAACAGCAACACCCTGCAGACCCTTTATCATTGGCTCACACACCATTCTTATCTGAGCTCATCCTTTTCCAGAATTGTACATTGTACACCTATTTCCTGTTGTTTTTCTCTACCAATCTGTGATGTAAGACTTGACTATTCTAGGAAACCTTGCCCAAATAACCCCATCTAGCCAGAGATGTGTATAACTACACATCTCTGTACTCATCAGCACTTACAGGATCAGAGTATACTGTGCAACTTAACTTTGAATTGGTTGTGTATCAATTCATATTGTTTCCTATGGCTCTTCAGGGCTTGGTCTATGTACTCTTTTTCTTCCAATACAAGTCTTAGCGCTCTGTCCCACCCACATTAAAAGGCTAATCACTAAGTCAGAGTGAAAATTCTTCCTACAAAATTCTTTTCTTTCAGGTTTAAGAATGTAAATTTAATCTGATATTAAGGAGTAATGGCTGCAAATGGATAAGAACAATGTGGTGTATATAGCCATTTGTTAATGACCAAAACTTTTTCCCAAAGTTACAGGGAATGTTACAACAAAGTTGTAAGGAATATTAGGGCTGAGGCAGATTTATATATTATATGGAAATGGAAATAAAATACTAACTGCTTTTGGGTTGAAATAATAAATTAATGTCTCTTTCTGATGTGATTTAAACCAAATTTGTTGTAAGATTTTAAAATAACAGTACTAATTAACAACTTATAGCAAGGGCCCTACAGTTTTCCCATATTCTATCTTGTATAGTGTATACATAGACCAAATTTTCTCCTAAAGGTATTCAGCACATGATTATTTACAGGAAATAAAGTTGGAAATAGCAGAAATATCTAAAAATAGAGGAGTGGTTAAGTAATTTATGGTATATGTGTTCAGTGGAATATTATATTTTATATATACATGATTTATGAAAATGGGTTATGTTTCCATTGGAAAAGAGCAGATTAAAAACAGAATATGCAGTACAATATTGTGAAAAATACTTTAAAAGGACAAAATCAGGAAAGAAATACACCAAAAAATATTATAGTAGCAGCCATTTTCTTTGAGTGGTTGTTTAAATGGTGCTTTTAACTTCTTTTTTTTTTTTTTTGAGATAGAGTCTCGCTCTGTCCCCCAGACTGGAGTGTGCAGTGGCGCCATCTTGGCTCACTGCAAGCTCCGTCTCCTGGGTTCACGCCATTCTACCTCAGCCTCCAGAGTAGCTGGGACTACAGGCGCCCACCACTACGCCCGGCTAATTTTTTGTGTTTTTAGTAGAGACTGAAACTGCATTAGCCAGGATGGTGTTGATCTCCTGACCTCATGATCCACTCGCCTTGGCCTCCCAAAGTGCTGGGATTACAGGCGTGAGTCACTGCACCCGGCCTCTTTTAACTTTTTAAAATAGAGTTTTGATATTTTCTAAATATACTAAGCATCTCTCTTTACAAAATATTTTTAACTTGAAGTAATTTAAAACTCACGAGGAATTACAGGAATCATTCAAAGAATTCCCCTGTGCTCTTCAGCCAAATTTGTTTTCTCTCTTTAAATCATTTGAGAGTAAATTGCAGATGACTGGCTGCCCCTAAGTATTTAAGCATATATTAAGTATGTATTTTTAAAAAACCAGGACATTTTCTTACGTAACAACAGAATAATTATTGAATTCGGAAAATTTAACATTGATACAGAACTGTTATTTAATATATAGTCTACATTTACATTTCTACAGTTGCCCCAATAATGTCCTTTATAGCAGTTTCTGACCCCAGCCCTTCCTCTTCATGATCTGGTACAGAATCACACATTATATTTAGTTGTCATATTTATTTTTTAATTTTAATTTTATTAGAGACAGGCTTTCTGTTGCCCAGGCTGGAGTACAGTGGCACCATCATAGCTCACTACAGCTTCGAACTCCTGGGCTCAAGTGGTCCTCCCACCTCAGCCTCTCAAGTAGCTGGGACTAGAGGTGTGCACCACCATGCTAAGCTAATTAAAAACAAACAAACAAAAAAAGATTTGTAGAGATGAAGTCTTGCTGTGTTGCCCATGCTGGTCTTGAACTCCTGGCCTCAGGCAGTCTTTCCACCTCGGCCTCCCAAAGTGTTGGGACTATAGGTGTGAGCTACTGCACCCAGCTGCTTTTATTTTTTTTAATGGAAAAAAATAGAAGTAGCTTGATGAATTTTACCATCTAATAGCTAGTATCATAAGGATTATAGCAAATATTTAAAAATTGGTAATGGGAGAAAGGATATAATGCTTTTGTTTGGTTTTGTTTTGTTTGAGACAGAGTCTCATTCTGTCACCTAGGCTGGAATGCAGTGGCACGATCTCCGCTCACTGCAAGCTCTGCCTCCCGGGTTCATGCCATCTTCCTGCCTCAACCTCCCAAGTAGCTGGTACTACAGATGCCCGCCACCACCCACGCCAGGCTAATTTTTTGTATTTTTAGTAGAGACGGGGTTTCACCGTGGTCTCGATCTCCTGACCTCGTGATCTGCCCACCTTGGCCTCCCAAAGTGCTGGGATTACAGGTGTGAGCTCCTGCACCTGGCCCTGGAGTGCGATGGCGCAATCTTGGTTCACTGCAACCTCTGCCTCCTGCGCCCGCCACCATGCCCAGTTAATTTTTGTATTTTTAGTAGAGACCGGGGTTTCACCATGTTGGCCAGGCTGGTCTCAACCTCCTTACTACAGGTGATCTGCCTGCCTCATACTCCCAAAGTGCTGGATTACAGGCATGAGCCACTGTACCTGGCCCATATAATGCTGCTGAAATCAGATTTATGGTAGGTTGTGTGTGTCATTTTAGGATCAAGCATTTGGCGAGCTAGAAAAGAATAGTGATAAATTTCTACTTGGAACATCATCATCAGAAAACAGTCAGCCTGCTCATCTTCATGAACTGCTGTGTTCACTACAGAAACAGCTGCTGGCATTTTGCCATATCAATAACATTAGTGAGGTATGTGATTATTTGTCTTTTATGGTGATCTATCAGGACCTTAAAACTCAGATATTTGGATAGGCCATGATATTTTTGTATGTTGAATCTTTCAAAGTAGTAATTTAGGAACTTTTTTTCTCCTTAGAACTCAAGCAGTGTGGCATTGCTTCATAAACATCTTCAGCTTTTGTTGCCTCATGCCACAGATATTTATTCACGTTCTGCAAATTTGCTCAAAGAAAGTCCTTGGAATGGCAGTGTTGGAGAAAAATTAAGAGGTGAGTTTGGTATTTCATTTCAAATTTAATCAGTCATTAAGAAGCAAGAATACTTGCCTTTCCAAAGTCTTAAGGGGACCAGAAGCCTCTGACTGGAATAGGAACGGTCTTGAATCTCCTTTCTATTGAAGATTCCTTTAGTCTTGGTTTGGGGGTAGTGTTAGCAGTGACTGATCTTGAAAAGAGTCTACTTGGCATGACAGAGTCCTAATTTAAAGGCGCTGGATGATATAAACTCAAAAAGATTAATTTTAAATGGCATAAAGTAAGATGTTTTTAATCTGCTCTTTTTTTTTTTTTTTAAACCTGTTGTTTCTTTACCTTTCTCTTCAGCATTTACCATTTTTTCACTTTTCTTCTTGAAATTCTTTGGGCTTCTGTGTAGTCACAGTCCTTTTTTCTCTTTCCTCTGACTCCTCTTTTTCAGTGGGTTTCTATAGGCTCCTCTTCCTTGGACATGCCCTCTAATGTTGAGCATCCTCCGAATTTTGCCTTCAATCCTCTTTCCTCCCCCAATGGTCTTATCTAGTCTCAGTGTCTTTAACAACCATGTATATATGAATGACTCCTGTATTTCCATCTAGCTGAGAACACCTTTCGTGAGTCCTAGAGCCATTGTTTAATTGCATACTGGGTGTCTTTTCTTTGTTATCCAAAAGACAACCAAAATTTAATATTTATCTAAAACCAGCCACCTCTGAAGTTCCCCCACTAAAAAAAGAATGAAAGGAACAAGCTGTGAAACTGAAACCGTTCCCCATTAGATACCTCCATCTGGCTGTTCCACAGCAACTAAAATATGTTCAAACTGAGCTCATTTCTGAATGGCCCTCTCTGCCCTGATATACAATGAAATATTGAAACAAAATTGATTTAAAACCAATATGGATTATAAAAACACATGTTTTAAGGTGATCTCGATTTTTAAAAAAGTAAATTTAGTTTAAAAAATATGAAAACTTTCCCTCACTAGCAGGTAAGCACCAAGAGGACAGGAAGTTTTGACTGCTTTGCTCATAGCTGTATCCCTTTCACCTAGAACTGTGCCTGGTATGTCAGTAAATATTTCTTGAGTAAATTATAAAATGAAGATAAATTAATGAATGAGAAATTGATAATGCATTTTAAGGAAAACATTTATAATCCTTTCAATTTGTTGGTATGGAGGATGCATATGCTTTGCTATAAAGTGTTTGTTGGTGTACTTTCTGAAAGTGAATAAACACTGATACTACATCAGCTACCAGTTGGGTGTTCAACAGAGAATTATTGAATGAGTCTACTCTAGTTCCAGGCTAAAATAATATTTCTTAGGTTCCTTTTTTTTAAAGTTCATTTGAAACGATTGTCCCATGTTTAATTTCTTTCCCTTCATAGATGTGATATACGTCTCAGCTGCTGGCAGTATGCTCTGCCAGATTGTTAACTCCCTGCTGTTACTCCCTGTGTCAGTGGCTCGGCCTTTATTGAGTTACCTCCTCGACTTGTTGCCACCACTTGATTGCCTTAATAGACTCCTGCCAGCTGCTGATCTTTTAGAAGACCAGGAGTTACAGTGGCCTCTTCATGGTAAGTAAAGACAATAAAAGAACAAATAATGCCCTTGACAAAAGTTGTTCCTGTTGCACACATCACTGTGTTTTTCCAGTGGAGTCTATCTATCCCAAGGCTATCAAAGGAGTTTCGTCACTGAAATCTTAAAAACTTTTCAAGTTTAAGTAAGGCCTCTTATTTTATTGGAAGGAATCCTGGACTGGAGCATAAAAGGAAAAGCGTTGGGGTTGGAAAGATGACCTTGAGGGCCTATCTTATTTTAACATTATACAGTTCAGTGATCAAGTGTCAATTAGTCCAAGTGTCAAGTTTACAGCCATATCAGGATGTTGATTAGGCTTTATATGGAGTTTTTCCAGGTTTATTCTTTTCTTTTTTTTTTTTTTTGAGGTGGAGTTTCGCTCTGTCACCTAGGCTGGAGTGCAGTGGCACGATCTTGCCTCACTGCCACCTCTGCCTCCAGGGTTCAAGCAATTCTCCTGCCTCAGCCTCCCGAGTAGCTGGGATTACAGGCGTGCACGACTACGCCCGGCTAATTTTTGTATTTTTAGTAGAGACAGGGTTTCATCATGTTGGCTAGGCTGTTCTTGAACTCCTGACCTCGTGAGCTGCCCACCTCAGCCTCCCAAAGTGCTGGGATTACAGGCGTGAGCCACTGCGCCCGGCCAGTTTCTTCTTTTTTAAAGTGTCTCAGAACTTGCTAAGATTCGGTCTATTTCTATCAGGTGAGTAAGGTGTCATTTTATTTTATTTTTTTCATCTGTGTTTATAACTGATATTTTTTCTATAATTTCATTTTTTCATGCTATCCTTTCCTAGTGTTTACTATCAAAATTACACTAATCTCATACCATGAACGTGGAACTTCCTTTTATTCGTGTTCACTGAAATAATTTGTGTAAGGTAGGGGTTATCTCTTCCTGCAGTTCTAGAAGAATTTATCTATGAAACTATCTGGCCCTGGTGTTTTGTTTGTAGACAAGACTCTGACAATTTTCATTCTTTAGTGGTTAATGTTCCCTTCCATCTTATGTTTCTTCTCCACTCCATTTTGGAAATGTATATTTTTCTAGGAATGTTATTTTGTTGGTTTCAAATTTATTGGCATAAAGTTGTTTATAATATTCATGGTTTTAAAAAATCTCTAGTATATCTGTGGTTATATCTGCTTTATTCCTATTTTTTGAATTTGTGCCATCTTTTTTTCTTGAGTAATTTTATTAATCGTTTATCCATTTTCCTTTTAGATAACTTATCCATTATCATTTCAAATAACTACTTTTTGGATTTGTTAATCTCTTTTTATTTCATTGGTATGGGTTCCTTAGTGCTGTCATTTCGTGAAGTCAAGAACTTCTAAGAACAAATGTACAATAAGAAAGTATGGGTCTGGGCCAGGTGTGATGGCTGACACCTGTAATCCCAGCACTTTGGGAGGCTGAGGCTGCCAGATCACCTGAGGTCAGGAATTCAAGACCAGCCTGGCCAACATGGTGAAACCCCCCTCTACTAAAAATAAAGAAATTAGCCATATATGGTGGTGCACGCCTATACTCTTAGCTACTTGGGGGGCTGAGACAGGAGAATCGCTTGAACCTGGGAGGCAGGGGTTTCAGTGAGCCAAGTTCACGCCACTGCACACCAGCCTGGGGGACAGAACGAGACGGTGTCCCCACCCCCCCAAAAAAGGAAAGCATGGGTGTGGAGCTTGAGACAATTCTGAATTCAAGCCTTAAAAACCATTAAACAATCTTGAATGTCATTTTAATGGATAACTTTGTGTGTTGATTTTGGAGGAAAAAACTCAGAGTATTCCCTAAAGATAGTGAATTTTGGTCTGGATAATGAAAAATAGGAATATAATTGATTGGAATAATGTTTTCATATGTTGTTTTAATGTTTATGTTAAGATTAGTAACTTTACCAAGGAAAATTTTGTTTGATAGCATAACTTCTCTGGATATTATTTTAAATCAGTCTGGTAAAGAGAAAAAGTACAGAAAGTATTATAATTTGTGTTTTCATCATAAAGTATTTTACATCAGTATCTTACTGCAATACAGTAGGTGACCATGAGAAATATTCTGAATCTTAAAAGTACCAGATAAAGACACAATAACTAATGATTTTGTCTTTAGGAGGGCCAGAACTAATTGATCCTGCTGGTCTGCCATTACCTCAGCCAGCTCAGTCCTGGGTATGGCTTGTGGATCTAGAAAGAACAATTGCTCTCCTTATTGGGCGATGTCTTGGTGGCATGCTTCAGGGCTCACCTGTGTCTCCTGAGGAACAGGACACTGCATATTGGATGAAAACGCCACTGTTCAGTGATGGTGTAGAAATGGACACTCCTCAATTGGGTAATGTGCTTCTCTGCAGCATTTAAAATACATGCCTGTTTGTACCTCAGTTGAAGATTTCTCTATTCTGAGTTTGCTGAATAGAGAACTGACAGGCACCAATTGCAACATGAGCAGTGTAGGGAATCTGGGGCTATGACTTGGAGCCCTAAGAAAAATGGTTAAATCCTGCAGCACAGTATGGTGAAAAGAGCCGCCAAAGGGAAATAGAAATTGTAGGTCTGGTCCTACTCTGTCATAGTTATTACTCATTTTGAGCAAGTCATCTAACTCAATGCTTCATCACTTATCTTCCAAGACTTGGAGGTTATGAAACTGCTTCACAGAATGTAAAGCCCTGTAAGAGTACTTAACCATGACTTATCAGTGCAGCACCCCTCAGATGTGAGTGGCAGCCTCTTTTCCTCCCAGCCTGTCTTGCTTTCATGCTGACATTATATTATGTCCTAATTTTTTCTTCACCACTTAAAGTGCCTTTAAGATTTCCCTTCTGCATCATCTTCCATTTGTATATATTGCTGGCAGACTAGTTCTTAGACTGAACATGAAGACTTATCTGGTACCCCAGATAATCCAGTTGTTTTATCTAGAATTGGTCCTTTAATCTCTCTAGGCTTCTCATTTTGGTTCTGTAAAATAATGATTTGGATTAGACAGGCTACATGATATTATTAGTTCTAAAATTTATTATTTCTTTGACAAGAGAAAGAGACTCAATATGTCCATGAAGGAAAGTCTAAGAGAGATTGAGAGGAAAGGAGAAAAGGAGGAGAGCTGAAAAGAAAAGAAAAAACAAAAAGAAAGAGTATGCTTTGGGATTTGGAGGGTTGGAGAGTGGGAGTGAGGGAAGCAGTTGAGGATTTTCCTCCATTTCCAAATATGAGTGTACATTCATCATTTCATTTATGAACCAGAAAGTGATTTTGGCCATGGCTGATGATGCTGGACTGGTGTTTATGAAACATTTTGTTAAAGAAAGTAAAATCATGGTTTTTCAAGGGGTGTTTAACATGATAAAGATAGTTCCACTGCTGTCAGTGTTTAACCCTGTGACAGTCCTAAAGGACCTCCTGAGAACGAAAGTATCTCTATCTCTACCCTCCTCATATTCCTTCTGTATTTACTCAATTAAACTGGCCTTTAATATGAATAAAATCAATTTCTGTTTAATGTTATTTTCACTTTTTAAATTATAAAATCGTGAAACTATTAAGATTTTATTTGTATGTATTAGAAAAAGGTATTATCCTTTGTAAAATTATAACAATACAATAATTTAGTTATATTATGGGTTAAATTGATTTTTGATACTAGCCCAAGAACCTCATCATCACTTAGAACATGGTTTTCTTTGTTTTTTAAATGTGAAATGAATTCTGAATGTCAAATGTCCCACTGGAAAGTTAGGAACCACCTGTACAAATATAAATATCAGTTGAGAAATTGTTCATGGTATCTTTTACATGGATCATTTTTAACTGATTATTTTTACTTAAGTCTATAAAAAAATAGTCTAGTCTCTTTTTCAGTGTTTCCTCGTTTCTCAAAGAGGGTATCATTCCGTTTTGAACAAGGTGGTTTTTTGTTATACAAGACTGTTGCATGTGTAGGACATTTAGTTTCTTTGGCCTCTGCCTGCCAAAACGCCAGAGCTTGGGGGTATAGCTCAGAGGTAAAACATTTGACTGCAAAATGCCAGAGTTTTTTTTGGAGTGTCACAGTTGGTAGAGTGTCACATCCTTCTGGAGAATGTAAGAGGGTTGTTACCACCTCCAACTGTAAAACATTAAAGGACTTTACCTTGGTAATGTTTACTTAAAATGGTTTGAAGTTTATCATTTCATAATTATTAAATAAATGTGGTAAGATTTTATTTGTAGCACCAAAATTTATGATGTTAAAATTGGTAACGTGAGTATTTTTTTTAGATAAATGTATGAGTTGCCTGTTAGAAGTAGCACTTTCTGGAAATGAAGAACAGAAGCCTTTTGATTATAAATTGCGGCCTGAAATTGCTGTCTATGTAGACTTGGCATTGGGTTGTTCTAAAGAGCCTGCCCGAAGCCTTTGGATCAGCATGCAGGACTATGCTGTTAGTAAAGGTAAGATAAAGAAGCTAAAGGGAGTAAATTTGTAGTTAGCTCATAGTGCTCACAAATATATTTGCAAGATATGTAAGTGAAACTCATAGGGATCGCCCTTTTTTTTTTTAAATAGGAAAAGGTATTTTATGAATAACACTTTTAAACAATTTGTTTTTCCCTTTGTGGAAAATAGTGTAACTGCTTTTTTATATACATGTATTCCACTTAAACCTACTGTGTGAAAATTGAGATTTATATAATACATTTGTAGGTAATCATTTTACTAAAGTATAGTAGTCTTCGTATATCTGCGGGTGACATGTTCCAAGACTCCCAGTAGGTTGCCTGAAACCACAGGTAGTACCGTACTCTATATACATTACTTTTTTCTCTGTGTGTACATACTTGCCCATGATAAAGTTTAATTTATAAATTAAGCATAGTAAGACATTAACAACAACAATAATAAAATAGAACAATTACAATAATATGCTAACTGAATTACTACTCTTGCATTTTGGGGCCAGTATTAAGTAAAATAAGGGTTACTTGAACACAAGCACTGTGATACTGCAGCAGTAGATTGTATAACCAAGAGGGTTACTAAGTGACTTGGTGAGATTTCATCATACTACTTAAAAGGGCATGCAATTTAAAAGTTAAGAATTGTTTATTTCTGGAATTTTCCATTTGATATTTTTGGACCGCAGTTGACCGCAAGTAACTGAAACCATGAAAAGCAAGACCATGGATAAGGGAGGACTGTTGTATTCCATGCTATGTAAATGGATCTGTTAACGATTAAGAGTCTGTTTAATGATTATCTTCCCTTTGCAAGCCCTGGTTTAATAACTGAAAGGATGTGTACTTAGAAGTCTCAGCTCTAGGTGTGGTCAGTATTTCTTCATCTATAAAACATTTTGCCTACTCTAGAGTGCTGGTGAAGATACCAGTTTGAGATAAGATATACTATTAAGTACCATGGTAAAGTACTATGCAAGTTTGTGGTGGTATTTCAGTTTCTAATATTATTTGATTACGAAAATTAATTTTATAGGCTGGGCACAGTGGCTCACGCCTGTAATCTCAGCACTTTGGGAGGCTGAGGTGGGAGGTATCACTGGAGGCCGGGAATTCGAGATCAGCCTGGCCAACATGGCGAAACCCTGTCTCTACTAAAGAAAAAAATTAGCCAGTCGTAGTGGCATGTGCCTGTAATCCCAGCTATTCGGGAGGCTAAAGCACACCAGTCACTTGAACCCAGGAGGCGGAGGTTGCAGTGAGTCGAGATTGTACCACTGCATTCCAACCTGAGTGACAGAGTGAGACTCTGTATCAAAAAACAACAACAACAAAGAAAATTAATTTTATGTACATATTTTCAAATAATGTACCTGATTTGTTTTTAGCTCCTTTTTTTTTTTTTTAACAATGATCAGAATTGTTCAGAATCGCCTGTCTCTAGTTTTCTTTCTCTGTGTCATTCTCTTATCCTGTCATTAGTTTTGTCCCTTTTTTTTTGATTTTCTTTCTTGTGTGATAAAAATGGCAAAAATAAATACATTTTTACTTTTTATTTGCCTTTATTTTTTATAAAGAAAATGAAATGAGATATGTATTATTCAGATCTACCAGTAAGATGACACCTTTGAATGTTTAATCTCATCCATTTTGTTTCTTTTTTTTTTTTTTTTGAGACAGAGTCTCGCTTTTGTCACCCATGCTGGAGTGCAGTGGCGTGATCCCAGCTTACTGCAGCCTCTGCCTTCCCAGTTCAAGCGATTCTCCTGCCTCAGCCTCCCAAGTAGCTGGGATTACAGGCGTGCACCACCACACCCAGCTAATTTTTGTATTTTTAGTAGAGATGGGGTTTATGCCATGTTGGCCTTGGCTGGTCTTGAACTCCTGACCTCAGGTGATCCACCCGCCTCGGCCTCCCAAAGTGCTGGGATTACAGGTGTGAGCCACAGCACCTGGCCCCATTTTGTTTCTTAATCATTTATTCATTCATTCTGTTATGGTGACTCCTACCAGAGGTGAAATAGTAAAGTAATGAGGAGGAAAAAAGTTTACTTTCTAAGGTGTATTTTCTGATATTTCTTATTTGTAACATTTTCTTGGGATATGCAGTTAGGTTTTCTATACCACATTATCACTTATTACCTTGAAGTGAGAACTTAAAAAAAAATCTAGATATAAGGTGAATAAAAACTTGTTGTATGGGTCCGTTTGTTGTATTACTTGTACATTGCAAGCATAGACTTTATTCCTAAATAGTGGAAACGTTCTTTGCTTTTTGGTATGAAATGAGCATAACTTTAATGAAGGTGTTTTAAAGGAACGCATTATTTTTAAAATGGCGTAGGAGAATAATACCTGCTAAATTTAAAACACAACAAAAGGTGTTATTTTAGTGTGCTTTTAAAATTGAATATTAGGTTCCTTGAAATGGAGTCTTGTTGGATTTTTTAGTCATAGCAGTTCTCAGAATAGCAAGCAATTCCATGGAACAGATGATTTCTTAAGAGCCTGATGAGGAAAAAATTAGTACATAATACAGACTGTCATTCTAAGATTCTCTGTGGGCTGTAAGATTTTCTTAAAATCTGGCATATTTGTCCTTGTCAATTTTTTTTTTTTTTTTTTTTACCAGTAAAGCAGGATAAGTCTGAACTTAAATTTCTAACTTAGGCATACTGAAATGAAAACCAACATATAACATTTTTATCTCTGGAGATGAGAGTTTTAAGAAGGAATTAAGAACCAAAATTAATTTGAGGCTAAAAATTTTTCAAGTGTGTTTTTTGTTGGTTTTGTTTTGTTTAAAAGTAGCCCAGACATTTAGCAAATCTGTCAAATGAACAGAGACTAACAGTCCCTCTGGGAGCAGAGGGGACAATAACTCTCCCACTCCCATTTGAAATGTACTACGTTGTTAAATGTACGTTGTTAAAGTACAATACTAGTGTGCCAACATAGAATTAAAGAATGGGAAGAGGCCAAGTGTGGTAGCTCACACCTGTAGCTCCAGCTACTTAGGAGGCTAAGGCGGGAGGATCGCTTGAGCCCAGGGTTTTGAGACTGTAGTGAGCCATACAGTCACCACTGCACTCCAGCCTGGACCACAGAGTGAGACTGTCTCTTTAAAAAAAAAAAAAAAGGGAAGAAAAAGCGCCTGACTAGTCCTCATCATCTAATGTTGTTTGGGTTTTCAACTACATGTCTTTGTTTCTATTTGAAGAAATGTTGTTTCATTTCTCACCCACTTAAATGTACTTGTATTCACACTATATACTTTTATGGCTTCAAATACCAGATATGTGTATATGGGATTAGTTTACTCGCTATCTCCTCTAGAATGTCTAATGGAAAGTATTCAAAACTAGACTCCTGATTCAAGCTTCTTACCCTCAAAACTGCTCCTGTGGTCTTCCTTTCTCAGTAAATGCCAACTACATTTTAAATATATTTAGAATCACCTTTGACTTCTCTCATATTCTCACATCACACATCTGATCTATCAACAAATCCTGTTGATTCTACCTTCAAAATACATGTGGACTCTCCAGCCACTTGTCATTACCTTCGCTGCTCTTACCTTTTTCTGAGCCATTATCATTTCTCCCTTGTATTGCTGCAATAATTACTTCTGCTGTTGCTGTTCCTATAAGTCAATTCTCCACTCAGCAGAGCGAGCTTTCAGAAATACAAGTCAGATCTTGTCGTATCTCTGTTCAAAGCCTTCTAATGCTGCTTCTCATTTTTCTCAGAGTAAAACCTGGAGGACTTGTACTGGCCTGCAAGGCCATTGGGATCTGGTCCCCAGCCAGTTCTCTGATGTCTTCTACCCATTCCGTGCATGCACGGTTTGCCCCAGCCACACTGGCCTCCTTGAACCCATCCCAGATCCTCTGCACTAGGTTTTTCTGAGGGGACCCAGTTTCACATGGCTTCTTCCCCCACTGCATTTAGATCTCTGCTCAAATGTAACCTTATCAGAAACTTTCCCAAACCACCCTATATAAAATAGTAATCCCACATATACAGTAGTGCCTGTTCTCCTTACCCTGCTTTATTTTTCCTCATAGCACTTACTGTCATATTAATGTTTTCTTTTTAATATTCTCTCCCGCCCCCTCCTCCTAAGAATATAAGCTCTGTTAGATCAGGGATTTAGTTTTGTTCACTGCTATATCCGCAGCACTTGGAACAGTAAGTGGGATCTAATGAGGTGCATTTGTTAAGTAACTGTTTAGAAAGATGATAAAATTCAGGTGTTGGATGACTAAAGCTATAAAAATTACCTCTGAACTGTTTTCTGAGCCCTTTTAAATGTCAATGCATCATTTTTATTTTCAGATTGGGACAGTGCAACTTTAAGTAATGAGTCACTCTTGGACACTGTGTCTAGATTTGTTCTTGCAGCTCTTCTGAAACACACAAACTTACTTAGTCAAGCATGTGGAGAAAGCCGGCAAGTAACTTAAAACTATCCTCAGACAAATATTTGCTCTCATGATGCTAGAAATTAGGTAACTTTTCTATTTTGGTTCTTCATTTAGATATCAACCTGGTAAACACTTATCAGAAGTGTACCGTTGTGTATACAAAGTTCGAAGTCGTTTACTTGCTTGCAAGAACCTTGAACTTATTCAAACCAGGTCATCATCACGGGACAGATGGGTAAAGTTTGAAATCAATTAATTTCTATGTTTTTCTGCAAGCTGTGAGAGCTAGCTCTAAATTGGTTTATGTGAGAAAAAAATGTGCCTTGGTCGTTGCATATGTTCAATACATGTCAAGTAGTTCTTTTTCTAGTAGAAAAAAAAAAAAAGGAGAGGATTTGAGATTTACTTAACCTCACATTTACCAAGTGTGATATGGATTCTAAGAAAGTTTAGTTGGCTGCATAAATATTAATAACAAATTGAATGATTAAAATCATAGGAATTATTATTCCTCTCTTTGTGCTGATCAGGCCACATTTGAATTATCCTGTTTAATTTGGGGTGCCATAATTTATGAGGGACATTAATAAATACCTTGGATTGATAAAGTCCAAAAATTATGTCATATAAGGACTAGAAAGTATCAAAAATGTTTAGCTTAGAGAAGTGAAAACCAAGGAGGGGTGTGTGTGTGTGTGTGTGTGTGTGTGTGTGTGTGTGTGAGAGACATAATAGCTGCCTTAAAAATACTTAAAGAGCTTCTCTGTAAGAGAGGAAATAAATGTGTTTCTTGTTCCGGAGGACACAACTAGGACCAAAGGGTAACAATCAAATGGGTAATCACTGTTAGCTGGATATAAGGAAAGTAGGCCTTCTGATGATTAGAGTTGTCTACCATTGGAAATGAAGATTGAAACTACTTATTTTTTTATTTTATTTTTGAGACAGAGTCTCGCTCTGTCGCCGAGACTGGAGTGCAGTGGCACGATCTTGGCTCACTGCAACCTCCACCACCCAGGGTCAAGTGATTCTCCTGCCTCAGCCTCCCGAGTAGCTGGGATTACAGGCATACACCACCACGCCCTGCTAATTTTTTGTATTTTTAGTAGACACGGGGTTTCACCGTGTTCACCAGTCTGGTTTTGAACTCCTTAAGTGAGGAGTTTGAACACCTCAAGTGATCCTCCTGCCTCGGCCTCCTAAAGTGCTAGAATTATAGGCGTGAGCCACCTCACCCGGCCGAAACTACTTATTAAGAACAGTCCAGAAGTAATTCTTGCAGCAAAAAGGAGATAATTTCTGAAGTGCTTGGTAATCTTGATAACATGATCGTAAAATTATAAATGCAAGCCTGGATAATAAAACATCTTTGTAGTGCTTACTTTGAAACTTAACTAATCAAATGCTTTGCACTCCATTATTTAGTCCTTAGATTTAAAAAACCAAGCTCTGTCTCTCCATTTGTAGACTTTTGGCATGTACTGACTTAATATTTGTGGATCTGTTTGTTGGTGACCTTGAAAGTCCATGAAATGTATTAATTTGCCATTTTGTTGAGGCTCAGATTTGAAACTCATATATGGGGATAAATGACGTACTGTGTGAGTCTGACTACTCAGTATCCCCATCTCTGTAAAATTCTTAAGTTATTTAATGGTCATGAGTCACAGGTAACTTTTGTGATGGATCTGAGGATATAATTAAAGTTATTTGTGCTTTATATTGAATGGTATTTATTTTAATAAATAAATGTTTATTTATTAAATGTTTATTTATTATTAAATACCATTTATTTTAAATACCAAAAACAGTATCTGTTTTAAGGATTCTTTCCTTTATCTAGATGACTGCTAGGTAGTAACCACTGTGGGAAATAAAATCGACAGTGTCCTTAGCAGATTTCTAATTTTTGGTTTGTTCAGGGGCAAAGTTAAAGAAAAAAAAAAAAGAAAACCAATACTGTTTTAAATTTAGAGTTATTAAACATGTATGCAGAGTAATAGTAACATAAACAACTTGAAGAGAATGGAATGGAATGGAAATTCTGTGCTTTAATTAGCTTTTATGTTTGGTATTGTGTTCATCACAACTTACTAAGTTGCAGGTCTGTAGGAATTTATAGCTGAATAGCAGTATAGATATGAATAAATTTACAGCATGACATTTTAATCAAAATAATGAGGAAGGAGGAGCGTATATGTGTCTGTATATACTTTGTGTACATACATTATTTCTAATCTTTAAGAGCGTGTCTTTTGGGTTTTTGTAGTAAAGTTCGTTGTTATTACTGATATCAATATTTTCCATGATAAAAAATATAAGGTTTTTTAAAGTTTTAAAAAGATTTTGGAAAAAATGTATTTAGTGTAGTTTCTGATAATTTCTTTAAGATATCAGAAAACCAGGACTCTGCAGATGTTGATCCTCAGGAGCATTCATTTACTCGAACTATTGATGAAGAAGCTGAAATGGAAGAACAGGCTGAGAGAGACCGGGAAGAGGGGCATCCGGAGCCAGAGGATGAAGAGGAGGAACGGGAACATGAAGTGATGACAGCTGGCAGTGAGTATACCCTTCTTACTTTCTAGATACAAACTGTGGCATGCTTTTTGATAGGGGAACTAACTTGAAAGAAAAAGGCAAACTTTCTCCATAGTTTTTCTAAAAGGACTTTATATTCTGCTGGTGATCTCAATTTGTATTAGCTGGTATTTCAGGGGCTCCTACAACTGTGCTAGTACTATTCTGATGCTTTTGGATTACGTATTTAGGGCTGAGAAGCTCTGGAAGCAGGAATGTCAGTACCTGCTTCACTGAGCCTCATGCGTAAAATGAAACCCATGAGTCATCGGACAGGGCCATTCAAAATATGTCCTCTGAGGCAACAAGTTGTCCATCAGCCTCGAAGACCTCTGAGCGGTGAGGAAGAGAGCCCCTTTCTATGCCTATTGGGAGAGCCATATTGTTTTCCATGTGTGGAACTTTTAAAATTAAAAATTTCACCCACTGACTACACTGCTCTTTCGATAGGGAGCAGGAATATACATGAGACTGCTATTGACTGGGTGAATAAAACTTTTCATACGTTTATGGCTACAGATAGTTTTTAAAGGTAATTATTTATATGTTTAAAGAGAAGTGTCAAAGCTTTTAAAACATTTATTAGTATCTTTTGAGTGATTTGGCTATTTCAAGTTAAAGTGTGCATTCAATCTGTACCCTAAAACATTATGGTCAGCAATGCATTTGGTTTTGAGATTGTCTGTATCTGTGAATTAACTTGGCACTTACTTTATTATCAACTTATTTGTGTTCTGCATACTTCCAAAAATGATTTTTGAGGGGGCTTGAAACAAGACTAAACATGATTTAAACAAAAGGAAAAAGGTGGGCCGGGCGCGGTGGCTCACGCCTGTAATCCCAGCACTTTGGGAGGCCGAGGCGGGCGGATCACAAGGTCAGGAGATCGAGACCATGGTGAAACCCCGTCTCTACTAAAAAATAGAAAAAAATTAGCCGGGCGCAGTGGCGGGCGCCTGTAGTCCCAGCTACTCGGGAGGCTGAGGTAGGAGAATGGCGTGAACCCGGGAGGCGGAGCTTGCAGTGAGCCGAGATTGCGCCACTGCACTCCAGCCTGGGCAACAGAGCGAGACTCCGTCTCAAAAAAAAAAAAAAAAAAAAAAAAAAAAAAGGAAAAAGGTCCAAATGGAGTAAAGGGAGTTGGAGATGGGGAAGGAAAATAATTGTATTTTACAAACCTAGGCTGAGGGAACTTTTGCAGTTGAATATAAACTTAGTTTAGAAATTCCTGGAAGCAGACTGAAGGTGAAAATGTAGTAAAGTATAACCCTCAATTACAGTAAAGAATGATAGTCATCTGGGAACTAATACTTTTTAAACTAGCGATGCTTTTAGAGCATCTGTATATGCTGGGCACTGGTCAAGTTCTTTACATAGAGTAGCTCATTATTGCAGCTGTCTAAAGTTCTAGTATTACCTCATTCTAAAGATGGATGAACTAAGGTTTAAGGATGCGAAATTTTATGACTTGGGCCACAGTTAGTAGCAGCTAGAATTAGAACCAGGTCTGCCCCAAACACCAATGACCATTCTCTTAACCCTTTAATTGATTTCTAGTTCTGGACTCTTGAGAGGGCTTATTGCTTTGATTTTTGTGGAAATAAGGGACTTTTAATAGCATAACAAAAATATTGTCACAATTTTATAAAATATACAGATCAATTTTTAAAGTTTGTACTTCCATATTAACTGATGAATTTAGTATTTTACCAACTTTTTTGGCCTGGGTTTCCCATTAAGAATACTGTCTTTGGGCCGGGTGCAGTGGCTCACGCCTGTAATCCCAGCACTTTGGGAGGCCGAGGCAGACGGATCACGAGGTCAGGAGTTCGAGACCAAGCTGGCCAACATGGTGAAACCCTGTCTCTACTAAAGATACAAAAAATTAGCCTGACCTGGTGGCGCGCGTCTGTAATACCAGCTACTCAGGAGGCTGAGGCAGGAGAATCGCTTGAACTGAACCTGGGGGCAGAGGTTCCAGTGAGCCAAGATCATGCCACTGCACTCCAGCCTGTGCAACAGAGTGAGACTCCATCTCCAAAAAAAAAAAAAAAAGGAAGAAGAAGAATACTGTCTTCACTCCAAATTTGTGCAAAAAATTCCTAATGTGAAATATCTACCACTGCATCAGAACCTTGTTAACTCCACTGATGTTTTGCACTTTGAAATGGGGAAAGGCTGGAGTCAGATGGGTATTCCTGGTGATGCCATCTCACTCTGGAGGCAATCTTGCCCCATATGTTAAAACTAAATTCTGTTTCAGCAAAGACCTTTAGTGACAGTGCTTATTTAATGTGTTTAAGATGTAGCAAAGTGTAGATGTTAGGGATTATATGGACTTTGGAAAGGGAAAGGGAACTTTTTGTTGTAACTAATATAACTTAAATTTTGTCTTTTTTTTTTTTTTAAAAACGTCAAATTTTTCATACCAAGCTTGTGAACGTTTTAGAAATAAGCAGTTATTTTTATCTAACCTTGTGCCTCACAGACTTTTGTGGGCTTCAAAATCAGCTGAAGGGCCTTTAAAACACAGATTGCTGAGCCCCGCTTCTAGAGGTTCTGATTCAGAAGGTCTGGGGTGGGCCTGATAATTTGCATTTCTAACAAGTGCCCAGATGATGTGGGTGCTGCTAGTCTGGGACCATACGTTGAAAATAACTGATCTAATTCATTAATAACATTTGAAATACCACATTTAAATTCTATAAAGGCAGATTGTATTTCCTAATGTAATTTTTAATGAAAATATAGTATTTTAATATATTTTAAATGTAATTTTAACTAAGTTAACTATGTTGTATATAATGTCTAAAAAATAATTTTTCCCTCTTTCAGTAAGTTTTTGGTCCAAACTTTTTGACTATTTTTATTGTTATTTTCTTTGCTCTTCTCTCCCCATGTGTTAAGACCTTGTTTTTGTGTTGCATGTTACAGAAATCTTTCAGTGTTTCCTCTCAGCCCGTGAAGTAGCTCGTAGCCGAGACCGAGATAGAATGAACAGTGGGGCAGGGTCTGGGGCTCGAGCTGATGATCCACCTCCTCAGTCTCAGCAAGAGCGAAGGGTCAGCACAGACCTTCCTGAGGGTCAGGATGTGTACACTGCTGCATGCAACTCCGTGATCCATCGGTGTGCCCTGTTAATATTAGGAGTAAGTCCTGTGATAGATGAGCTTCAGAAGCGAAGAGAAGAAGGACAGTTGCAGCAACCTTCAACAAGTGCCTCTGAAGGGGGTGGACTTATGACCAGGTGCGACTGACTAGATACTGAAAACATGACCTACTCACTTCCCTGTGTTACTTAATGCACTGAAATTGTTTGTTTCCAAAGTTACAGTGTTCTGATGTTAACATAGACATGAAAGAAGAAATGCAAATTGAGTAGGATGAATTTAAAGTAATGTAAATACTGATACTGATTCAGCATGGGCTGTAAATTTCTGATTAAATGAGGCACAGTTTTTCATACATATAAACAACAGCAGTGAAAAAGCATGTGAAGTTACTTGCATCTCTCTGTAGTTTAGTGACACGCAAATTATTTTGAGAAGGGCTTTGTGCTTAGACAAGAGTCAGAATCTCCTATCAACTGACGTTACTCCTCACTGTGTGTATATATCTCTATACTCCAATTCCATTCAATTTTATGTTCACTAACAGTCCTATATCAAAAAACTTTTTTTTTGTACATGTGAGACAGGAGTGAAAGTCTTACTGCAGAGAGCCGGCTAGTCCACGCAAGTCCAAATTATAGACTGATGAAATCGAGGAGTGAATCTGATTTGTCTCAGCCTGAATCAGATGAAGAGGGTTACACACTGGTAGGTATACCCAGATTCAGTAAAGAAAGATTTTTGTTTTCAAGGTATAGATATGTAAGACTTTGGTTCGAGTAAGTAATATGTTTGTTTTAGACATATAAAAACTTTTTTCAAAAAGAACTTTAAGAGAAATAACTATATTGCATAGATGTTTACCACATAGGTGTTAATGGTTTTAATCTCTTGCTCTGACTTCTTTCCTTTTTTTTTGTTTTTTTTTGTGTGTTTTTTGTTTGTTTGTTTGTTTTGAGACGGAGTCTCACTCTGTTGCCCAGGCTGGAGTTCAGTGGCACGATATCGGCTCACTGCAAACTCCGCCTCCTGGGTTCACGCCATTCTCCTGCCTCAGCCTCCCGAGTAGCTGGGACTACAGGCGCCCGCCACCACGCCCGGCTAATTTTTTTGTATTTTAGTAGAGACGGGGTTTCACTGTGTTAGCCAGGATGGTCTCGATCTCCTGACCTCGTGATCCGCCCATCTCGGCCTCCCAAAGTGCTGGGATTACAGGCGTGAGCCACCGCGCCCGGCTGCTCTGACTTCTTTCTAAACTCTAAATTCATATATCTGACTCTTTGATGGACATTCCACCCAAATGAGTCAGGTTACCCCAATCTTAACGGTAACCTATCTACAAGTGAACTCTCTCCAAACCTGTTTCTCTTCTATTCCCTATTTTAGTCGATGATACATTAACTATCCAAGCAAGAAACTTGAGATCATCCTTGACTCTTCTTTTTCTTATCTCCTGATCCCTTTATCTTTCACCCCTTCCCAATCCAGTTAAGTCTTAAAAATTTTACCATTAGTGTGTCTCCAATGTCCTCTCCTCTCCCTTTCCTCCTTCCACTGCTCTGTTTTAAACTTTCTCATTTGAGTGGACGTGTGCAGAAGCCTTCAAACTGGTTGCCTCACCTCTTGCCTTGTGCCCACCTTCCACATTTCACTAAACTAGTATATCTAAAGTACAAATCTGTTTATACCTCTTCTACTTATAATCTTTTAACAGCTCTGTTAACTATCAAAAATGCCTCAGAACTTGGACTGCAGGCATTTAGGGTAAAGATAAATAAGATGCTAATTTATATAAAAAGGAAGTAAGGTAAAGGCATGCTACAGTGTCACTGGTAAAATATAAAGCAAAAACTATTTAGAAGATTGCTTCTACTTGAGCAACTTTGGACTTGGAATTAATTGATAGCTAGGTTTTCAATTTGGCTGTTCCTCTGCCTTATGTGTGATTCTATATGTGCTATGACCTCCCTGGGCTTTAGTGTCCTATTGTGTAATGCAAAGATGGTAGTGTCTGTTGTGTGTATGGTGATGTGTCAGACTTGGCTTCTGGTCCCGATTCTACTGTTAAAGAGCTGTGGGATCTTGGTCATATCATGTGACAGCTCATAGAGAAATGCTAGCATTTGAGATGGACTTATCTATGAGCTCCATGTTTAATTCTGAAATTCCTCTATTTTGTGAACTGAGATAAGGGATATGAAAATATTTTTGAAAAAGTATAAAGTGCTACATAAAGAATAAGTTACTGTTTAAAAAAAGCTTCCATGAAGGATTCCTGATCTAAGGAAAGTTGAACAGTGTCTTTATGTTTCATTGTATCATGACATTTTGTTTATACTTCCTCCTTTTCTCCTTCATCTGCATTAATATCCCTGTGCTTCCACTTCACACTCCCAGTCTTATAGTCTAGTGAGATTCCTCTGTGTTCATTTATTTTTCTGTCAATTAATTTTTAAAATCTGATCAGTCTGACTCATTATCTAGTCTCCTAACTCTGTGATAATTTACCTTTTTTTTGAGACAGGATCTTACCCTGTCACTCAGGCTGGAGTACAGTGGTGCGATCATGGCTCACTGCAGCCTCGAACTCCTGAGCTTAAGCAATCCTCCTGCCTCAGCCTCCTGAGTAGCTGAGATTACAGGCATGTGCCACCATGTCTGGCTAATTTTTTGAATTTCTATGTCTTGCTCTGTTGCCCAGGCTGGTCTTAAACTCCTGACCTCAAGTGATCCTCCTGCTTCAGCCTCCCAAAGTGTTGGGATTACAGGTGTGAGCCACTGCACCCAGCTCCCAACCCTGTGATAATTTTAAAACATAGATCATGTCATTTCTCTGCTCAAAGTCCTGCAATGACTTCCCTTTTCTCAGGCTAGATGCCTAAGTCCTTTCAGGGGTCTGTAAGGCTCTACATGGTCTGATCCCACTACCTCTCTGATCTCTTCTGTTATTCTCCTCAATGATTCTCCTTCTGCCACACTGGACTCTTAGCTGTTCCATGAATCTACAACACAAGTTCCCTTTAGGGCCTTAACTGGCTGTTTCTTAGGACTGGAATGGTATTGCCTGCATGGCTAACTCCCTCTCTTTCTTCAAGTCTTCCTTCTGATGTTACTTTTTTTGTGAAGCCTATGCTGACCACCCTATTTAAAATGGCAGTTTTCCTTCTTTTCCAAATAGTCACTCCCTGTTCCCCTTGTCTTGCTCTGTTTTTTTTTTTTTTTTTTTTTTTTTTTTTCTGGGGCACCGATCACTTAATGTATAATGTAGTTATTCATTGATCAGTTTGTCTTAGTCTACATTAGAATAAAAGTTCTTTAAGGACAGGAATTTTTTGCTGTTTTATTTACTTCTGTATCCCAAGCACCTATAATAGTGCCTAGCCCATGGTAGGTAGTCAGGAATTTTTTTTTTTTTAAATTTATAAATAACTGTCTAATCTATTTTGGTAAAATTTCCACATGTGTTTGGTTTTTTCCATTCTTTAATTAAAGCACCCTATTACCTTTTTATGGAGCAGGTATTTTCAGATTGGTCCCCCTTTTTCCAGTTTTGCTCCTTAGATACTTCTCTCCAAATTAGAACTCTTGAAAACACACACAACAACAAAACACCTACCTGCTGGTTGTGCTACTTTCCTACTCAAACATCTTGTCTTACTGCAGAGAACTGGCTAGTCCACGCAAGTCCAAATTACAGACGGATCAAATGTAGGAGTGACTGCACTGCCTACTCGGAAATCAAAGATTCTGGGAAGTGTCACCTGTCTGCTTTTGGAACCAGTGTTCTTCTCCATTTTTGCCATAGTAGTGCATCTTCCAGACCCCAAAAATACCTCTTGAGGCTTTGCTAAAGCACTATTTGCCTTAAAAATTCTCCTAGCCTTCCTTGCTGATGTCCTGTCTTTCCCTGAAGGACTGTCTAAAATGTTACCTCTTCCAGAAAGCTTTCCCAGCTGCCTTACTCTCCCAGTTGTCCCATAACAACTTGTTAGGATCTCTAATAATTAACTGTTTGTCTTATGGTGGATTCATTTATGTATTATTAGTATGTCTTCCCAGTAAACCCACTGAAAAACTAGGATTTTTTGGTTTTTATTTTTCCTAAATGCCCCTGATACCTCCTACACAGTGCTTTACATATTGTAAATGATTGATAACTCATTTCAGTTGAAATGAAAATATAAAAAGGAAGATGGGTAAAATTAAAGTGGCATACTTTTGGGAAATGAGCAATGAAATGTGACTTAGAATAGGGTTAAAAACTCACTATGGACTTTGACCTGTACAAGACATTTAACCTTCCTGAGCTCCAGTTTCTTTATCTTTGAGATGGAGAATAATGCCGTTGTACTTGCCTCCACTGTGTTGTGAAGAATAAATTTGGTAATACAATTTAAAACATTTGGAAAATTACAAATGGGAACAACAGATCAATGGAGGAGAATTGAGCTTAGATTTAATTGGCAAGATTGTTCATTTAGGTTTTCTGGTTGTTCATTTAGTTTTTAGAAAAATTTTAAAAAGACTAAAAAAGTCCATTTTTAAAAAAGACTGGGCCAGGCACAGTGGCTCACGCCTGTAACCCCAATAGTTTGGGAGGCTGAGGTGGGAGGATTGCTTGAGTCCAGGAGTTCGAGCCCAGCAGTTCAAGACCAGCCTGGGAACAAGATGAAACCTTGTCTTTACAAAAAAATACAAAAAAAAAAAAAAAAATTAGCTGGGTGTTGTGGTGAGCACCTGTCCCAGCTACTCGGGAGGCAGAGGTAATAGTGAGCCGAGGTCGCGCCACTGCGCTCCAGCCTGGGTGACAGAATGAGACACTGTCTCAGACAAAAAACACCAGATTGACTTTTGATTATCTTTTCTTATGGAATATTAGAAAGACAGTGTCATAAAAGATGGAAAGGCAAGAACTAGAGAGAAAGCAGATTCCATTTCAGATGAAGGGAGATCTGGGCTAAGCCTTCAACTTCAGAGAGCCTGGGGTGGATGAAGAGGAGCAAGCACTTGGGACAGTTTGGGTTTTCCAGCTGAAATATGTTACCCTTCTATACTATATGAGGTTATTTAAGATATCTTTGATACCTCATTTACTCTGAATTTTTCGTGAATGAAATGCTTTTTTAAAATGTTTGAAGTTAACCACTTTAATGTCAAATCTTTGTTTTAACCTTCTTTCATAAAATGTGTTATATGATGTGTTATCTACTTCTCTGTTTTAGCAGAGAATATACCAACCGTAAGTTTAACTGTTTGACAGGTGTCATTTTTACCAACATTTCTTGCTACACCCTTCTAGTCTATTCCCTAGCTCCCTTGTTTCTCGCAGGATTTGATTTAGCATGTGAAAACAGATACTTTACAAAAGGATAATTTAGATGAATGAATTAGGACTGAAAAAGGCTGAGAGAGGAAAATAAAGCCCTGGGTAGGATATTCTTATCTTGGCTCATATCGTGTGGTGTTCTGCTAGAGGTTGGTCGCCACACAGGAAAAGCATAATGAGTTACATAATTCACAGTGTCTAAAAGATAAAAAACAATTGTTCAAGAGAACCAGATATTTCTGGTTCTGAGGCCTGAGATTGTTTCCTTCCATGAGCCCTCATGGCAAAAGTACTATGTAATGAAAATGTTTTATTACCTGACACAGTGATGCCTTGAGGAGCTTTGTGAAGACTATTTGGTGTTTTATCCAGCACCAAATGGTCCAAGAATATATAATACTTATTTCTGTTGATATATAGGTGGGTGAGTATAAGAAAAAGTGTGTTTATCTGCAACATGGGTACATGTATCTATATATGTGACTAGGTAAAGATTTTCTACAACATTTTTCAAATGAATCTGTTTTGACACTTTTTTTTTTTTCTTTTTTTTGAAATGGAGTCTTGCTCTGTCACCCAGGCTGGAGTGCAGTGGCACAGTCTTGGCTCACTGCAACCTCTGCATCCCGGGTTCAAGTGATTCTCTGCCTCAGCCTCCCAAGCAGCTAGGATTACAGGTGTGTGCTACCACACCCAGCTAACTTTTGTATTTTTGGTGGAGACGGGGTTTCACATTGTTGGCCAGGCTGGTCTCGAACTCCTGACCTCAAGCGATCCACCCGCCTCGGCTTTCCAAAGTGCTGGGATTACAGGTGTGAGCCACCACTCCCGGCCTTGTTTTGTCACTTCGAGCCTTACTTCTTTGACGCAAACTTTTTGGATTGTATGATAGAGTACAGTTGAAACTGCTAATACCATAATGTCAAGTCTATGCGTAAGCTTAAGTCATATATGATTTGTTTTATGGGCCAAGTAGGCAGTTGTCTACACCCCACCCCCAACCAGATACACAGATAGCACACAGAAATATACTTCCATTGTTCTTGTAAACCTTCACTGATTTATTAAACTCTGTAGTTTAATGAATTTGAGATTTGTCTATTTTAATAGGTTTTATAAAAAGACATTTAAAAATCTTTTCAAATACTACCAGAAGGTTTAGGACTGTTATTTTTCTGTCAATACGGAGACTATCAGATTTTCTTCCTCTAAACACCTAGCGAAGCTAGTGGAGGTTTTGAAAAGAAAGGAAAGTGAAGCTAGAGGAAGGAATAGTAATTTTGGAAAATAGGGCACTACTTCAAGGCTTGAGGCATCCAGAAGGTGTTAATAAGATCATCCTGTGTCTGGAAGATAAAAGACAAAGATTCCAATGGAAAAAAGGTAACGAAAACTACTGCTCTTCTGCAATGTTAATTAATGTGACTTTTTTGAGTTAGTGTTTCAGTTATATGTGCTTGAGCCTCCTTATAGCTATGTTCAGTGAGTTTTTAGGGACATTTTGTTACTAGTTCGACTTGAATGATGAATAAGTAAGACATTGCTGTAATTATGTAAATTTCTATTCGAATACTCTATTAAATCTTAATCTTAAAATACTTTTCACGACTAAATTTTACTTATTTACTTTTTACTTTGAATAGAGTGGCAGACGAAATGTTGATTTGGATTTGGCAGCATCTCAAAGAAAGAGAGGTAAGTATAAGTATTAAGAACATAGTAAACATCTTAATGAGACCCTGTCTCAAAAAAAAAAAAAAAAAAGAACATAGTAAATATCTTAAATCAAGTAGCTGTTTTTATATCTGATGTATTTGGATCTGATTGTCTTTGAAATGTAATTGCAAAAAAATTCAGAATCATTTTATCAGAAGAGTTAAAAAGAAGACTATTTTCATTAAAATACACACCCTTTAAAAATCTGGGAATGTTTAGGAGTTAGTGATCTGTTATTTTCTCATTTGTCATGTATTTTGACTTTTTAAAAGTCCTATAGAATTCTAAAAACAGTACATTCCATTATGGTGGAAAGGGGTTGTTTACATAATTTTCCATGTTTTAGCTCACAGAGTTGCTATAGTTTAAATGGTGTTACAGGGAGAACTTCTTACCCCATATGCATGTATACACACTTTGAAATGGAAAGTTTCTATTTTTTTCCCCTCTTGGCCTATTAAGATAAAGCATGTAAGAGATGCTTTATCTCGTACATGAAGAGATACTATATCTCTTACATAAAAAACTGAAAAAAAAATTTCATGAGGAACAACTTAGAGTGTCATTGAGAGTTAAGGTCTTTTGTTAATAATAATATAATTAACTCATGGTTATGTGTACAAATTGAGGAAAAGCAAGCAGTTTTAGATAATATAAATCCAAAGATAACTAAAAATTCTCTTAAGTATTTTTCTCTATTAACTGGTACTGCTTTTTTGTTTTATGTTTTTGGAGATAGGATCTTGCTCTGTTGTCCAGGCTGAAGTGTAGTGACACCATCATAGCTCACTGCAGCCTTGGCCTCCTGGGCTCAAGGGATCATCCTTCCCCAGCCTCCAGAGTAGCTGGGACTACAGTTGTGCACCACCGTGCTCAGCTAGTTTATTATTTTTGTAGAGATAAGGTCTCCCTGTTTGCCCAGGCTGATCTCGAACTCCTGGGCTCAAGCAGTCCTCCCACCTTGGCCTCCCAAGGTGCTGGGATTATTGTATGCTTGAGCCACCATGCCTGCCCTAACTGGTACTTTTGTTTAAAACCATTTATTAAGTGGTTGTGAAAATGTAAAGTGTTAAAAATTGCCACTAGTGACAGTTTTCTGAAAGCCTGTGAAAAATTTTTTTTCATAATATTAAATCTTTCGTATTTCAGAATGAAACCCTTCTTTTAATAGCTTACTTGGCAGAATGTTAGGTTTCTCGTCCATAGAAGAAAAACTGAGAGATGAAAAGAAATGCATACATAATTTTTTCATTTTCATGTATATAGCCCAAAAGAATAAATGTTGTTACTTAAAATTTGGCAATATTTAATCATTTAATTACAGTTAGAATAGAAAGAATGGGCCAGGTGTGGTGGCTCACACTTGTAATCCCAGCACTTTGGAAGGCTAGTCTGGGCAACATAGTGAGACCCTTGTCTCTACCAAAAAGAAAAAAAAAAAGCTAGGCATTGATGCATGCACCTGTATTTCTAGCTACTCAGGAGGCTGAGGTGGGAAAATCACAGGAGCCCAGGAATTTGAGTTGCAGGGTACTGTGATCATGCCACTGCACTCCAGCCTATGTGACAACAGTGACACCCTGTCTCAAAAAAAAGAATACAGAGAACGATTTCTCTGAAATATTAGGAATAATAAAGCCAGAGCTTGCTTTTTGAAAAATCTTTTGAGGCCATAACATACCAAAGCTGCTGAGTTTCTTTTAAAAAAAAAAATTACAGAGTATTTGTGATACCAAAAAAATGAAGTGATGTTTAGTATAATGTGCAATATGCATTTTATTATTTGGTAATTCTTTGAAAATTGGTAGTTCTGTTGACTTAAGAATTAAATTTTTGGAACAGATTTACTTTCCTAATTTTGTTTAGCTCAGGTGAATATAGTTGCTAAAAGTTGTATGTTATATTAATAAATGTATATCATTTGGTGCTAGAGAGAAAATGGCTCCAGACTTAGAGTAGCATAAGAGATCCAATTTATAGTTTATACTGTATTACTTGTTTATATTTATAAGTAATAGTTCATTGGTTAAAATTGTTTTTTTCTCTCAAATCTCTATCATGTTTATGGAACTGTAATTTGAGATTCAGTCTCTTCTTAACCAGGTCAGCGTGTGGCAAAATAATGTCTTTGGAATAAAAGTAGAATCTTCATCTTTGAACTAAGAAAAAACTAATTTGGATGTGAATTACTTAGGCATGGATATAACATATTTAGGAGATTATATTTTCAAAGAGATTTTACAAAAATATTGTGTATTTAGTGACTGCCCTTTGACACAGTGGGGTTTTTTTTTTGTTTGTTTTGCTTTTAAATGATAGTAAAATAAATGACTCTGTTTTTTTTTTTTTTCTTTTCTATCAATATGGACCAGATGCCTTAAGCCATAATATCTTCAGTTAGGCAGTTGAACCTGCCAAGTCTGAGAACTTTTTGGGAGCCATTCAAACTGTTGAGTGTTCTGATTCTGACTTGAGCCATGAAGGACAAAAAAATGTCCAGCCAAGTGAGAATTCTGTTTTTTTCCCTTTCCTTTTTTTTTTTTTGAGACAGTGTCTTGCTCTGTCACCCAGGCTGGAGTACAGTGGTGCGATCACACGTCACTGCAGGCTCAACCTCCCCGGGCTCAAGTGACCCTCCCATCTCAGCCTTTCAAGTAGCTGGGAGGGACTACAGGCACATGCCACTATGCCTGGCTAATTTTATTTATTTATTTATTTATTTATTTATTTTATTTTTTTATTTTGTAGAAACGGGGTTTCGTCATGTTGCTCAGGCTGGTCTTGAACTGGGCTCAAGCAATCCGCCCACCTTGGCCTCCCAAAGTGCTGGAAGTACAGAAATGAGCCACCGTGCCTGGCCAAGAATTCTGTGTGCTTGTTTACCCCTTCCAATATTTTGAGGAGAAAATGTAAAATTTTTTCCCTCGTAACAGCTTTTGCAGTTTCTAGTCTCAGTGGTCTTGAATTACTAAAAGTCTGATGAGAGGAAGAGGAGAGAGATAATGATGTTGATTATATCCTGTTTACTGAAGTTAAATGGATGTGTAAATGACAATGGGGTTGTACACATTTTCAACTGCTCTTTCCATGCCTGCAAAGGCTCCTCCTTGAGAGGGCCCATTACCTGTAATCTCAGTATTTGACAATGGGGATACTAAGATTCACACTGTTGAACCACGATTGCGCCTTTTTCTTCCCTCACTTGAGTTAATGTTTCACAATTGGTCTAAGCCCTTGGTCTAAGAAAGTGAATATGTAGGAAGGGGCAGAGAAATGTGGGCAGATGCATTTAGTTCAGCCACCATGCTCAGCTATTTAGAGGCATCAAAGCTAAATGTACTTTTTTTTTTTTTTTTTGAAACAGTCTCACTCTGTAGCCCAGGCTGGAGTGCAGTGGCGTCATCTCGGCTTACTGCAGTCTCCTCCCGGGTTCCCATTCAAGCAATTCTCCTGCCTCAGCCTTCCGAGTAGCTGGGATTACAGGCACACGCCACTATGCCCAGCTAAGTTTTGTATTTTTAGTAGAGGTGAGGTTTCACTGTGTTGGCCAGGCTGGTCTTGAACTCCTGGTTCAACTGGTCTTGATCCCCCCGCCTTGGTCTCCTGAAGTGCTAGGATTACAGGCGTGAGCCACCGTGCCCAGCCAGCTAAATTTACTTCTAAAAGAGGTAGATGAAACATTTCTTCTGCTTAGCACCTCAGACAATATGAAATTCGTATTTAGTAAACATTTATAAACTACTTACTATATGGGCATTATTCTAAGCCCTTCACAAATATTATAATAACTCATTTAATTTTCATAACAGCCTGATAAAATTCTTGACGAAACCTGTAAAAATATGTTAGTAATTTGGTACTTTGATAAATCTTAAAAGATTTGCTGTGGTTGTGCAAAACTAAGCTGATTGTTCACAGAAAGACAGTACCTTTTTGCAGATACTTGATTTTAGTTTTCATATTTAAGCTGAAGATGATACAGTGAAAAGTTGTGGGGTATCAAAGCAGCAACTTAAGAAGCAACATCAGAAATCTTATTAGTTAAAATACTGTGTGTTTGATTTTCACCCCTAGGTCTTTAAATATTTTGTTAGGGTTTTATTGCTAAAATAATACTGGAAACATTTATCAACATGTGTGTTTCATGGTATAACATGTATGCGCGAAATGCTGTTTTGTCTGTGCATTTCAAATTAGATGATATAAAGAAAATTAAATGTAAATGTTTCTCTCCTGTATCAAATTTCTCCTTTTGTTTTCTGATTCTTGTGTGGTAGTGTATTTACTCCTTTTTGGCCAGTTGAGCCCCAGAAAAAAGAAGAGCTTCAAGCAAGTACATGATGGCATGTTTAATTTTTTTCCCCTTTTAGCTTGCCTACATATTTTATGGTTTATAAAGTATGTATTGCAGCTCTGCCATGTTCATTTTGAAAATTCCATTTAAAAACCAAACTTGTAAGGACAAGTAAACAATCTCAAAAATTTTTTGTTGGATTTTGCATTTTCTTTATATAATAGGTGATTCTGAAATAATACCAAGATTTGGGCTTTGTCTTAATTGTTATGTAGAAGCTTTTAATACCCCTTTCAGATATAATATTTTCTATATTCAGATAGTACAGAGCAAACCAAAGTTATCAGATTATTATACTTTAAAAAAAAAATTAAGTTCTTTCATCTCCCATTTCCAAATTATAAGTTTTTGTGTTTCAAGTATTTTTCATGTCAAACTAAATATTTTGTTGGAAATTATTTATCCTGATGCTTGTGTATAGTGTGTTTCCTGTTCTTAATATTTTATTTATATTAAGTTACATTTGGGTTAATTTCATCTGTTAGGGCTCAGCATACTACAGCTGGGAGGCCAAGACTGGCCTGGCACCTATTTTTGTTTATCAGGTTTTATTGGAACACAGCCACACTCGTTTGTTTAAGTGTTTGCTTTCATAGTACAACAGAAGAGTTGTGTAGTTGTGACAGAGACCTTATGGTCTGCAAAGCCTAAAATACTTACTATCTGGCCCTTTACAGAAAAAGTTTGCGGACCCCTGCTTTAAATTGCAGAGGATTTAATTTTGGACTTCGTCAGCCATTCCATAGAATATTTTGGTTTATATGAAGACAGTTCAGTATTGGTAGATTCATGAGTGAACCTTTATATAGGAAGGCAATTGAAATTTCCTTCAGTGATTTGTGAATTGGTTAATAATGAATATGTAAGACTACCTCCCATAAAATTAAGGAATTAAATGTCATTATTTGACAAACCAATTTTTTTGTGCCTCTGTTTCCTCAATTGTGAAAATTGGACTAAATAATCTTTAAGGTCTCTTTTTCTTCTGCAGTTCTAATACTAGTTCCTTGCACATTTTGTATTCATTTTGAAAAGTAATTTATAAGTATTAGTAACTAGAAAAACCTTTTATTCTGAAATTTTATTATTAAAAATAAAAAACACCCCCCAGAAAACAAGTTCAATGTGAGGAGTCAGAAGCTGTCATTTGTAAGTTAAGGCTAAATACAGATTCTGAATTTGAGGTGCTTTAAGGAAATGAAAAAAGAATGTATGTATTTTGTGCATTAGCCTCTGCTTTATTCTTTAAATATTTTCAACGTAATGCATTATGCATCTGTGATATTATTCTTTGGATTTTCAGTCTTTTCTGTGTTACATAAAAGAATATTCAGCTCTACAATTTGGGGAAATTGTTTGCTAGGTTGTTATTTTTCATGTTCAGCAAGACTGAAAATTAAGGTTTTTTTTCTTTGGAGGCAGGGTCTCACCCTGGCACCCAGACGGGAGTGCAGTGGTGAAAATTAAGCCTTTTTTAATCTTAATAATTCTTACTAAAACACAGAAGGCAGATAAACCATATATTCTTTGCCATTCTACATTATTTTACTAGGATAAATATAAATTATTTGATGGTTACTTTATAATATTAGCTCCCTGTTATGAATTTTGAAGTCCTAGGGTTTGACACCAGTATAGTAATTCAAAAATAAGATTATACATTGAATATTGTGTTAGTTTGTTTTCTCTGTGGGCATTAGTGTTTAAGTAGTTACCTTCTCAAACTTTTCTATCTAGTTATATAACTGATATAATTTGTATCATGCATATTTAATTGGGTGCCTTAAGATGCTTTCCTAATTGAGAAATTTAGTATATTCACATAATAGGATATTATACAGCAATCAAATAAATGAACCATGGTTACACATAGTAATATGGATGAATGTTAACAATATTATATTGAATGAAAAGAGTATGTCCAAAAAGTTGATATAAAATGATACTCTTTTAAAAGTCAGTGACAACTAAAACCATTATTCATCTCAGGAATACATTAAAACAATAAAAACAAGGAAATAACAAACCCAGGCTTTAGGATAATAAAACTTTAGGTAGCAAGAGATGGGCTGGAGGAGGAGTAAATAGATAGAAGCTACTGTTAGTTTTCTAGTTCTTGTGTTCACAGATATTTATTATAAATATGTGATTTCAAAATTGGGCCATGCATGGACCAATGATGAGAGGATGTCATGAACAAAAGGATTGTAGTTAATCAAATTCGTGTACCTGAGATCAGTTAAATTATAAAGATTTGTAAGAATTGGACATTTATATATTTATTTAAAGCTAATATTGACATATGACTTGGACAGTTGCCCTTGTATTCAAACATGTTAACATTTTGCTGTCTAATGTAAATATTTTAGCTTAAAAAATACCCACTGGCAAGTCTAGTGGTATTATATTTAGCAACTATTTTGATGCCACTTGATAATTTTATATAGGTATCATTTTACAGTAAATCTCATATATTCTTGTCTGTGAAACTTTGCTTCCTCTATATAGGAGTTTCACAACCTGCAGTAAATATGCACATGACACAGTCAGTGAGAATGTTCCTTATATTAATGAAACCCAAAGGGTGATGTTTGTGTCTCCTTTTTGTGTAAGTTTACTTGCCCTTCTATATTCATTTTTTGGTAATGTTTCATTGCAGATATGTAGAGACTTTGTTCAGTCTTAACTTGCTCTTTGTAATAATAGTGTTGAATTGGATGAAATCTTTCTGTTTTGAGTAGGTCTTACCAGCAGTGTCTTAAGTGCCTAGTTCCTTTTTGTTCATAAATGATGATCTGGTTTAATACTGCAGAGCATTTTAAGCTAAGCATTTTGAGAACAGCTTCTGCCTTTCTTTTTCTTGTGGCAGCGTGTTGCTAAAGCGCTTACAGAGACACTGGTACATCAGACAGGGCTTTCTCTTTATTTTCTTACATTGCTGTAATTTTTGTTTGTTTGTTGTTTTTACCAAAGCATTTTGCTCAGAATCACTTAATGCATGCGTGTATTCAAACATGAGTATCCATTTTTCACCAGTTGGTTATGGTAGCAGCACTCAGCCTTATCTAGTTTCAGAATGTATGCTCCACTTGATTGCTGTTGATATATGTTTATTCTGTTTGTATATAGGTCCTATGCACAGTCAGTTGGAATCCCTGAGTGACTCTTGGGCTCGCCTGAAACATAGCAGAGACTGGTTATGCAACTCCTCCTATTCCTTTGAGTCTGATTTTGATCTTACCAAGTCTTTGGGAGTTCACACTTTGATTGAAAATGTTGTAAGCTTTGTGAGTGGAGATGTGGGGAATGCCCCAGGTTTTAAAGAGCCAGAGGAAAGTATGTCTACAAGTCCCCAGGCCTCCATCATTGCAATGGAACAGCAGCAGTTAAGGGCAGAAGTAAGTCTTTGATATTTACTCCTTATGAGAGCTCTGGAAGCTTAAACTGAACCATTGAATGTATAGTTGTAGGGAAAACCTTTCCTTTTCTTCTATTTCTTGCCTTCACCTTTCCTCTACCTGAGCTTTTAAACATAACTTTCTTAACTAGAACAACACATTATTTTGTTTGAACTAGACAAAAGTGCATTTTAAAATTGTCATCTCTCAGAACAGTGTACTCAGAAGTCTTCACATGTCTCCTAGAAACTAGGGTGAGACTGGTTGATGACAATAGGTCATCAGAGCCGTTTTTTTTCTTTTTTTTGGAGATGGAGTTTAGCTCTTGTTGCCCAGGCTGTAGTGCAATGGCGAGATCTTGGCTAACTGGAACCTCTGCCTCCCGGGTTCAAGCGATTCTCTTACCTCAGCCTCCCGAGTAGCAGAGATTATAGGTGTGCGCTACCATGCTTGGCTAAATTTTTTGTATTATTAGTAGAGATGAAGTTTCACCACGATGACCAGGCTGGTCTCGATCTCCTGACCTCAGGTGATCCACTTGCCTCAGCCTCCCAAAGTACTGAGATTACAGGCCTCCTGAGCCACCGCTCCTGGCCCTGAGAACTTCATTTTTGACCCATTTGTCTCAGTTTAAATTAGACACCTGCTTTAGATTAGAACCTCACAGAAATAATTGCTGCAATCAAGACCCACTAATGAATGCTAAAATGAGTAAGCAAAACTTGAAAGAGACATAAGATGTTTGCATAGCCTTAAAGTTTCTCCCCCCAAATATTTATTAATTATTGTGGTTTTAACATGTCCACAATTTTTTCATAGTTCTCCCTGCGGGAAGTGGAGATTAATTCTTCGCTCCTTGAGGGTGGGCTGGACTTAGTGGCTTGCTTCTAACAAATAGGCTATGGGAAGGAGATAAAATTGTAACTTTACATTGCAGAAACCTGGCAGGTATCGCCTTAACTAAATGATTAAGATTGGCTGGGCACGATGGCTCACGCCTATAATCCCAGCACTTTGGGAGGCTGAGGTGCGTGGATCACCTGAGGTCAGGAGTTTGAGACCAGCCTGGTCAACATAGTGAAACCCTGTCTCTGCTAAAAATACAAAAATTAGCTGGGTGTGGTGGCAGACACCTGTAATCCCAGCTACTTGGGAGGCTGAGGTGGGAGAATCACTTGAACCCAGGAGGCAGAGGTTGCTGTGAGCCGAGATCGTGCCACTGCACTCCAGCCTGGACAACAAGAGTGAAACTCCATCTCAAAAAAATAAAAAAAATCAAGATTAGCATCACCAGTATTGGTGATGTGTGCATGTTGAAATCATGTACCCTTGATATAGTGTGATGAGAACACTTCATGTGGTGTTCTTCCCCCAAATCCATAATTCCTGTGTAATCATGAGAAAAAAAATCAGACAACCCAAAATTTAGGGACATCTACAAAATACCTGAACAGCTCTTCCAGAGTGTCAAGATCGTGAAAAATAAGAAAAGACAGAATCTGTCACAGGGTAGGAGAGACTGAAAAGTCATGGCAACTAAATGCAATGCAGTATATAGGGTTAGATCCTGGAACAGGAAATGAACATTATGGAAAAACTAAAATCCAAACGAAGTATTTTAACTAATACTGTTTTACTTTAGGTTTTGTTAATAGTATTATACCAATGTTAATGTCTTAGTTTTCATAAATGTACAATGGTTATGCAAGATGTTAACATTAGGGGAAGCTAAAGGAAGAGTATACAAGAACTCTCTGTACCATCTTTACAACTTTTCTGTATGTTTAAAATTATTTCAAAATAATGTTTTAGAAGAAGAAGGATAAGCTGATCAGCTACAGTGATGGGGAGTGTCTTCCTAGGGAAAATAGGGGCAGAAGTTCAAGAAAACCACAGATAAATAGTTCAGAAGTATTTCTCATTCCTAGGCTGAAGAGTATTCATTCTATGTAAACTTAATTAAGAAAGCAATAGCAGTGCTACCTTATAGTTTTGAAACCTTCACGTACATCTCCTTATGAGCTTCACAGTAGCTGTGTGAATAGATTAGATAAGGTATTATTAGTCTTATTTTATATATGAGGAAACAAATTCAGTAAGTTAAGAGACTTTCCCAAGGCCACACAGTAAGATAAAAGAGTCTGTCCTTGAAACCGTGTCTCCTACATCCAAAGCTACTACTTTTCCTATTGTACTCTAACCTTTTTTATTCTGAAGTATGTTTATAGAATTTTTAGAAATATCTTCATAAAAAGTAATAATAAAATAAATGTTTATCGTAGAATAGATTCATATGAAATGTCAGAATTTTCTAAGTGTTTAAAATACTGTCTTTGGCATCCAGAGTTTCTTTGTGTCTGAGTTCAGTGAAGAACTCTAAAATATGTTTTTTTCCTCAAGCTTCGTTTAGAGGCACTTCATCAGATCCTCGTTCTATTGTCTGGGATGGAAGAAAAAGGTAGCATCTCACTGGCAGGAAGCAGGTTGAGTTCAGGCTTCCAGTCATCCACACTACTCACATCTGTGAGGCTGCAGTTCCTAGCAGGGTGTTTTGGTTTAGGCACTGTTGGACACACAGGATCCAAGGGAGAGAGTGGCCGATTGCATCACTATCAGGTAGGTGACACCTTGCAGTATATACAGATTTTAACTGTCATTTTACAAAGCCACTTTAATAATGTGAAGCTTTTTGGTATTTATAATTCAGTTTAAAAATACAAAGACTTTAAATTTTTTAAGATAGCTCATTGGTTTCATTTCCTAAATATTGTGGTTGAGATTAGGTGAGCCATGGTACTATTGTACTATTGTAGATTATTTGCTGGCTCAGTTTTATTATCCAGTTTGGATGGGAATGGATCCAAATTAGGATAGGGATTGGAGTTTGGGAGGATGGGTTTCAAGAGCTTACATTTTAGATTTGATCATTAACCTAGTTTGTGTGATTCCTTTGATAACTTAGGGGAAAAAAAGTGTTAATATGTCTTTCATATTTAGGCAGGAAAAACTGCTTTGTGAGGAAATAGAAAGATTATACAGACTCGGCTGGGTGCAGTGGCTCACACCTGTAATCCTAGCACTTTGGGAGGCTGAGGTGGTCAGATCACCTGAGGTCAGGAGTTCAGGACCAGCTTGGCCGACATGGCGAAACCTCGTCTCTACTAAAAATGCAAAAAATTAGCTGGGCGTGGTGGCAGGTGCCTGTAATCTGAGCTACTCAGGAGGCTGAGGCAGGGAGAATTGCTTGAACCCGCGAGGTGGAGGTTGCAGTGAGCCGAGATCGCGTCACTATACTCCAGCCTGGGCAACAGAGCAAGACTCCATCTCAAAAAAAAAAAAAAATATTATGCAGACTCAAGAATTATCAAGCATTTAAAATTAAATTTGGAGGCTGGGCATGGTGGCTCACACCTGTAATCCCAACCCTTTGGGAGGCCGAGGCTGTTGGATTGCTTGAGCTCAGGAGTTTAAGACCAGCCTGGACAATATGGCTAACCCCTGTCTCTACAGAAAATACAGAAAATTAGCCGAGTGTGGTGGTATGTGCCTGTAGTCCCAGCTACTTGGGAGGCTGAGATGGGAGGATTGCTTGAACCTGGGAGGTGGAAGTTGCAGTGAGCCAGGATTGCACCACTGCACCCCAGCATGGGTGATACAGTGAGACCCTGCCTCAAAAAAGAAAAAAAATTATTATATACTTTTATATAGTGAAATATAGTAAATAATTAAAAACCATCATAAGGCTCTAGCATAGACTAGAAATAAAATGTTATTACTTCTTTTTGCAAGCAGGTATTATTGTTGCTAATAGAAAAAGTAAATCTTTATGTGTAATTCAGGATGGGATCAGAGCAGCTAAAAGAAATATTCAGATTGAAATCCAGGTAGCTGTGCATAAAATTTATCAACAGTTGTCTGCTACCCTGGAAAGAGCCCTGCAAGCAAACAAGCATCACATTGGTAAGTAAACTGTCCCCGCAAATACGCAGTGTAGGTTACATTTTACCCTGAGGTTATGGTACTAGTTACGTTCTATGTTTTGTGTTTAACGTTAGTAGATAAACCTATAAGTAAAGAATAAATAATTAAAAATAGTGTTTCATGTTATTAATATTTTAGAAAATGATTCATTTTAATATTTTGTTTACTGAAAGGAAGATTCTTAACTGTCTCTTTGTCTTTTAGAAGCCCAGCAACGTCTCCTTCTAGTTACGGTTTTTGCCCTAAGTGTTCATTATCAACCAGTAGATGTTTCTTTGGCAATTTCCACTGGTCTGCTAAACGTATTGTCACAGTTGTGTGGCACAGACACCATGCTAGGACAGCCCCTGCAATTGTTGCCAAAGACGGGTGTTTCCCAGCTTAGCACAGCTTTGAAAGTGGCCAGTACAAGGTTGCTCCAGATTCTAGCCATCACTACTGGGTAAGTATGGTAGATGTCTTTGTAGAACTGTATGAGGCCTGGTCTTCCTCCATTTTAAAATCCCCCCTTTCCCTCTATTCTGCTTTATGAATTTAAGCACTATGTTTGCCCTTCTGTGTTTTTGCCGCTTATTTTTTTCTTTTATTTCACATAGGACCTATGCCGATAAACTGAGTCCCAAAGTAGTTCAATCCTTGTTGGATCTACTCTGTAGTCAGTTGAAGAATTTATTGTCCCAAACTGGTGTACTTCATATGGCCTCTTTTGGAGAAGGGGAGCAAGAAGAGGGTGAAGAAGAAGAAAAAAAAGTTGACTCCAGTGGAGAAATTGAGAAGAAAGATTTCAGAGGTAATGTAAGCCTCTTTCTCTGTCTTTACTTACAAGCATTTATTAAATCCCCATTGTGTGCATATGATTAGAATGTAGAGTTACTCTTCCTTATGAACTATGACGGGATTTTTATTTATTTACAAATCCCTTTTCTCTTCACATATATATGGTTTAGATGAGCTCTGACCAAACATCCTCTCCTTAGAGTCTTTTACCCCTGATGTTGTGACCATACTGCCCATTCTCTAGGTTCAACCTTTCCTTGGCTGTCTGGGCTCTGAGACCTAGATTTTAGATGACTGATTTTCCCCAGGTTGTGTTTTGCCTAGGGGGAAACTCAGATATTTTCTTATCATTTGTTCCTGACAAGCCATCTCTAACCTTGATCCTGACAAGCCATCTCTAACCTAAGTCCTGACCTAAATTTTCCTCCAGGCCAGGCGCACTGGCTCATACCTGTAATCCCAACATTTTGGGAGGCCGAGGCGGGTGGATTGCTTGAGCCCAGGAGTTCAAGGTCAGCCTGGGCAACATGGTGGAACCCCATCTCTACTAAAAAAAAAAATTAGCCTGGCATGGTGACCCATGCCTGTAGTGCCAGCTACTCGGGAGGCCAAAGCATGAGAATCGCTTGAACCCAGAAGGTGGAGGTTGCAGTGAGCCAGTATCACCACCACTGCACTTTAGCCTGGATGACAGAGCGGGACCCTGTCTCCAAAAAAAAAAAATTTCCCCCAGCACCAAGGGTTTTGATATCTGTTTGTTTTCTGTTTTTTGTTTTTTTGTTTTTTTGGTTTTTTTTGAGACAGTCTCACCCTGTCACCCAGGCTGGAGTGCAGTGCCATGATCTGGGCTCACTGCAGCCTCTGCCTGCCAGATTCAAGCGATTGTCCTGCCTCAGCCCCCTGAGTAGCTGGGGCTGCAAGCATGTGCCACCACACCCAGCTAATTTTTGTATTTTTATTAGAGACAGGGTTTTGCTATATTGGCCAGGCTGGTCTTGAACTCCTGATCTCAAGTGATCTGCCGGCCTCAACCTCCCAAAGTGCTGGGATTACAGTTGTGAGCCATTGTGCCTGGCCTGATACTTGGGAACTGGATTATAATTAGGAGGAGCTCGACTTCTTCCTAGGCTGTTCTGTTCTCTAGTCACCAATAATTCTTTATTTTACTTAGTCATCATAATCATAGCATATTCATTTTTATTCTACAGAGATGTAAAAGATGTTTCACATTTAGGCTTTATTTTCTGACCTTTCTCCATTCTATTCTTTAAGTTTTCAGAATTCAGTAGCTGGCAATCTAAGATTTTGAGTTAGATTTGTGCTTACTGTGGTTTCCATGTAAATTATGTGATATGAGACTATTTCTTGTTGGCTCTTGGTTGTAACTTAAACTTGTCTCTTCACTGTAGCTGCTCTTAGGAAACAACACGCAGCCGAACTCCATCTAGGGGATTTTTTAGTTTTTCTTCGCAGAGTTGTATCTTCAAAAGCGATTCAGTCAAAAATGGCTTCCCCAAAGTGGACAGAAGTGCTTCTAAATATAGCATCTCAGAAATGTTCTTCAGGTATATGTCCTTTGCCTTTGTCTTACAGTATTTATAGATATTACTTGTATTTTATTAAGATAATGCCAGACTTTAGCAACACTCTATGAGTAACCTTGCTTTGAAGACTTTTCTTTCTTATTTTCTGTGTACCTGTTTGATCAAAAGAAAACTCTTAATTTCAGAAGTAAAAATTGGTGGAAAATAAATAATGTAGCTCTGGAGAAGATCATGGAATTTATCTAGAGAACTTCATCCTCTTTGTTCAGATTACAAAACTAAGAGTCAGGAGAGAACATCCTGTTTAATATGATATTTTAGCACAGATTCTGACCTTGCTTCTTGGATTATCAGGATGCAGATCTGAATTTGTACAGTCTCTCTTAACATGTTGTGGTTTCTGTTGCCTTGATTGTGACTTTTGATTGTTTGATATTTATCACAGTTCTATAGAATAAGCTTAATCCCTGGTCCTTACCCTAAAAGGTCTGCTTACATAGATTACAGTCAGTCCTTTCCTGTTCTCTTTTGCTAAAATTGTGGTAAAATGTACATAACATAAAATTTACCATTTTAATCATTTAAATTTAGTGACATTAAGCTTACTCACAATATTATACAACAATCACTGGCATCCATTTCCAGAACTTTTCATAATCTCTAGTCTGTTTTAAGTATGCCAAAACATAATGTGAATCTTCTATGGCACATGGTATTTTGTATGTTTACATACTCAATATACTTTTTTTCTTAATTAGTATAACTTACAACTGCTCCTTTTTTTTTCCTTGAATAAGGTAAGGCTAATATTAAGTTTTAAGAAGATAAAGAAAAAACAGATATTCATTTATTTTCAACTGATCTTATTACAGTTATATGTATTTTTAATTACATATTTATGTATCAATATCCTATTATCTACCTTGGATTACTTCATTTATTTATTTATTTTTTCTTATTTTGAGACAGAGGCTCTCTGTGTCGCCCAGGCTGGAGTGCAGTGATGTGATCTCACCTCACTGCAACCTCTCACTTCTGGGCTCAAGTGATCCTCCCACCTCAGCCTCCCAAGGAATCGCAGGCATGCACCACCACTCCCAGCTAATTTTTGTATTTTTAGTAAAGGCAGGGTTTCGCCATGTTGGCCAGGCTGGTCTTGAACTCCTGGCCTTAAGTGATCTGCCCGCTTCAGCCTCCCAAAGTGCTGGGATTACAGGCATAGGTCACCATGCCCGGCCCTGGGCTTACTTTAGAAAAGTACAGCCTCTTTACTGCCCGTTAACCCTAACAATCCCTGTGAGACAGTCAGTGCATGGACGGCGATAGGCAATGAGAAGGAATAATAAGCATGAGCTTTGGAGATTAACAGACCTGTTTAAAACTCTACCTCTATGAACTTGTGTGGCTTTGGTCAAGTTACATAACTTTTCTGAGCCTCATTTTTCTCAACAGTAAAATGGGGCTGTAGTTCAGTTTGTGAGGATTAATAGAATATATGTGTGTGAAAAGGGTAGCATAGCATAATATCTGGCACAGATACTTTTTTACAATGCTTTTTCCATTACGTATACAGAAAAACTGACATAAACATGAATGTATTCATACACATTCATGGGTACAGGATGGATCCAGAATTCTTGTGATAATAGTTTGAAATCAAGTTTGTTCCACCCATAAATGTTGAGCAGCCTCAGGAATTTTTTTCCCAGAAGTTCATTTTAACTTTGAATTTAAGTCACATTGATAATAAGAAAATGTCTTTTCCCTTCCAGGTATTCCTCTGGTTGGTAACTTAAGAACAAGGCTCCTTGCACTTCATGTCCTTGAAGCTGTGCTGCCAGCTTGTGAATCTGGTGTAGAAGATGATCAAATGGCCCAGGTTTTTATTTTTAAAGTTGTTAGAAGATATTTTCCATATTTGCAAAATGATTCACCCAAATCTGTACTTAACAGTCTCTTCAGTTGTAAATGTGTCTTTTATTCAATAGCATAACGTTTACTTTTAGGACTGCTTTCTTTGTTATTTCACCCCCAAGGAGAGAGCAAAAAATAAGTTATGGGGTGTGAGAAGTAGAGGGATAGAGAATACTCTGCAAGCTCAGAAGGAAAGAAAAATCTGGAATTTCTTACTAGGTTTGGACCTCTATAGGAAGAAATATGTGAGAGTGTTTGTCCTAACTAGAGGTCTAAATAGTAAGGCAAAATGGGACCCACTTTCTTATGAGTTAATATTTCTTTTTTTTTTTTTGAGATGGAGTCTCGCTCTATCGCCCAGCCTGGAGTGGGTGCAGTGGCGTGATCTCAGCTCACTTCAGCCTCCGCCTCCTGGGTTCAAGTGATTCTCCTGCCTCAGCCTCCAAGTAGCTGGGACTACAGGCACATGCTACCATGCCTGGCTAATTTTTGTAGTTTTAGTAGAGATGGGATTTCACCATGTTGGCCTGGCTGGTCTCAAACTCCCAACCTCAGGCGATCCACCCGCCTCAGCCTCCCAAAGTGCTTGGGATTACAGGCGTGAGCCATTGTGCCTGGCTTCTAATGGGTTACTACTTCTAAAAAGTGATATTTAACTTATAACCACTAAAAGTAGCTGTTGAACACTGGTATAATCAAACTTCGCATGTGACTTAATATTACAGTTAACATGATACAGCTTTTCTAAAAATACTTAAAGTACTTCTTACAAATTTTATCCTTTTTTCTTCAATAAAATAGATTGTTGAGCGCTTATTTTCCCTTCTATCCGATTGTATGTGGGAGACACCCATTGCTCAGGCCAAACATGCTATTCAGATAAAGGAAAAAGAACAAGAAATAAAACTACAGGTAATTGGTTTTTCCTAAAAGGTGTTTCTTAACAGCATAAGTGAATACTCTGTCACTTGTCTCTGAATGCCTGTTCCTCTAAGGCACCTTGTTCTATCATTTATTCCATCTCTTCTCTCAGCATTCTGTCTCCCTCTCCACTGATTCCCTCCCCTCAGCTTATAACCATGCTTAACTCATTTCTCCTCTCCTGAATCACATTTTTATCTGTGAAGCCTTCTCTGTCTTCTCCCTTGTCCTGCACTACTAAGCTTCTTAGAAGAGTAATCTGCATATTTCAGTCACTTTGTTTCAGTCACTTTCTTCTTCTTATCTCTTCTACCCGACCATTTATCTTCTATCAAAATGCAAAATTAAACAACAAAGATAAGTGTTTGTTGCTAAATATAGTGCATCCTTTTTTTTTCTACTTCTTACTTTACTTCTGGAAACTCTAGCCTTCTGTTATTTTCAAAGTGCTTTCTCCTAGATCTCCTTATATTCTCTGCCAATCCTGATTCCTTTTGAAAGCAACTCTTTTTTGGTGCCACTTTTACCTTGCCTTCATCCCAAAATGTTGGTGTTCCACAGAGTCTGATCCTTAGCTTTTCCAGCAGTCTCATCCATATCCAAAGCAGGGGACCAGTCAAAGCATGTTGATGCTTTGATTTATGGTTTTAAAAAATCACTCTGCAGTGTCTTCCAAACTTAAGTGCTAGCCTGGGTGTCTCCCCCTCAAACCCTTCCCCCCGCCCCTTTTTTGGTCCCATTTCTGATTGAAAGCACCACCATTCACCTAGTTTCCCAAACCCAAATTCCTGGGAATTTTAGATTATCCTAATGTCCCCATGCCTGTAGTCACTAGCCTCTATTGATTTATAGCTTGTGCATTCATCTCTCCATTTAACTTAATTCCTATCTTGGTTTTCATGATTCCACACTTTTCCTAGTTCTACTTCTACTTTGATGGAATGAGCTGTCCTCATTTTCCTTTATAAGTTCTTCTTCTTCTATTCAATCTAAGTGTTGGATTAATCCCCATTCCTTCTCAAGGAAACCTTATTCAGACTCATATGCCCATTTCTTATTCAGACTCATTAATCCCCATTTCTCCTCAAAGAAATGTTATTCAGACTCATTTAAGACTTGATTCCCAAGTTTTAAATTCAAGTTCTGGCATTTCTCCTGAATTCTACACTTGTATCCCCATCTTCTACTAGTCTTATCACTTAAATGTCTAATAGGCATCTCATACTCAGTATATCAAAAATGGCGCCCTTAGTTTAATCACATTCTGTTTCTTCCCCCAGGCTTTCCTAGCCTCCTAGTGAGTTACTCAAGTGAAAAACCTAGGAGTCATCTTGATTCCTCACCCCCATGTCTCCATCCATACAATCTCTAGATTCTGTTGGCTTGTCTTTAAAATGTAACTTGAATTTGCCTACCTCCTCATCTCTTCTGTCATCACCCTATTCCTAGCCATTATCGTCTCTGGCCTGAACTATGCAGTAACCTCCTAACTGTTCTCTCTGCTTCCATTGTTATGTCCTAAAGTCCATTCTCTACACAGGGTCCAGAATGATCTTTTAAAATTGTAAATCAGAGCATGGTGGTCCCCTGCTTAAAATACTCCAATGGTTTCTCATCATTCTTGGGATAAAATCTAGGGTTCCTTGTCCTCTCCCCTTTGCTCACTATAGTCTAAGCAACTTGCCTTCTTATTCTTGTATTTCTTGAATACAGTAATCCTGCTCATTCCTTAGGGCTTTAAACTGGCTATTACCTCTAGATGTTTCTTAGAAATTTCTTGTCATTCAGGTCTCAATTATTGCATCTTCAGAGAGTCCTTCCCTAATCAATCTAGAGAGTTGCCACACACTCTTTGTCATGTCACCTGCTTTAATTTCAACATATCACTTAATCTTTGTATGATCTTATTTACTTTTTTTGGTCTCTCTCTTCCAAAATAAGTTGTATGAGAGCAGAGACCTAATACCCTGCCGAATATGGAGGACCTGATAGGATACCTGGCAGAGAATAGATGCTTAATAAATGCACATTGAATGAATGAATTCAGGCCCTCACAATTTTTTTTTTTTTTTTTTTTTTTTGAGGCAGAGTCTTGCTCTGTCACCCAGGCTGGAGTGCAGTGGCACGATCTCGGCTCACTGCAACCTCTGCCTTCTGGGTTCAAGTGATTCTTCTGTCTCAGCCTCCTGAGTAGCTAGGATTACAGGTACCCGCTACCACACTTGACTAATTTTTGTATTTTTAGTAGAGACAGGGTTTCACCTTATTGACCAGGCTGATCTCAAACTCCTGACCTTGTGCTCTTCCCGCTTTGGCCTCTCGAAGTGCTGGGATTACAGGCGTTGAGCCACCACACCGGGCCGCCTTACTATTTCTTACCTGAACTTGCAGCTGATTAGTCAGTCTCTCTGCCTTCATCCTATATACCCTTGGTAAAATGATGTTTATAAAGCACAGATGTGATCAGAGATCTCCTATATACATCATTCTGTATGGGCTTCCCTAATGTCAGTAGAGTAAAATTCAAACAAGGACACACAAGGTTTTCCATGATTTGATTTCTTCTTCTCTCCCTGTACTTGTTTTCTGCCAGTTTCGTCTTCCAGTCATTACATACTGCTTGTCTTTAAATCACTGAACTCTGTTGTACCTCTCTGCCTTGGAACATGCTGTACACACTGCCTCTTAAAATGCCTCTCTCCTTTGACCAGCTGCTTACTGCCTTCTCATCATTCAGGACTCAACTTAGAAGTCACCTCCTTTTGAACATTACCTTGTCCTTCTCAAGCATGGTTAGACACACTTTTATGTTTCTACTATACCTATTTTGTAATTTTTGTTATTCTCCCACTGTAATACTAGCATTATGTATTTGTCTTCTGTCCACTAGTGACCTTAAGCTCTTTATGGGAAGGGACCATGCTCTATTTATCATTGTGTTCCCGTAGACCTGCACAGTAACTGATTCATAGTAGATACATAATAAATATTTGTGGAATAAAACCAAGGAGCCTCAGAATATATCTTACCTGAGATGTGGGTTACTCCAAAATACTGACCCAGCTTCTTTTCTGGTAGAAGCAGGGCGAGTTGGAAGAAGAAGATGAGAATCTTCCTATCCAAGAAGTATCCTTTGACCCAGAGAAAGCTCAGTGTTGCCTAGTGGAGAACGGACAGATTTTAACTCATGGCAGTGGAGGGAAAGGATATGGATTGGCATCTACAGGAGTAACTTCTGGGTGCTATCAGTGGAAGGTATGTAGAAAATCTAAGTAGTTTTTAGCATTTTGTCTTTTAGTCCTTTTTTCCCCCAGGTTCTTATAATAAATGTGTAGAAAGACTGAAAAAAAAAATCATGATATGTAAATGTTCTATTATTATGTAAGATAATATAAATGGAAACCAAGTGAAGGATATACAGGAACTCTGTGCTATTTTCATAACCCTTATAATTCTAAAGTTATCTCAAAAATTTTTTTAATGGATGTTTAAAATCATGCTGTAGCCCTCCCATAAGGAGTCACACAGAACACATTTTCCTCTAGCAATGAAAATGAAGCAACGTGTGTGATGTTTTTGTCTAGGAAAGCCCGTTAGAGATTCAGTGCCCACAGTTTTTATAGGGAACTGTTCATATTGTTACCCTCTGCCTGACATGTACTAAAATTTTAGATTCCCAGAAGGAAAGCTAGTATTTAGCATAAACCATATTGTTCGTACAATCTAGATACAATAAGCCAGCCTGTATCAGTTGGGTAAAATTTTTATCAGTATAGGGGACTGTTGACCAGTCAAGTTCCCCCATGCCAGCCAAGGGCCAACATTGCAAGCAGGCATTTCTAAGGATAGTAGTCTCTGTTGTGTTAACTCCTCGTTTTGCACAGTCTACTCCTTTATCTCTTGGGCATGGTGTATATACAGTAAAACTATCAATAGGACCCCATGCAGCAGGATAAGACAGACCAGTAATACTGACTTCGCTTATGCCTTTTAAGGGTCCTAGACTTAGCCAGTTACAACAGATCTCATTAACCAACAAGTCTATCTTAAAAAGCCATGTGGCTTCATTCTTAAGCTTTTGTCTTAACTTTTAAAGTGTAGATTAGGCATCATTTTAGCACAGGACAACTCTGGCCAGTCCAGGACTGAGGTATTATCATGATAAGGTGCACACACAAGAAATATAATCCCTTAGGGCATATGTGTTGTCCTTGGAAACAAAGAGTTTATAATTATTAGGGCATCTCTAATCAGAACATATAATAGGCAGCACAGGTTAACATGACACCAATGTCACCTGCCCCCATAGGGCCTTCCACTCTGTGCTCCCAGTTCAGTCTGAATAATTAAGTTGAGTCTTGGTTTCAGAGGGACCGTCTGAAAGCAGTCAGTTTTAAAGGATTTCGTTTTCTGTGACATCATTCCTATCTCAAGAGTGTGGATGACATCTCGAGGTGTTCTGTGGAAATTGCGGGAACTGGAGCCACCCACTGTTGTCTTTTGACAGACTTGACAAATTTGATGAGAAGCTCAGCAGTCAGTTTGAATTTAAAGTGCTCACAGCAGCTTTTAAGACAAAATAGTTTTGTTTTCTTTTGTTTGTTTTTGTTGAGATGGAGTCTCACTCTGTCATCCAGGCTGGAGTGCAGTGGTGGTCTGATCTTGGCTCACTGCAACCTCCGCCTCCCGGGTTCAAGGGATTCTCCTGCCTCAGCCTCCCAAGTAGCTGGGACTGCAGGCACCTGCCACCACGCCTGGCTAATATTTTGTATTTTTAGTACAGACAGGGTTTTGCCATGTTGGCCAGGCTGATCTCAAACTCCTGACCTTGGCTTCCGAAAGTTCTGAGATTATAGGTGTGAGCCACCACACCTGGCCCAATAGATTTTTTCCCCCCTAGAAGATAGAGAACTTTTAGGAACAGTTCTGAAAAACAGATCATTAATGCCCTCCCTACTCCATATTTTCCCAAGTCTTGAGTTTTTGTTTTTTCTCTGTATGAAATTGAGTGTCCCATTTAGTAATTACAACTTTAAATTTTTTAATTTTTAAAAATCATTTTTTATTTTTATTTAGACCTTTTGTCCAGAAGGATTGGATGCAAGAAGAAGAGTTTTCATACAAAAACATTTACATATACAACTTAACCAGAAAGGTTAGGAATTGGCCAGGACAAAATTTCAGTTACAGTTTATTTTTTTCAAAATAGGTTTATAAAACTTTCTGCGTCTTTCATCCTAATCATTTATCCAGTGAGCAGTCTGGAAAAGATGAGTTTCTTTCTGGAAACAGTTTTATTTAATAAACTGCCTTATTGGTATGTGTTATCAGGAGAAAGGTCAGGGATGCAGAGTCAAATGATCAGTCCCTTGTTGCAAACTGCAACTATTCTAGAAAGCTTAACATGTTGGGATGTCACCTAGGGGGTGTTGAGAGTACAATCTCTTAAAGAGTGGATGGAAGTATATTGCTCCCAGAAAACAAGCTCTTTTCATGGATACCTGCAAGAGACCTGGACAGTCCAGCCAGCATCCAAGATGTTTTTCAGACTTTGTGGCCCCCACAGAGGGGGAGTGTTCCAAATCCACAACAGTCCCAGATTTTGAGTTTTGTTCATTCAGCTCGTGCCTGCTTTTAGCTGAGCACAACTCACTTTGGGTTGAAATAACCTAGAGCACACAGTGTCAGGTTTTAGCTTAGAGTCAGGTCCAGGCAATTAGAATGTGTGAGTTCAGGATTCCAAGCCATCAGCTTTTTGGGGCAGCAGTTAAATCTAGACAGAGCCAGTTATGGGGGCATGTGCCTATAGTACCGGTACTTGGAAGGCAGAGGCTGGAGGATTGCTTGAGCCCAGATTTTGAAGCCACTGTGAGCTCTTGTTTACACCACTGCATGCCAGCCTGGGTAGCAGAAGAAGACCCCATCTCTTAAAAACAAAAACAAACCCTAGATGGTGTAGGACCTGACAATAGTGTTTTAAGTCCAGCCTTGTAAATAAGGCTTTTCTAAGCTCTGTTTGCTTGTCAATCTTGGAGTCCAAATTGACCCACTCAAAAATATGTACCTAGGCTAGAAAGTCATCAGCCTGTAAGTGTTAGACATATGATTTTATAAGAACTCATTGGCCACTGAATGTTTTTTAAAACTAAAAGCACATCTCTATATCTCCATCTAGAGCTTGCCTCTCTTTTATTTTATCTCCATTTTCCCAGAGGCTCCAATAGGAAAAAATCATAGCAAAAACCCACCAGTTATAGACACTTGTTTTGTTTCTAAAATAGAGTTTAAATTCCAATCCACCCACCGGTGACAAAAAAGCAAGTAAGTTATGTCCCACTAATATGTTTTTCTTTTGGAACTTTCTCTGATCAGGATGATACTTTAGCACTTATGAAGTTACAAGTTTGTAACATTTTGCATCTTAATTTTTTTTTTTTTTTTTGAGACAGAGTCTAGCTCTGTCACCCAGGCTGGAGTGTAGTGGCACAAGCTCGGCTCCCTGCAACCTCCACCTCCCAGTTTCAAGGGATTCTCCTGCCTCAGCCTCCTGAATAGGTGAGACTGGAGGCCCGTATCACCATGCCTCGCTAATTTTTGTGTTTTTAGTAGAGGTGAGGTTCCACCGTGTTGGCCAGGCTGGACTCGAACTCCTGACCTCAAGTGATCCGCCCCCTCAGCCTCCCAAAGTGCTGAGATAACAGGTGTGAGCCACTGTGCCCAGCCTTTGCATCTTTTTTTTTAAAATCATACTTCCAGATGTAATTGCCACAAAACAAAGCTGTTTTTAAAAGTTTTCTTCCTCTCTTCTCACATCTTAAGTTTACTCAAACCTCTAGCAATCAATTTAGCATTTACAAGGTCCATTGTGGCAGGGGGAGAACCTGCTGTAGCAGTAGCAGCAGCCCAGCTTAAGAAAATAGCTGGAGTAGTTCCTTTTTATTCTTGTTTGTTTGTTTGTTTGTTTTTGTATATTTTGTAGAGATGGGGTTCTTGCTGTCTTGCCCAAGGTAGTCTCAAACTCCTGGCCTCAAGTAGTCCTCCCTCATTAGCCTCCCAAAGTGCTGAGATTGCAGGTGTGAGCCACTGCACCCACACTCAAAGCTGTCAGGGATTTTTGAACCCTTTCCCCTCCCACTGGAGGAGAGAGCAACTACAAGCTAATTTTTCTACTCTGGTTCATCTGAAGCCCACTTGTGGGAATATTGGGGCCCTTTCTCTTCAGGAAAGAAGTTGTTCCTGGAAGAAAGAACAGCACAGTTTTTACCTGAGCTGCTCTTTTTTCCTAACTTTAGCTAGCAAGGCCAAGAGCATCCGGGGTAGCAAACCAACTCTCTTGTGGTTGGATTTATCTTAAAAATTGATAGGTAACTTTTCCCCTTCACAACAGATAGCAGCTCACCTTCTGTTTCACACTATGTGTAACTACATAGCCACCTAGGTACCAGAGTTTTATCTTTTCCTTTCGTCTCTTTCTTTCTCCCCAGCAGTATTTAACTATATTCTAGTGCATCAGGGTTGTTCTAGTGAATCTCATTGCTGCCACTGCTAAGTCATGAGTCCCCAAGACCACCCTCACATTCAGAGATTCACTAGAAGGACTCGTCAGACTCCACATGTTGATACACTCATGACGGAGACTTGCTATAATGCTGCAGTAAGGATATACCCAGATAATAAGGGAAGGACACAGGTGAGGTATGGAAGAATCCTTGTATAGGCTTCCTTCTGTTCTCTCCCTCCCATGAGCACAAGTGCACAAGCTTTCCCAGCAAGAAAAATAACGTGTGTGATGTTTCTAGAGAACCCCATTAGAGATTGAGAACCCAAGGTTTTTAATGGGGGCTGGTCACGTAGACACCTTCAACCTGACATATACCAAAATTTCATACTCCCAAAAGAAGAGCAAGTATTCAGCATAGACCACATTGTTTGTTTAAATGTTCTAGGTTAGTGAGTCATGTTTGTCACTTAGGGGAAGTTTTTTTATTTTGTGTTTTTTTTTTTAAATCAGTGTAAGAAACTTTACTAGTCAAATTCCCGGATACTAGCCAAAGACCAGTGTTACAAGCATGCCTTTTTGAAAATAGTAGTAGTCGTCACACTAGGTGTAGTGGCTGATGCCTGTAAACCCAACACTTTGGGAGGCCGAGGTGGGAGGATTGCTTGAGGCCGGGTATTCAAGACCAGACTGTGTAACAAGACCTCATCTCTACAAAAAATAACTAGCCAGGCATGATGGTGTACACCTGTAGTCCTAGTTACTCAGGAGACTGAGGTAGGAGAATTGCTTGAGTCCAGGAATTTGAAACTTCAGTGAGCCATGATCACGCTACTATACTCCAGCCTGGGAAACAGAGTGAGATCTCATCTCTTTAGAAAATTAAAAACAAAACAAAACACCTAGTCTCAGGCTTGCCATATTAACTCTTTTTCTAAACCAAAGTATATGCAAGAGAGTAGTTAAAATCTATATATAAAGAGTTAAAATTTTTCGTTAATTTCTGGACAAAACATACTTCCTCAGCTTCATTATTAAGTTGTAAGTTAGAATTGCTTATTTTAAATACTGTAGATATTCAAAGGTTATTCTAAGTATTCTGCAAGATAAAGAATAAGTTTGTTTTAAAATCTTTCTAAATTGATGCGATTATTTTCATGTTATTTTCACTTATGCTGAAAAGAACATGTTTCCATAAATGCATTAGTATTATTTATAAACATATTCTCAGTATTGGTTAATGCAGTTAATAGTATATAAATATATTTTTTGAGTATTAATGAATATCCCACTTTTATTTTAGTTTTATATTGTGAAGGAAAACAGAGGGAATGAAGGCACGTGTGTTGGAGTTTCTCGCTGGCCAGTACATGACTTTAACCACCGCACTACCTCGGATATGTGGCTCTATAGGGCCTACAGTGGTAACCTCTATCACAATGGAGAACAGACTCTCACATTGTCCAGCTTTACTCAAGGAGATTTCATTACCTGTGTGTTAGATATGGAAGCCAGGACCATTTCTTTTGGGAAAAATGGAGAGGTACCGACACCCATTTGCAAGCATTACATTTTTCTTGTTTCTATTTATAGTCAACTTGGTTATTTAAGTGCCATTTATTCAATTTATAGATTATCTACTCATCTCTCCTTTCTCTCTAATACTTTCTGGTTCTTAAAATATTTATTAACAATAAACAGAAGATAGTTAAATGCCAATAAGATTTTTCAAACAGATGAACACATTATGATAACTTATTATATGTAGAATTTTCTTGGTTAGCAAGGTTAATTGAGAATTTGATCTAGTAACTTTTGTTCTGTCTCGTAAAAGCTTTCAGTTCTAATGTGGTTAGATATTATCAATTTAAAAAATTCCTATTTCCTTTTTCTTTTCCTCACCACTGCCACACTGTAGGAACCCAAATTAGCTTTTGAAGATGTGGATGCAGCAGAGTTGTACCCATGTGTGATGTTCTATAGTAGCAATCCAGGGGAAAAGGTAATGAAGTCTCAAACCTTTATTTAAGAATATTTGTTACTTTATTGTTTAGCAGCATCAGATGGAGTTTATAAATATAATAAGCTATTTCTTCTGCCATTAAAAGTACCTGACTTAGGTAATCCATTCTTCTAGAAGAAGGTTACTTTCAGAAATTGACTTTATGATGTATTAATATTAAGACACTATTTCATGTTCTGGCAATTTGAATACAGTGAGCCAACTTTCAAACATATGTGCAGTCACAAGAACTATAGGAACTAGTTTAGGGATAATCTAATTCATTGGCAATTATGGATATGAGAGAGAAATCTAGACATAATCTTAAATGTAATAAGATGCTATCAGCTGAATAATAGAAGTTCTAGTCATGATGAGGAAACTACCTTTCATGCAGCTGGGGGAATTTTCAGGTGTTGTAGATGGTGTGAATTTGAACTTCATGACAACAGTATTAATAGGATACCCTCCATTGTAAACTTTCTTTTTCACCTCATCTAAAACCCAGGCAGAGAAAAACTGTGATCTCCCTGTGCTGGTGGGTGGATTTTTTTTTTCCCTACTCCATCCTTTCACTTGCGGATGCATAGTACAGCTTAAGTCAAGTCTCAAGAATTTCTAACCATTATGTAGTAGAAAGCTTTCAAGTTATATCATGTGTAATATTTCCATAATGAAATTGCTGGACCTGGTAAATTCTAACAAAAAAAATTACCTTTTCTGTGTTTTTAAAAATACATATTTTTAATGTCAAGGAATTATAATTTAAGGCTGGCTGGGAACTGTTTCTTGGACAGCCAGGCAACTAAAACTGAACTGGAGATGAAGTAAAGATGCAGCCCAGTGCCTGATATCATCCCTTGCCCTATGTAGGTTTGCAGCCCAAAGTAGTTTATGTCATGTTCTGGTTCAAATTTTCATGTTATTTTCACTTACGCTGAAAAGAACATGTTTCCTTAAATGCATTAGTATTATTTATAAACATATTCTCAGTATTGGTTAATGCAGTTAACCAATGATGGCCTGGTGCTTTGTGCCATCTGTGAACCTTGAAAAGATTCATTCAGCCTTAGACTATGTATCAATCAATTTATTCTGTCTAGAAGACATTTTTGATAAATTTTAGAACCTTTGAGAAACACAATACTAATAGTCGTTAAGTTTTTTTTAACATTTACAGTGTGACTGGCACTGTACTAATAAGCACTTTATGTGCATAATCTCATTTAATCTTTAACTGTAGGAGACAGATGCTATTATTAGTGTCAGTTTTTAAATGAAAAGCTAAGGCTTAGAATGATTAAATAATTTCCTAAGATTATACAAAGTTATTACTTGAAGCCAAGTTTTGCTGCTCTTTTAACTTCTGTGTCTTATTTGCAATGTGTATCCAGATTGTGACTATTCCAAATGTTCAGATGTATGATTTTTACTTTTGCACCCCTTGAACAATGTAAAATGTCCAGGACTCATTATTCTAGAGTCTTGAGGATGAGAAAGAGTATATCCTTAAGGCTTATTTTAGACTAAATTGAGTCAGTCACATAAGGCTTGGTCTCTATATTCATCTTTCAAATTGTCCTAGCATCTCTGGAATTCATGAGTTACAGGAAATTTAAACAGGGCAGCTTATTCCAGTGGACCATACTACTACTAACTTCAGTGTATCTGTAACATTTCCTTACTCTTTGGGGGCGAGTTGGTGTATAATTCACAAGTATGAAGAGACCAAATACTAGTTCAACATGGGATTCTACATGTTAGAATTTATAGTGTCTAAGAAGAACTATTAATAGCATATGTTTTCCACCCTCTTTACTTTTATATAGGTGAAAATTTGTGATATGCAGATGCGTGGCACACCCCGAGACTTACTTCCAGGAGACCCTATTTGTAGTCCAGTAGCAGCAGTGCTGGCTGAGGCCACTATTCAACTCATCCGTATCCTTCACCGAACAGACCGTTGGACTTACTGCATTAACAAAAAAATGATGGAAAGGCTGCACAAAATTAAGATATGTATTAAAGAGTCAGGTCAGAAGCTAAAGAAAAGCCGCTCGGTTCAGAGCCGAGAGGAAAATGAAATGAGAGAGGAGAAGGAGAGCAAAGAGGAAGAGAAAGGTAAACATACTAGGCATGGCCTCGCTGACCTCTCAGAGCTGCAGCTGAGGACTCTTTGCATAGAGGTGTGGCCTGTGCTGGCTGTGATAGGAGGAGTTGATGCTGGTCTTAGAGTTGGAGGTCGGTGTGTTCACAAGCAAACTGGGCGCCATGCCACGCTGCTGGGAGTGGTCAAAGAGGGCAGCACGTCTGCCAAGGTCCAATGGGATGAAGCAGAAATTACTATCAGGTATGATCTGTTGAGTTACACTTTTAGCAAACGAGTATATAATGGTGAAATAGACCATTGCCTGTCGACAGTGAGTAATCACGTATTTTAGGTGAGCTGCCAGTTAACTTTTAAAAATATTTCTCATGCAACTAGGTGTTTGTACTGTAATTTCTTAAAGGAGAATTTCCTAAACCCATGTTCTTTGAAATACTAGTGGGTTTTAAAAATACATAGTCGTTTTGTTTTGTTTTGTTTTGGGGAAAAAATGGTAAGCTCATTAGTTTATATATTTAAGTGGGATTCTTCTTCCAATTTTTCATTTGGTTTTTTGCATTTTGATCATTTCCGTTACACACTGGCATAGTAAAAAGCCAGCCAGCTAATCTGTTCATTGCATTTTGTGGTTGCAAGGCTCTGAATATTGGATATGAACGTTTGATGGACTGAAATTAGGCTTTGCATTATCAGTAATTTTAAGTATTCTTACTTTTTGTAAAACCCCTTATTTCTGTCCCCTTAATGTAAACATTTTGAATAGATGTGAAAATTACATTTACTTGACTCAAACAGGGTATTTAAAAGCATTTAGGTGTGTTTGCATTCAGAGAGGATTTGTGCAAAGTACAAATTTCATATGTTTACAAGGAAATGCAGGGTGAGCATCCCAAATCCAAAAATTCGAAATCCAAAATGTTCCAGTGGGTATTTCCATTGAGCATCATGTTGGTGCTCAGAAAGTTTCGGGTTTTCACTCGAAGGAGATGCTCACTGGGGCATTTCAGATTTTGGATTTTTGGATTTGGGATGCTCAGCTGGTAAGTACAATGTAAATATTCCAAAATTTGGGGAAAAAAATTCTGAAATCCAGAACACTTCTGATCCCATGCATTTTGGATAAGGGATACTCATCTTGTCAAGTATCTTCTTTGATAAGGAGACTCATTTATCTAATGACTCTACATAATTGTATCATTTGAAAATATGGATTTATTGGTGATATTATATAACTGTTCATTACACTGCCCAATGTGATTCCTGTAAAGTTACATGTTGATATGACATAGAACAATATCTTTTTAAATTTTATTTTATTTTATTATTTATTTTTTTGAGATGGAGTCTTGCTCTGTTGCCCAGGCTGGAGGGCAATGGCACGATGTTGGCTCAGTGCAACTTCCGCCTCCCGGGTTCAAGCAATTCTCCCACCTCAGTCTTCCGAGTAGCTGGGATTACAGGCACCTGCCATCATGCCCAGCTAATTTTTGTATTTTTGTAGAGATGGAGTTTCACCATGTTGCCCAGGTTGGTCTTGAACTCCTGATCTCAAATGATCCATCTGCCCTGGCCTGCCCTGGCCTCCCAAAGTGCTGAGATTACAGGCATGAGCCACTGAGCCTGGCCAGAACAATATCTAAAACAGTGGTTCTTTGTGGTTTGGGAGTGGTACTGTTTCAGAATTTAGTGAACGCTGTGGATCATCTTAGCCAAAAAATACATATACATAAACTTTACACACAATTTCAGGGGTTAATGGACTCTACCTTCCTCTCCATTCTACCAAGCTAAGAAACCAATGACAACTTTACAGAGTGACATGGAAGTGTCTACCTTTCCTCTCATTCTTTGCCTTGTTTCAGAGAGGATTTATGATGCCTTGTCAAGATGCATACAGTAGGCAGGGCTTGGTGGCTCACACCTGTAATCCCAGCACTTTGGGAGGCAGAGGCAGGTGGATCACCTGAGGTCAGGAGTTTGAGATCAGCCTGGCCAATGTGACGAAACCTTCTTTATACTAAAAATACAGAAAATTAGCCAGGCCTGGTGGCACACGCTTGTAATACCAGCTACTCAGGAAGCTGAGGCAGGAGAATCTCTTGAACTCAGTAGACAGAGGTTGCAGTGAGCCGAGATCATGCCACTACACTCCAGCCTGGGTGACAGAACGAGACTCCATCTCCAAAAAAAAAAAAAAAAAAAAAAAAAAAAAAGATGCATACAATATAGCAAAATAAGTAAATTAATAAATTAAAACAAGAAAAATGAGCCTAGAGGAAAATATGATTAGGAAGGTAATATAGAACCAAGATTTTAGGTTAGAACAACAAAACTTTATACTAGCAAAAGCTTTTTATTACATTTTGTATAATTATATCATTCTTAAACTTCAGGAAATTTCTTGCCAATATCAGGAAATATGTAATTATATTTTGGCTTAAACTATAGAGACATTAATTGAGACTACAAAGTAAACTTTTTTATGAAATGAAGTCCTCTCTGAAATAAGTTACAAGTAACCATTTATAAACTAGATTTATTATACAAATTTTCTGAATAGCTTATATCAAATTCTATCTGACAAACCTCCTGTTTTTGTAAGTAAAGGTGTACAGCCACACCCATTTGTTTAGTTATATTAGTGGCTGCTTTTGCACTATGATGGCAGGGTTGAGTGGTTGTAGCTGAGACCGTGTGCCCTGCAGAGTCGAAAATATTTCCTCTCTGGCCCCTTACGGAAAGTTTGCTAACTCTTGACATATGTTATATATTAATGAATATTCGTATTTGAAAGCACATGCACATCTCATTGCTTCTGCATTTAGCATCACATCTCCCCATTTTCTCATAGTAGACTCATTTTTCTCTGTGTTTGTAATGATTTCTCTAGTTTGTGTAAATTATTCTCTGTAGTGTGTACATGATGCACCTTATTTTGTCTACATTATTTTCCGTACCTTCCTCCTGTCTTTCCCTCACTTGCTTCTTCCTGTGTCATTCTGATCTTTATTAAAGCTTCCCAACTTTTTGGTCGCCTAGTGATACTCCATTGTATAATCTGGAACCCTGTGAACCATTGCCGTTTGATGTGGCGCGATTCCGAGGCCTGACGGCTTCTGTGCTGCTGGACCTAACATATCTGACTGGCATTCATGAAGACATGGGGAAACAGAGCACCAAGCGCCATGAGAAGAAACACCGACATGAATCTGAGGAGAAAGGGGATGCTGAGCAGAAACCTGAGAGTGAATCCACTTTAGATATGCGAACAGGCCTAACATCTGATGATGTCAAAAGTCAGGGTACCACAAGCTCCAAATCAGAAAATGAAATCGCTTCATTTTCTTTAGATCCAACACTGCCAAGTGTGGAATCCCAACATCAAATAACAGAAGGGAAAAGAAAAAATCATGAACATATGTCCAAAAACCATGACGTAGCCCAGTCAGAAATCAGAGCAGTCCAGCTGTCATATCTTTACCTCGGTGCCATGAAATCACTTAGTGCCCTTCTTGGCTGTAGTAAATATGCTGAGCTGTTGCTGATACCAAAAGTTCTGGCTGAAAACGGCCACAACTCAGACTGTGCAAGTTCTCCAGTTGTTCATGAAGACGTGGAGATGCGAGCAGCCCTGCAGTTCTTGATGCGACACATGGTGAAGCGAGCAGTCATGCGGTCACCCATAAAGAGAGCATTGGGATTAGCTGATCTCGAACGAGCTCAAGCCATGATCTATAAATTAGTGGTTCATGGGCTTTTGGAAGACCAGTTTGGGGGCAAAATTAAGCAAGGTATGTTATCTGATTTTTTTTTTTTTTTTTGCTTTTGTGCTGTTTAGATTATGTTCATAATTGTCAGAAGTGATACATTCTGTAAGTGATTTGTAAAAAAAAATTTTGGTCAAAGCAATTTTCACATCACTTTTTCTTTAAGGAAAACAGTTCTTTTTTGTTATTTTTATATTAGTAATCTTCTGTCTATAATTTTGCTATTTTAAACCTGCACCACTGTTAGGACACAGCAATTATTACTACATTTTGTAAAACAAAATTTAATTCATACCAAAAAATGTATTTATTGATCTGACTCAAAATACATAGTATTCTGGCAAGCGCAGTGGCTCACGCCTATAATCCCAGCACTTTGGGAGGCTGAGGCGGGCAGATCACTTGAGGCCAGAAGTGCCTGGCCAACATGGCGAAACCCTGTCTCTACTAAAAATACAAAAATTAACCGGGCATAGTGGTGCATGCCTTTAATCCCAGCTACTCAGGAAGCTGAGGCAGTAGAATCTCTTGAACCCGGGAGGCAGAGTTACAGTGAGCCAAGATTGTGCCACTGCACTCAAGCCTGGGCGGCTGAGCGAGACCCTATCTCAAAAAACAAACAAAAGCGAAATAAAATACATGGTATTCTGATATCTTCTCAGAGACATTTTAAAGGAAATTTTAAAGTCTCTACTTTCATAGACTGCTTATTGCATGTTAAAAAAAAAAACAGCCCCTGTTTTATCTTGTATCCTCACATTTGGGGAGAATGTGAATTGAGAAATAAAAATGAGATTCGTTCAGTAAATGTTTATTGAGTGCCTACTATGTGTTGGGTACTTTCTTAGGTTCTGGAGAGGCAGCAGTTAAAACAAAGTCCCTTGCCTTCATGGAGTTTATATTGTTCTTCCTTCTCTCCCTTCTTCTTTCCCTTTTTGCTTATTCCTTTTCTTCTTGACTTAGCTTAGACAGTAAGTAGAGAGAGAGAGAGATACATGGTGTACATAAGTAGGAATGTGAAGATCATGATGATTGTGAAGTAGTGTGGCTTTTTGTCAAACTTAATAGAATTACTTGTCTTTGTAGCAACTCATATTTTAGTTATGTTTATTTGTAGGCTTCCTTAACAGATTAAAATATACGTATATATGTATAAATACTTTGTAAACTTTTAGACATGTTAACTAAGTGGGTTTGTTAATGAAATTGTCCTTTTTAAAACGTGAAGTTTCTATCTAGGTTTTTGCTCTTCTTGTATTTATATGCCTTTATCTTTGCCTATTTGTAGATTAAAGATAGGCATCAAAGTGAAAGTGTGAAGGAAACACAGTTTTAATGATTGGATACCTTAGAGAACCTCTTGTCAGATCTTACAACCAAAAGTGAGACTTTTTTTGTTTTTAAGAGAACCCTCTTCTCTAAAAACAAAAATGTATAATTACAAGGGCTTATTACAATACTACCTGTAGAGTCTGGAACTAATGAGTACAGTAGTGAATACAAAGATGTATATATGTAAGAATATTTTTTTCTGTCAATCTTTCATAGAAATTGATGCTTGTGAAATATATTTAGAAACTTTTAAATTAAAAAGGTAGAAGTTTTTTATTCCCACTGTTATTTTTGAAAAAACAAATCCTTACTACTTTCTTAACCTTTATTTTGGTTTCTAGAGATTGATCAACAAGCCGAAGAAAGTGACCCTGCCCAGCAGGCACAGACACCGGTTACTACTAGCCCATCAGCCTCAAGCACGACCTCTTTTATGAGCAGCTCTCTGGAGGACACCACAACTGCCACCACTCCAGTCACTGACACAGAAACAGTGCCTGCATCCGAGTCCCCTGGAGTGATGCCTCTTAGTCTTCTCAGGTAGAGAAGTGGATCTTTAATGTCTGCCATACTGATGCCTGTGTTTCTGAAGGCACAGTTGTCCTCTTATGAATAGTATGCCCAGCTGAATCTTGGTGTTCTAGAGCTAGAAAGAACCTAAGAGATCATATAGTCAAGCTCATTTTACTGAAGTTGGAAATGTCCCTCAGAAGTTTAATAACTTACCCAAAATGTCACAGCCAATTAGTGGTGATCCCAGGTCTAATCAGCTGTGGTGCTGACCAGCAAGTACTCTAACATTCTCTCTCTTACCATGATCTTTTTTTTTCCCCTAAGTTTTTGAGTATTTTTTTTTCCTCAAAAAGTAAATACTTGTATTTTGTTCTTTTTTTAAAAATTTTTATTTATTTATTTTTTTTGACAGAGCCTTGCTCTGTTGTCCAGGCTGGAGTGCAGTGGCGTGATCTTGGCTCACTGCAAGCTCTGCCTCCCAAGTTCACGCCATTCTCCCACTTCAGCCTCCCGAGTAGCTGGGACTACAGGCGCCATCCACCATGCCCGGCTAATTTTTTTGTATTTTTAGTAGAGATGGGATTTCACTGTGTTAGCCAGGTTGGTCTCGGTCTCCTGACCTCATGATCCACCTGCCTCGGCCTCCCAAAATGCTGGGATTATGGGCATGAGCCACCATAACCGGCCTGTATTTTTATTCTCAAAAAAATTTCAAGCAACTCTGCTTTTCAAACAAAAGAGCATGTCTTACGATGCTTCTTCAGCCAACTCTATTTTAATAAGTTTGTAAGTTTCAAGTGATGCTTACTTACTTAAATTTATTTTTGCTTTAATTTGCCAGATGTATACACAAATGAAAACTTTTGAGAGAAGAACCTTCAGGGAGAGACTGTTTTGTGAGCTCTCTTAACTATGACTTAAGTGAAATAAGGGAAGCAGAATGGTTAGCCTCCCTTTTTTTTCTTTCCCCTCTTTCCTTAGTTGAGAAGACATTTTGATTCCCACTGTGTAGACTGACACCTTAAACAGTGGAACAGGGTAATGTCTATTGTAGTGATTCTCAATTTTTGGTGTGCCCAAGAGCCACCTGGGAAACTTTTTAAAGCTCTAGGGCTGTATCCTTTAGCAAGTCTGATTCAGTAGGTCTGGTGGGGCTCATAGTTTACATTTTAATTAAGTTTCCCTAGTGATTCTGGTGTAGTGGCTTCAGTGTACACTTTGAGAATTACTGCTGTGGTCTTGTGCAGGAGTACAATCCTAGTAGCATTTTCAGTCCCCACATACCTCCTACTTCTTAGCTCTCTCACTGGAATAACAGTTTCAGGAGGTGCATCTGTTCAAGGAATAAGGAAGATAGAGGAATAATAGGTCATTCTTTTCTCTCTCTCTCTCTCTCTCTCTCTCTCTTTTTTTTTTTTTTTTTTTTTTTAGAGACAGCATCTCACTCTGTCACTGAGACTGGACTACAGTGGCACAGTCATAGTTCACTGCAGCCTCAAAGTCTTCTAGGTTCAAGCCATCCTCCTGCCTCAGCCCCCTGAGTAGCTGGGACTACAAGTATACCACCATACCTGGCTAATTTTTTTTTTTTTTTTTTTTGAGACAAAGTTTCGCTCTTGTTGCCCAGGCTGGAGTGCAATGGCATGATCTCGGCTCACCGCAACCTCAGCCACCGGGTTCAAGCGATTCTCTTGCCTCAACCCCCTGAGTAGTTAGGATTACAGGCCTGTGCCACCACGCCTGGCTAACTTTTTGTATTTTTAGTAGAGATGGGATTTCTCCATGTTGGTCAGGTTGGTCTCGAACTCCCAACCTCAGGGAATCCACCCACCTTGGCTTCCCAAAGTGCTGAAATTACAGGTGTGATTTCATGCCTGGCCCCTGGCTAATTTTTAAAAATTTTTTTTGTAGAGATGGGATCTTGCTTTGTTGCCCAGGCTTGTCTTGAACTCCTGGCCTCAAGTGATCCTCTGGCCTCAACCACCTAAAGTATGCTGGTATTACAGGTGTGAGACACTATGCTTGCCTGATAGGACATTCTAATATGTTTTTTAATTCCTTTGGCAATTACGGAATTCAAGGCGTCCACACAAAATCAGTAGCATCAGTGACTCCTTGTAACCTTTTCAGCTCTTACTAGTGTGGACATGGGATTCAGTGGTAAAATCATGCCCCCTTGCTCCCATAGGCATTCACCAGGACTTTTGACTTCTCATTTCTTCTGTCTTCATTTCCCTGCTATTGGCTGGGACTTCATTAGAGTTGTACTTGGCTCTTACTGGGCAGACATCATTTAGTAGAGGAAAAACCAGGGAACTGCTGCTTCCTGTGTGTATACCATTGTATTACTGACTTGGTAGACAGTACATTTTTGATACTTAGAAAGTTCTTAGTTCTTTTGGACAAATCTGAGGAGTAGTCAGTGTGGATCTTCCTGGACTTTATTCTCTAACCACTGTCCACATTTCTCAACTGAAGAGGGGTTCTCCCCCCATACCTTTCCCCGACTGTGCTCCGCATTCTCAACTGAAGATGGGCTGCCTGCCCGTACTTTTCCCTGACTCTGCAGCTGGCATATCTTTCATGTACTGTTTTGCAGTTGTGCTAGGTAACTAGACAGCTACCTTTTCTTTCCATAACTTGCCTGTAAACCATTACTTTCAATCCACGTGAATAATTTCATGACTAGCTTGTGAGTTTATATTAATATTTAAAAGTAACTGCAGGTTACCTATATTTAAAAGCCTTCTTTGCACTCTATGTATACCAAAATACCCCTCTCATCTTGGTATTATAATCGAAGGAAAGCTCCGTGAAGGCAGGCATTTTTCATCTATTTTGCTAATGGCTATATTTCCCCCATCTGCTGTGTTGCTGGCATTTTGCTGAAAGAATCATAAGGTTTTATTACATTTATACTGAAAGTACCATATGAGATAATCATTTTTAAAACTGAGGAGTTTTTCTCCCCACCCTCCATTAAATTCTAGCTAACCTGTTTAGTCTTCCAGGTTGCATATTCTTCTACAAGAAGATTGTGATATGTATTATTTTGTAAATTGGATTTTTATGCTAACCACTGTTATTTTCTTAAAGGCAAATGTTCTCCAGTTACCCAACTACCACTGTACTTCCCACACGTCGGGCACAGACTCCTCCAATATCATCGTTACCCACCTCTCCTTCTGATGAAGTAGGAAGGAGGCAAAGTTTAACTTCTCCTGATTCCCAGTCAGCAAGGCCAGCTAACCGCACAGGTGCGTGTGCTGATATGCATTATGATATCCAAGAGTTGACATTCCAGATGTGTGGGACTTCATTATGTGGGCATTTTGTTTTGTCTTCACAGAAAGTAAAATAGTGATTTTAATGAAGGGGAACTGCCCCTTTAAACTGAGCTATCATCTTCATTTTGAAGCTGTGGATTGAATTACAGCCATTTGGGAGAGAAATAATGTGCTGTACGTTAGTCATATCAGCTCCTCATTTTTCCCAATCTAGCCATTTTTAGTGTTGTAAATTTTCCTCTAAGTACTGCTTTAACTGCAACCCACACATTTTGAAATGCTGTGTTTTCATTTTCATTTAAAGTACTTTCTAATTTGCCTTTGATGTCTTCTTTGCCCTCTGGACTATTTCAAAGTATGTTATTTAGTTTTCAAATATTTGGGCGATTTTCTAGATATCTTTTTATTATTGCTTTCTAATTTTATTATCGTCAGAGAACATATCTTGTATAATTTGAATCACTTTAAATTTATTGAGACTTGTCTTATAGCCTAGAATATCATCTGTTTTGGTAAATATTCCAAGTGCATTTGGAAAATATGTGTATTGTGCTGTTGTTGAGTGTTCTATAAATTGTTTAGCAGGCTCAAATTGGCTGATAGTGTTGTCCAAGTCTTCTTTATTGTTACTAATTTTTTTGTCTACTTGTTCTGTCAATTATTGACAGAGTGTTGTTGAAATCTGTGATGATAGCATTGGATTTTTCTATTTCCTCTTTTCAGTTCTTGTTTCATATATTTCAAAGCTCTGTGTGTAGGTTCATAAACATTTAGGATTCTTATATACTTTTAATGAATAGACCTTTTGTTATTATGAAATGCCTTTATCCTTGGTGATATTTTTTTGTCCTGAAATCTGCTTTGTTTGATGTTATTATAGCCACTCATGCTTTTTAAAAATTGTTAGGATGGTTTATCTTTACTCATCATTTTACTTTTAATCCATTTGTGTCTTTATATTTAAAATGGATAAAGTCAGCATGTAGTTGTTAGGTCTTGCTTTCTTTTTTTTTAGGAGGCAACTTCTTGCTCTGTCCCCCAGGCTGGAGTGATCTTGGGTCACTGTAGCCTCAACCTCTTGGGCTCAAGCAGTTCTCCCACCTCAGCTTCCCAAGTAACTGGGACTACAGGTGCATGCCACCACACCCAGCTAATTTCTGTATTTTTTTTTGTAGAGACAGGGTCTTACCATGTTGCCCAGGCTGGTCTCAAACTCCTGGCCTCAAGGGAGTCTTGCTTTTTTTAATACAGTCTGCTGTTCTCTACCTTTTAGTTGGAGTGTTTATGCCTTTTATATTTAATGTGATCATTGATATGGTTGGATTTAAATCCACCTTTTTTCTATTTTGTTCCACCTGTTTTTTGTTCTCTTTTTCTTTTCTGCTTTCTTTGAATTAAATGAGTTTTATTATTCCATTTTATCTCCTTTGTTGGCTTATTATCTATACTGTTGACCCTTGAACATTGCAGGGGTTGGAGCACCAACCCCCTGAACAGTTGAAAATCTTTATATAACTTTTGACTCCATAAAGATGAGAAAATATATTTACTATTCATTAAGTGGAAGTGGATCCTCATAAGAGTCTTCATTATAGTCATATTCCCATTGAATAGGCTGGGAAAAGGAGAGACTAGTCTTGCTCTCCCAGGAGTGGCAGAGGCAGAAGAAAATCCATGTATAAGTGGACCCAAGCAGTACAAACCCATGTTGTTCAAGGGTCAACTGTACTTTGTTTTATATTTTTAGAGATTACCTTCTGGTTTATAGTATACATCTTTAATTATCAGAGTCTACCTTAAAGTGATATTGTATCACTTCATACATAGTTAAAATAATAATTTTACCGCAGGATGATTTTATTTTCCTTTTCTCATCATTTATACTTTTGTTATCATACATTTCACTTTACACATGTTATAAGCTCCATAATAAATTATTATTTGTTTTGGATAGTTTTTATAGCTATATCTTCTAATTCATTCATCTTTTCTTCTGCAGTGTCTAATGTTCTGTTAATCTCCAGTGTATTTTTCTGTTCAGACACTGTAGTTTTCATCGGTAGACATTTGATTTGTTTTGTTTTTAAATCTCATCTTCCATGTCTATTTCACATGCTCAGTCTTTCCTCTAACTTACTGAATATGTGAAATAATAGTTGATTCTCATTAGCAATAGTTATGTTCTAAAAGGTCATTATGGACACTGAATTAGCAAATACTGAACCGTTGCTCCTAGGAGAAGCACAGGATTAAGTTCCTGTGAACTCCTAGTTACATTTCTGTCATCTGATCATTATACTGTATAATCTTGTTTTATGCATCCTTCTGTTTGAAGATACCACAATTAACATATACTGTTTATTCACTAACAGTGAGCTCATGGCCACCAACACTATAGCTCATCATGAATGAAGGTTATCTAACATATATATTTTCTCCATAAGGCACATTACAGCTTCCTTGTGCTTAGAAACACTAGACAACACTTTAGCACTATGCTTGGGGCCATTTTAATCAGGGAAATCACAGACCAAAAGCACAAAAATGCAAAGAGCGTAGCATTAAATAGACTATGAAAAGGACACTTGTTTTTCACATAAGAGCTGAAACATGAAGGCAGAGCATCACCTTGTTGAACCTTAGCTGTGAACACATGTGTTGAGGGACTAAACTTTTTAGTCCCTCTGCATATGTCACAAATGACTACAAAAGTACATGAGTATTGATTTTGAGATTACAAATAAATTTTACTGAGTACACAAATTTGCAAATATGGAACTTAGATGAGGAGTGCGATATTTACATATTCTTATAGTACCTCTACACAAATCTTTACTAAGTATAACATAAATGGGTGTTAGTAAAACTGGGATTACAGGCATGAGCCACAGTGCCCAGCCACATATTCTGAGTAGAGGAAAATTTCATTAAACTTGAACAATACTAGGAAATTGAGGACTATGAAGACACTTTTTACTCATGGTATCTAGTGATATTTAGGTTCTTATTTCTCTTCCTTTTGTCTCAGCGTTGTCAGACCCAAGCAGTAGACTTTCAACTTCTCCTCCTCCTCCAGCAATTGCAGTTCCCTTGCTGGAAATGGGGTTCTCTCTTCGGCAGATTGCCAAAGCCATGGAAGCTACAGGTACGATAAGTTTTTATATATCAGTGTATACAGATATGAGAAGTCCTAGCTTATTAAAGACAACATAATTTTTTTTTTTTTTTTTTTTTTTTTTGAGACGGAGTCTGGTTCTGCTGCCCAGGCTGGAGTGCAGTGGCCAGATCTCAGCTCACTGCAAGCTCCGCCTCCCGGGTTCACGCCATTCTCCTGCCTCAGCCTTCCGAGTAGCTGGGACTACAGGCGCCTGCCACCTCGCCCGGCTAGTTTTTTGTATTTTTTAGTAGAGACGAGGTTTCACCGGGTTAGCCAGGATGGTCTCAATCTCCTGACCTTGTGATCCGCCCGTCTCGGCCTCCCAAAGTGCTGGGATTACAGGCTTGAGCCACCGCGCCCGGCCAAGACAACATAATTTTTAAGAGGCTATGAAACTTGGTAAGATTTTTAACACTATATTTTGTTACAAGAGCATCATAGCAAACACTCTTAAACTGGTAACATAAAGACCTAATTCTTTGCTCAAAGTCAGCATCAGACTGTTTTTCCCCTGTATAGGTGCTCGGGGAGAGGCTGATGCCCAGAATATCACTGTCCTTGCCATGTGGATGATAGAGCACCCTGGGCATGAGGATGAAGAGGAGCCCCAGTCTGGCAGCACAGCAGACTCCAGGCATGGAGCAGCCGTTCTAGGCAGTGGCGGGAAGTCAAATGATCCCTGTTATTTGCAGTCACCTGGAGACATACCATCAGCTGATGCTGCTGAAATGGAGGAAGGTTTTAGTGAAAGGTGAAATTCCAGTTCCTGTATTTTTGTTCCATGTGTTATAAATTTCAAAGCCCCATTTATTATATATCCCTTCATAAATGCTTCTAATTATATGTAAAGTTGATAAATATAGTCATATGAAAAGTTGGGCATTTTAGTTACAAGTTTATATTTCTGTGAAGGGTAGAAGTGATATGACAAGTTTTGATTTGAACAGGTGTTTTCATGCCAGAAGGAATTTCATAATTTTTGTATAAAATTGTACTGAAAAAGGAAACAAAACAAGTTTATTTTGAAGTAAACATGCTAATAAAATAATTTTATCTCATACAAGTGATATTAAATTGAGTATTCATTTTAATATTGGACCTTGATTTAATGTATTTGATAGAACTGAACTTTTTTTTCTTTTTTTTTTTTTTTTGAGACGGAGTCTCACTCTGTCACCAGGCTGGAGTGCTGTGGCACGATGTTGGCTCACTGCAAGTTCCACCTCCCTGGTTCAAGCAATTTCCTGCCTCAGCCTCCCAAGTAGCTGGGACTGTAGGTACCTGCCACCATGCCCAGCTCATTTTTTGTGTTTTTAGTAGAGACAGGGTTTCACCGTGTTGGTCAGGATGGTCTCGAACTCCAGCCCTCGTGATCCACCCGCCTCAGCCTCCCAAAGTGCTGGGATTATAGGCATGAGCCACCGTGCCTGGCATAGAATTGGACTTTTAACTCTTCTCTGTGTAATATTTATATTTTCATCTCTTGTATAGTTTTCAATATCTGGTAGAAGATGCCCCTTTAAGTGTAAAAAGATTTCTGTGATAATGCCTATCCTAAAATGAGATGTAATAGAATATCTTACAAATTCTCCCTAAAAATCTTCTTTCCTTCATCACTTCTTATGACTTTAGATCTTTTATTTTTCATTTTAACTATGGAGCCATATAATAACCAAGGCTTGTGTCCTGCATGGCATGCAAGCTTTTTCCAACAAGCTCAGTGAATGTTTTCATATTTCGAAATACCTGTTTTTCCTAGGCAAGGATTCTCAATCATTTCAAATTTTAAGTATTTAATCATTTAGAATTTAGTTAAAGTCATATTTGATCTCATTTAAATTTGAGCTGCATTAAACATCATTTTGTTGTTGGCAGGATTCAAAATCAGATAGTTATTTCTCAGGTCACAGGAAATTATATGTGTATAATTGAACTGTACAGGGATAAAGATGTGTTTCACATTTTATCATAAACATATTTTATTCTCAGAATAAAGTAACACTGCAAGTAAGCTTATACCTATGCTTTCTTTTCATAATGGTTTTTAAAAATTTATGTTGCTTTCTCACTTGCACTTGTAGCCCTGATAATTTGGATCATACAGAGAATGCAGCTTCTGGAAGTGGACCATCAGCTAGAGGTCGCTCAGCAGTAACGAGAAGGCACAAGTTTGACTTAGCTGCTCGCACATTGCTAGCAAGAGCAGGTAATTGTATGTTTCATATCCTTTTCTTTGTGAAAGATCTTATTTTGAAAGCAATATAAAGGCACATTAAAGAAGATGCAAACTAATGATACTAAGTGCTCAGTCCCTCCACATTAACAGAACAGCTATTTGGATATCATTTTCTATGCATTTACATAATTTTATTTAAATCATAGCATACATTCATAGGCTTATTTTAAGTTCCCCCGGGTGCAGAAGTCTATACTGGCCACTTGTAGATTTTGAGAAATTATATAAATGCTCTTCCTTCTGCTCTCAGTCAATTATAATTTAAGAAGTGATGATGCGTGTTTAATATTTAGCATCAGTGGTAAGAAGGAGCTGGAAAGGACACTGTGCCAAAAAAAGTAGGCACTGGCTTTTCAGATGTACTACTCTGTGGATGTTAGGGCTTCACTGCTAGGTAAGGACCATATTCCCTCATTACGTTAGTAAAGTCTAGGATTATGTTCTGGGCATGTAAAATATAAATTATAAGGAATATATTTTCCAAATCAAAAACTTAAATATGTGATTTGTCAAAACAGAATTTGATCATTGAAATACTAGAACATAAGTAATGATTCAGTAATTTACGGGAACAGTGAGAGAACTTGAGACCATCCTAGAAAATATAGGATGTATATTTCTCATATAATTAAGGTGACTGATAACGTGTAGGTGAGAACCTATCTCAATTGGCTTATTGGATCTCAGACCATAAAACATCAAATTATACCTATCACACGTGTTTTTTCTCTTGCAAATGGGGATAGTAATAGCACTCATATCTCACTGGGTTATTGAGAGGTTTAAGTAAGAGAATCCATGCAATGCTTTATAATGTTTTTGTTGCTGTTGTTAGAGATAGGATCTGGATCTGTCACCCAAGCTGGAGTGCAATGGCACAATCCTAGGTCACTGTAACCCTGAACCCCTGGGCTCAAGACATCCTCCTGTCTCAGCCTCCTGAGTAGCTAGGACTACAGGCACATGCACCATACCCAGCTAACTTTTTAAATTTTTTTGTAAAGACAGGGTCTTACTATGTTGCCCAGGCTGGTCTCAAACTCCTAGCCTCAAGTGATTTCTCCTGCCTCCACCTCCCAAAGTGCTGGGATTGTAGGCATAAGCCACTGCTATAATGATAATCATATAGAAAAAAAACTTCAATAAATATTGGCTGTTACTACATGTATGGCAATTAAGAGCTGGCGAAATACTCAGAATTATTTTATGCATTCAAATAAAATGCCTTTTTGTTTTGTTCTGAGCGGGATTATACCGCTCTGTGCAGGCCCACAGGAATCAAAGTCGGAGAGAAGGAATATCTTTGCAGCAAGACCCAGGGGCGTTGTATGACTTTAATTTAGATGAGGAATTGGAAATTGATCTTGATGATGAAGCAATGGAAGCTATGTTTGGACAAGACCTGACCAGTGACAATGATATTCTGGGAATGTGGATCCCAGAGGTACTGGATTGGCCTACCTGGGTGTGTGTGACTGCAGCGGGGGCTGCTCTGACTTATTTTCCTGCCCTCCTGTTCATATAGCTTACTAACAGCAGCCTTGCCTAGAGTTGAAACACTCTAAAACTTGTATCTCATCCTGATGTTTGGGGATTTAAAGCCTGAGGTTACTTTGATACCTACAAACTAATAAGGAAAAGTCTCTCTTGCTTTCTCTGTGGGATTTTATTGCTTCTCTCCCCAGACAAGATGAATAGAGCCATACTGTGGTAATATTTGATTCTGATGTCAAAGATAGATTACAAAACAAGCATCAGGTTCCAGTAGATGTTGACAGGTTATATAACATGGCTGTTATACTCACATTGCTATCTGAATGCATGTTCTTCTCCTTCATAGGTTCCATTTAATCAATGTAATGCCTAATTCTAGGAACCAGTGCTCACCTAGATCTTGTCAATACTTCCATTTGGGGGAAGGGTACATGGTGGGTTTGTATGTATACATTGTTTAGCATTACATTTTTGTAGTAGGGAGACCAAAAAGCTCATAGGTGTAAGTCCTACAGGAAAGAGAATCTGCTGTATAAATAAGTGAATCGTAATGATTTTTCTCAAAAATTTATAAAATAGGTATGCATTTTGTGACCAGATGAAAAATAATTCTTTTCACTATTTTTTTTTTTTTTAAAAAAACCTCATTTCGAGATAGGACAGAATGTCATGTTTATTAACTTTTCTCAGTAGGATACTCAGTTACTTGTATTATTGATATAACTTACTAGAGTAAGAGAGGGCAAAGAACACCTTCAGATTGTGTTATCTGAATTCTGATTTGAAAGAAATATTTATGTAGCATTAATGAACATGGAAATATTCTAGCATCTGTAATAAAGTAGTGAATTTAATATCATAAATAATCTACTTGGCACTTCTTGGTTTTATGTTAAATTGACTGTAATCATTTGATATGAAATCCTTTTGTGCAGCATGTTTGCGAGTCTGAAGACAGGGAAGAAGTGGTGGTGTGTGAACTGTGTGAATGCAGTGTTGTCAGCTTCAATCAGCACATGAAGAGAAATCACCCAGGCTGCGGGCGCAGTGCAAACCGCCAGGGCTATCGCAGCAATGGTTCCTATGTGGATGGCTGGTTTGGTGGTGAATGTGGGAGTGGAAATCCATACTACCTGTTATGTGGCACCTGCAGGGAGAAGTACTTAGCCCTGAAGACCAAATCCAAGACAACAAGTTCTGAAAGGTACCTTGAAATTGTCTAGATATCCAGACCTCCTGAAGATACCTCATACCTTAAGTCTTGGGAACTATAGATTTTTCATGTGAGGAGTTGCATTTAACCTTCCCTGAAATCCCATGATTCCTACACTTTGGGCAGAAGGGATGGATGGGGTTTCAGAAATTCATGCTCTCAGGAATAGTGGCATGGCAACATATCCTTCCCTGGAGTTTGACTGCGTTAACCTTTGACTTGTTGGCAAGTAATGGTCAGGACCCTTTCCTTAACCCTCAGGAGGCTTCTACTCAATTCTTTTCGTTGGTGTTTTCTACCATATTTCTGGCATTTTAATTAAGATCTTTTTCCTGATTAAAAAAAGAGACTTTTGATTAAATGAGTTCCATAAAAATATTATCTCTTTACATCCTTAATTCCTAGAGAGTAGGTTTGTTGCCCTTATTGTCACCTATTAAAATCTTTAAGGCTTTATGGAATAGAATTTGGTTAAAAGAGTTGTTTTAGGTAACCCAGAAATCTCCCCAGTAGTTTGGTTAAATAATCATTGATGTTGTAAGCATGTGTGTACCTACATACCAGCAGTTTTTATTATGTTAGCCTATAACATGAAACATACTTTTTTATTTTGTGCTGCTTTATTAATGACCTCTTAAAATATTCTAATGACTTAATTTGCATTTTGGGGTACTAACTGTTTTATATAAAAATGCAATGTTCTTCATGTTTGGTGCAGGTACAAGGGACAAGCTCCAGATCTAATTGGCAAGCAAGACAGTGTGTATGAAGGTAGTTTGTTTTGAGAGCCTCTTTATTTTACATGTTTTTTTATATATCCTCTCTGCTTAACATCTGTTACTAAAATTCACCTTTGTGTGTGTGTGTTTGTATTTGTGTACATGTTAACTTAAATTTTCCCTTAAAAACTCAAGGTAGTTTAATAGCAACAGCCCTGGTTTAAAAGTCAAAGGAAGAGAACCTGGTTTCAAACATCAGCTTTACCACAGAATATTAATTTCTATTTGGTGTATTTTTTTTTCAAAATAGGGAAAGGATGTGGTATATTTTGAATTTCCACCCTAATTGTGGAAAGTAAAAAATAAATAGAGATGAGCATTGATGTTCCTGGAGCACTCATTTTCTTGAAATAACTCATTCCCTAATGATTACAGACAGCTAAGAACTCTTTGTTAGACCCATGACAGTATTTTTAATTAGTTTAAACCTCTATTACCAGCTATAGCATTTGCTATTGCTGACAATTTACTTAACTACATTGACTCCCTTTCCCTGAGAGTCTCACTTATGCTTCAGGAGTGCAGTTTGGTTAAGTTTGCAGGAGATGGTGCCGTAGTTCATTATGTGGTCACTGGACTTTCAGTCTATCTGCATTTTATTTATTTATTTATTTATTATTTTTATTTCTTTGAGATGGAGTCTCACTCTGTTGCCCAGGCTGGAGTGCTGTGGCGTGATCTCAGCTCACTGCAGCCTCTGCCTTCCAGGTTCAAGTGATTCTCCTGTCTCAGCCTCCTGAGTAGCTGGGATTACAGGCGCACACCACCATGCCTGGCTAATTTTTGTATTTTTTGGTAGGGATGGGGTTTCATCCTGTGGGCCAGGCTGGTCTCAAATTCCTGACCTCAGGTAATCCACCCACCTCGGCCTCCCAGGGTGCTGGGTTTGTAGGCGTGAGCTGTCGCATCTGGCCGCTCATCTGCATTTTAGATGTATTTTCAGAATAACCATTGCCAGCAGATTTATGTAATATTTATACTCACATACTATACATTTATTTATTTAAATTCCAGAAGACTGGGACATGTTGGATGTTGATGAAGATGAAAAGCTAACTGGTGAAGAAGAATTTGAATTGCTTGCTGGACCGCTTGGTTTAAATGACCGGCGCATTGTACCAGAACCAGTTCAGTTCCCTGACAGTGATCCACTAGGAGCATCAGTAGCAATGGTCACAGCCACCAACAGTATGGAAGAGACTCTAATGCAAATAGGTAAACAGAAATGCTGATTTGCATTGATTTTATAGCATCTACTGTAGTTTGTTTCTTAGGTAAATAATAATAATAATAAAGTAAAAGTAATTAAGACTAATGGTTCAACATTATCTCACCCTAACAAGTCTCTTTAGCCAGTTGTTTTAACATTTTGAAGGTATAATGTGATATTAAGTTTTGGCTGGGCATGTTAGCTTATGCTGGTGATCCCAGCACTTTGGAAGGCTGAAGAAAGAAGGTCGCTTGAAGCCAACAGTTCAGGACCAGCCTGGGCAACATGGTGAGACCCATTTCTATAAAAAAAAATGAAGAAGAGTAGCTGGGTGTGGTGGTGTGCACCTTTAGTCCCAGCTACTCAGGAGGCTGAGGCAGAAAAATCGTTTAAGCCCAGGAGTTTGAGGTTATGGTGAGCGATGATTGAGCCACTGCACTCCAGCCTGGGTGACAGAACCAGACCCTGTCTCAAGAGGAAAAAATAAACTTTAAATTTTTTTTTTGTCTTTCATGATATCGAAGCAATAAAAAGATTTATAAGACTTGTTATTTAAAAAAAAAACAACTTGGTGTTAAGAGAATCCTGTAACCAACTCAAAATTATTGTGCAGTCTTCTTTTTATTTGGTTGAGAGGGTGTGGTAAATTTTTGGTGTAGGGAATACAAAATAAAGAATTGGGTGGTATTGGTAATTCAGTCCTTTATAAATTCTCAAAGCATGTTTTTAAAACTTTCTTATATCTTTCTTATCAGTAGATGTGATATATGGACAAAATGAACAAAACAATACTTAATGGAAAAATTTCTCCGGTGGTAAATACATTGTTAACACAGAAATATCTAAGTTAGAAATATCCAAGTTTAAACTTAGAAATATGTGAGTTTCTCCTAAGAAATTTTCTATATAACCAAGTTCCAGATGAGCGAAAGACATTGGTTTGTTATGGAACCTCTGTAGAACAGGAAATTTTTTTAGTAGTTCAGATATATTTTTTTTCTTACCTTGTTGAGAACGAAACAAAATTATGTTTTTCAGGTTGCCATGGCTCTGTAGAAAAGAGCTCCTCTGGGAGAATAACGTTAGGAGAGCAGGCAGCTGCCCTAGCAAACCCTCATGACCGTGTGGTGGCTTTAAGGAGAGTGACTGCTGCTGCTCAGGTTCTTCTGGCCAGAACCATGGTCATGAGAGCACTGTCTCTTCTCTCAGTCAGGTAAGTGTTATTTCATATCATATGATGCTAAGTTAACTTCTAATGTACGTTAGCTGGGAGTCTGGTGGTGTTTGGGAGGGTGAGATAGAATTTGAGAAGCTTGAATATGTACTGTTGAATGAAAGATGTTAGACATAGTCATTGTTATTCACTCAATTGGTCTTTCAGTTAATACATGACTCTTTTTAGGTAGAAAATAATGCCATTATCACAACTGAGTAAACTGCATACATTTTATTTTGTTGCTTGAAATGGGAAACTAAGGCTGTTGATCCAAATGGTGCTGGATTAAAAACTAAAGGTCAAAATGTATCGACCATCTGTGTAGCTAAGTCAGCCTGCAGATACCATCATGGGGATCCTTGCTGTTTTCATACCGTGGATTGTAATGTAAAAAGGGGGTGAGAACCAGAAATACCTAAAAGGTAGCCATTTAAGAAGTGATGAAGCAGGAGTATTTAATGGCAAATCAGTGAAGGCAGAAGGATCCTGAAAGGAAAACAAAATTTCCATAAGACTGTGTGCTATTGGCTCAAGGATAGGCAAATAGGATAGTACAGAAGAGAGTTCAGAAACCGACCCACACATATAAATAAACACTTGATTTATGACAGTGGTTCACACTGTAGAGCAATAGAGAAAGGATTTTTTTTTTTCAATAACTGAAGCAGGGTCTGATGGTTTATCCACATAGGAAAAAAAAAAAAAGCCTTGGTCCCAACCTCATATTATATAAAGCAAATAATTATAAAGTGGCCCTTAGATTTAAATATGACAGAAAAATAAATCAGTAAAGTTTATTGAAGGTAACATAGAAGAATTTCTTCTTGATCTTGGGACAAGCAAAAATTCATCAAGCAAGTCACAAAAGGAATCTGCCATAAAAGATTGATAAATTGGAATACAATAAAATAGAAAACCTCTGTTTAGCAAAAGTGATTTGAAAAATAAGAAAGTAAAAAAGCAAGCCATAGAATGGGAGAAGATATTAGTAGTGCATCTAACCAATAGAATGTGTAAATAATTCCTATAAGTTAACAAGAAAAAGACAACCCAGAAGAAAGTGGGCAAAACACGTTAAGAAGTGTTTCACAGAAGAGGATCCCCAAATGGCCAATAAACATGAAAAGATGTTCAACCTCATCGAGTCTTCGGAGAAATGAAAATTAAAACCCAATGTGATTGGGAGGCCAAGACAGGAAGAACCCTTGAACCCAGGAGTTTGAGACCGCCCTGGGAAACATAGTGAGACCCTGTCTCAAAAAACAAAACAAAAAAAACACCTAAGACAAAAACCCCACCAATGAGATACTAAGAATGGCAAACATTTAAAACACTAGGGAGAAAAAAGTGACTGAAACAGCTAAAACTCTCATACATTGTTAGTGAGAAAATAAATTGGTATAACCACTTTGGAAAACTGTTTGATAGTATCAAGTAAAGCTGAACATGAATATACTTTGTGATCCAGAGATCCACTTCTGGGTATATATCCAACAGAAATACTTAAATATGTGCCCCCTAAAGACATCTCCAATCATTCTTGGTTGTATTATTCATAATAGCCCCATGTTGGAAACCACCTAATTGTCATCTGTATGGATAAATAAACTGTGGCAGATTTCATGTATATGTCAATGAAAATGAACTGCTCAATGCTACAAGATTTGGATGAATCTTACAAACATAATATTGAAGAAGCCAGACACAAAAGAGTATATACATTATTATTCAATTGATGTAAAGTTCAAAAGCAGGCAAAACTAATTTGTAGCTTTAGAAGTCAGGATGGTGGTTGCTTTTGAGAGTATCGTGACTGAGAAAAGCCCAAAGCAGGTTTCTGAGGTACTGGCAATGTTCTGTTTCTTGATCTGGAGGGTGGTGACATGGGTTTGTTCAGTTTACGAAAATTTATGCTTTGTGAACATTCCTGTTTTACTTTGGCAGTTCAATTGTACTTCAAGTATATGCCAGTATTTATTAAAAGCAGAGAAAGTTTAGATGCCAGTTTTCAGCTTGGTATCTTTGGCAACTCTTAGGACATGTATGGCTAATGATAGTGCAGCTTACATTTTATTATGGTTGTTGATGCTATGAATGATATGTGGGACTGCAAATGGTCCCTTAAGAAATCCATTTTCTTTATCCATCTGAAATGTTTTTCTTTACTGGCAGTGGTTCCAGTTGTAGCCTCGCTGCTGGTCTTGAGTCTCTGGGTCTAACAGATATCCGAACACTGGTTCGATTAATGTGCTTGGCAGCGGCAGGGAGAGCTGGCCTCTCCACCAGCCCTTCTGCCATGACTAGCACCTCAGAACGATCACGAGGTGGGCATAGCAAGGCTAACAAGCCTATCTCTTGCCTGGCCTATCTGAGCACAGCAGTGGGATGTCTGGCATCAAATGCTCCTAGTGCTGCCAAACTGCTGGTACAGTTGTGTACACAGGTAAGCTAGTTTCAGAACTTTTCCCCATTACATTGCTTATTTCTGACTGATTCTTGAGCCTTTTGAAATGAAATATTTTTGTTCCAAAATTACATGTAAAAATTAAACCTGTTTTTCCAATTGCTTCTTCAGAACTTGATTTCTGCTGCAACAGGTGTAAATCTAACCACAGTTGATGACTCAATTCAGCGAAAGTTTCTACCCAGCTTTCTCCGAGGAATTGCTGAAGAGAACAAGCTTGTGACCTCCCCAAACTTTGTTGTAACACAGGCCCTTGTGGCATTGCTAGCAGACAAAGGGGCCAAACTAAGACCTAACTATGATAAGTCAGAAGTTGAAAAGAAAGGTAGGTTTCATACTTCTGAAAGATACAGTCTTCTAGTTGACTTTATTCTTATTTTTAAATAATGTTTTTACATTGTTAGTATATGATAAATTATGACATGTGAGTTTCTTAAGTTTAGAACATAAATGAAGTGCATGGATACTTTTTCCACTGTGTATGGAAACAAATATTAGTTACAGATTATGATTTGAGTTGCCATAGATAATAATCCTGGTAGATTTCTTTAATAAAATTTAGATGAAGGTAGTGTTATTTTTCTCTTTGTTTTAAGATTATAACACTTTGAAGGGACTACTTATCACTACTATCTGCCTTTCTTTTCATCAGGACCATTTAGCCAAGAGATATGGCTTTTGTTTTTTGTTTGTTTATTTTCGAGACAGTCTCACTCTGTCGCCCAGACTGGAGTGCAGTGGCATGATCTTGGCTCAGTACAACCTCCATCTCCTGGGTTCAAGTGATTTTTCTGCCTCAGCCTCCCAAATAGCTAGGATTACAGGCACATGCCACCACGCCTGGTTAATTTTTGTATTTTTAGTAGAGACAGGGTTTTGCCATGTTGGCCAGGCTGATCTTGAACTCCTGGCCTCATGTGATCTGCCCATCTCGACCTCCCAAAGTGCTCAGATTACAGGCATGAGCCACCACGCCTGGCCGTCACTGGCTTTTGCATCTGTCAGCCCAGTTCCTTGACTGGCTACACCACCATAACTTTTGAGCAACAAAAGCCAAGCTGTTTTTCTTAAAGGCATGCTGTCTCTGTCCTGGTTTTAAAATTATTCCTGCTGCTTTCTTAGTCTACTGAGTCCTTGGAGCAAAGACTACTGATTGTTGTGTAATAAAATTTATTTATTTATTTATTTTTGAGATGGAGTCTTGCTCTGTCACCCAGGCTGGAGTGCAGTGGTGCGATCTCGGCTCACCGCAGCCTCTGTCTCCCAGGTTGAAGCAATTCTCCTGCCTCAGCCTCCCAAGTAGCTGGGATTACAGGCGCGTGCCACCACACCTGGCTAATTTTTTTTTTTGTATTTTCAGTAGAGATGGGGTTTTGCCATGTTGGCCAGGCTGGTCTCGAACTCCTGACCTCAGGTGATCCTCCCACCTCGGCCTCCCAAAGTGCTGAGATTACAGGCATGAGCCACCGCACCTGGCCTAAAATGTATATTTTTAATGAATCAGATTTCTTACAGAATTTGATGTGAGATAAATGCTTTATTTCTTATGTGTATATTTTAGTGAAATAATTACTGGGAAAAGTGCTAATTCTTAAAAGATATGGGTTAACCCATTTGCTTGTTCACCACCACCAGATCTCACCTGAGCATCATTTCATGTTTTGTTTAAGCAGGTTTAATTGCCCAATTGTATGCCCATCCTTCCTATGATCCTTCTGCTGTAGGCCCCCTAGAGCTGGCTAATGCCCTGGCAGCCTGCTGCCTCTCCTCCAGGCTGTCCTCACAGCATCGGCAATGGGCGGCTCAGCAACTTGTGCGCACTCTTGCTGCACACGACCGTGACAACCAAACTACTCTGCAAACACTCGCTGATATGGGAGGAGATCTTAGAAAATGCTCCTTTATCAAGTTGGAGGCTCATCAGAACAGAGTAAGTATTTTGAGTATAAAGTGTGTTAATCACCTTATGTAAGATGAAATAGTCTCTGCCCTTCTCAAAGAGCTCAAAGTTTAGGCCTCTCTCTTTGTGTCACTCTCTTTCACACATGCACACATACACACAAATGCACACAATTACAAAAATGTTCCTGGCAGTTACCAACTCTGCTTTCTCTGTATGCTGGTTTGATATAATAGTATACAAACGGGAGAATTGGATGGGGGATGAGAAGAAAACCAAAGGAATAGCTTCACAAAAGATGAAGGCTTTTGCATTTGGCCCTCTGTTATCTGTGGGTTCCACATCCATTGATTCAACCAACTACCAATGCAAAATATTGGGGTAAAAAATAATGATCCAATACTAAAAAATAATACAAATAAAAAGTACAATATAACTTTTGTGCGTAGTATTTACATTCTATTAGGTATTTAAAGTAATCTTGAGATGATTTAAATTACATGGGAGGATATACGTATGTTATATGCAGATACTACCCCATTTTTATAAGGAATCTGTCTGCAAATTTGGGGCAGGGGATCATGGAACCAATCACCCACAGATACTGAAGGACAACACGCAAGAGGAAAAGAAATTGGCCTCACTATTTTAATCTAACCCACGGGATCTCTCAGCTATAACAAGAAATGAAGATTGAATTGTATTACTTAAATAATTCTTTTTTTTTTTTTTTGGATGGAGTCTCACCCAGGCTGGAGTACAGTGGCGAGATCTTAGCTCACTATAGTCCCCACCTCCCAGATTCAAGTGATTCTCCTGCGTCAGCCTCCCGAGTAGCTGGGATTACAGGTGTGCACCACCACACCTAGCTAATTTTTTGTATTTTTAGTGGAAACGGGGTTTTTCCATGTTGGCCAGGCGGGTCTCACTCCTGACCTCAGGTGATTCGCCCGCCTTGGCCTCCCCAAAGTGCTGGGATTACAGGTGTGAGCCACTGCACCCGGCCTACTTAAACAATTTTTAAAATTATTTCTTAGTCTGTGTTATTTATTTTATAGAATATAAAATGTTAAAGTACTTACTAAGTAAACATATTTAGTAAAGATTATAATAGGTCTCAGATAATTCAAATGCGTTAGTGCATAGTACCTTAAAGCTATACGCCAAATAAG